>NC_047039.1:3826052-4151365 GCF_011762595.2 Tursiops truncatus | reverse complement strand
TTATTGGAATAATGCATTACTTAGAGGTTTGTTAGAACTCACCTATTAAATCTTTAGGGTTTATTTATTTGCAGGGTGATTCATAATAAATAGTTGATTGTGTTTAATGGTTATATGTCATTTAAGATTTCTAATTTTTCTCATGTCAATTTTTATCAACTGAGCTTTTCTAGGAATCTTCCCTTTTCATCATTTATTTACATACAGTTCTTTATAGATTTTTATTTTAAAATCTCAATTCTATACACAATTATGTCTCCCATTTAAATTCTTTACATTATTTTTCTTTTTACCATCCTTTCTTATTCAATCGGATGAGAATTATTTTTTAATTTAATAAGTCTCCCATTTAGTTTGTTGATCTGTTTATATCCTATTTCATACAATTATTTTCTGATCTTTATTATTATCTTAATTCTACTTTGGATTTATTCTGTTCTGCTTCTAATTCTTTTTTTTTTTTTTTTTTTTTTGTGGTATGCGGGCCTCTTACTGTTGTGGCCTCTCCTGGACCAGGGCACGAACCCGTGTCCCCTGCATCGGCAGGCAGACTCTCAACCACTGCGCCACCAGGGAAGCCCCTAATTCTTAAATAGATACATACATCATTAACTATCAGCCTCTTTCTTCCTTAAAAGAAAAAAATTTATAGCCACACAGTTTTTTGAAAATATGTTTGTTGCATTCTACAAATTTTAATGTGCACTTTTATTGTTTTTCAAGTGTTAAAATTTTGAATTTATATTATAATTTTGAAATGTAAAATATTTAAACTAGGAAATATTTTATGTGTCTTCTTTTTATATATTTCTGTTTATTGGGATATATCTGATTCCACTTTTACCATCTTAAATGTTTTGATTCCTATTTGTCTCAAGATGTTTGATATTTCTTTTCCTTCCTGGTTTGCCTATTTTATGAGTTTTCTGTTTGTTAGTTTTCTCTCCATTAAGAATTTGTTCCTTTGTTGTTTTGAAACACTATTACTGTTTCATCATAACTCTTGAAAATTTTAATTTCCCACTAAATTTAGTGAATGCAAAATAATATTTAAACCCTCTCCTGATACATACAGGGACACTAGAACACTTACTTTTGATAATGCCCTTCTTCCTTGATAAGCTAATAATGTCTAGTGTTTTAAAGATAAATTTAATTTCTCAGTCTAGAAATTATCAGCATAATATTTTATACAGATGATGTTCAGATTTATTTACATGCTGACCACTCTATTACCTTTTTGTTTGTTGGTTTGTTTGTTTCAATCTTAGGACTTCCTTCTGGGATAATTTGTCATCGTGTCTGGACTCCTTTTGGAATGTGGGTTAGATGTTTGTGGTAAGCTCTATCAGGATTTCCATTTTTTGTTTTTACCCTTGTTCTTGTCAGGCCAGATCTGCAGGGCACTTTAATTCTTAGCTGACACCTATTTTCTTTACCCTCTTAGGTTATTTTTTTTTACATTTTTATTGGAGTATAATTGCTTTACAATGGTGTGTTAGTTTCTGCTTTATAACAAAGTGAATCAGTTATACATATACATATATCCCCATATCTCTTCCCTCTCACGTCTCCCTCCCTCCCACCTTCCCTATTCCACCCCTCTAGGTGGTCACAAAGCACCGAGCTGATCTCTCTGTGCTATGCGGCTGCTTCCCACTAACTGTCTGTTTTATGTTTGGTAGTGTATATATGTCCATGCCACTCTCTCACTTTGTCCCAGCTTACCCTTCCCCCTCCCCGTGTCCTCAAGTCCATTCTGTAGTAGGTCTGCATCTTTATTCCCATCTTACCCCTAGGTTCTTCATGACCTTTTTTTTAGATTCCATATATACGTGTTAGCATACGGTATTTGTTGTTCTCTTTCTGACTTACTTCACTCTGTATGACAGACTCTAGGTCCATCCACCTCACTACAAATAACTCAATTTCATTTCTTTTTATGGCTGAAAATTATTCCATTGTGTATATCTGCCACATCTTCTTTATCCATTCATCTGTTGATGGACACTTAGGTTGCTTCCATGTCCTGGCTATTGTAAATAGAGCTGCAATGGACATTGTGGTACATGACTCTTTGAATTATGGTTTTCTCAGGGTATATGCCCAGTTGTAGGGTTACTAGGTCGTATGGTAGTTCTATTTTTAGTTTTTTAAGGAACCTCCATATTGTTCTCCATAGTGGCTGTATCAATTTACATTCCCACCAACAGTATATTGAAAGAATGCTCAACATCATTAATCATTAGAGAAATGCAAATCAAAACTACAATGTGATATCATCTCACACCAGTCAGAATGGCCACCATCAAAACATCTACAAACAATAAATGCTGGAGAGGGTGTGGAGAAAAGGGAACCCTCAGGTTATTATTTTTTTATTTTTTTTTGCGGTACACGGGCCTCTCACTTCTGTGGCCTCTCCCATTGCGGAGCACAGGCTCTGGACGCGCAGGCTCAGTGGCCATGGCTCACGGGCCCAGCCGCTCCGCGGCATGTGGGGTCTTCCCGGACCGGGGCACGAACCCATGTCCCTTGCATCGGCAGGCGGACTCTCAACCACTGCGCCACCAGGGAAGCCCTCTTAGGTTATTTTTCTAGTTGCTTCTGAGATGTGTCCTGTCAGCTATTCATTCATAAATTATCTATTCTTATCATCTGCTTTTAAAACCTTCTCTATGTCCTTGGTGATTTAGCATCTCACTCTGATGTACATAGGTTTAGATTAATTTTTTATTTAGCCTGGTTAGTTATATTGAACTTACTGTAACAGGAGGTCACTCCTTTATCAATGCTGAAATCCCTACTCATTATCTTGGCTTGTATTGTTTCTCCACCATATTCTCTAATTTGTATTCCTGGAACCTAGATTGGAGGTATGTTAGAATTTTTATTTTAGCTATCATATGTTTTACCTTTTATTCAAATGTCTGACTTTTTGCATCTCTCTTTTCCATGTTGATTATCGTCTTCAGACCTAGTTTCCAGTCTACAGATTCTCTCATGATTCTTTTTTTTTTTTTTTTTCGGTATGCGGGCCTCTCACTGTTGTGGCCTCTCCCGTTGCGGAGCACAGGCTCCGGACGCGCAGGCTCAGCAGCCATGGCTCACGGGCCCAGCCACTCCGCGGCAAGGGGGATCTTCCCGGACTGGTGCACGAACCCGCGTCCCCTGCATCGGCAGGCGGACTCTCAACCACTGTGCCACCAGGGAAGCCCTCTCATGATTCTTTAATGTGCTGTTGAAAAACAAACTCCATTACAAAATTTAAAAAAATAAAAACTATATTTTTTCTATTAGAAATTATTTATCCTTTTGAAAATCAATTTTATGATACTTGCTCTTTTGGGGAATATCATTTTTCATAGTTCAGACAAGTTATTCCTTATTATGTATCAGATAATTCTAATGTATGACATGCATTGTGATATAACTATGATTTAGCTGTTTATACTGACTTCCATTCATAGTAGCTTGTTTCCTTGTGTCTTAATTATCCTCATCATAAGCTAATGTTTCTTTGATCTTAATCTATGGAAATTCTGAAGGGCAGAACTGTGGATGCTTTTTTTCAGAGTGAAATTGCCTTTGGGGTTACAGGTGTTATTACAGACTTGGGTTGAGAGACCCATGGGACCACTTTTGGTTCTTCCAAGATTGATGCTTCATTATGGAATTGAAAATTAAGCTTTTCAAACCTGCCATGAGTTCATGAAGTAATCTCGGATCTTTGTGAGAATTGGGGCCTTTGCATTCAAAGTTTCTGTTTTAGGTATATTGTTGGGGACGATAGAGGAGATTTTACTTAGTGTGAGACCAACAATGTACTGCAAAGTATGTTTTCTGCAGGATTTAGGTAATGACCCTTCAATGCATGTGTTCCCCAGGCCTGCCAGAATTGGAAATCTCTATACATTGTAAAAAACCTGTTTTTTCAAATATCAAAGAGAAATAATAGCATCTCCTCTTTTACATAAGAAGAAATATTCTTATAGTACCTTACTAGCAATTGTGGTGTGTGAATTGTAAGGCCTCTTACCAACTCTGATGCAGTGGAGCAGTGTCAAGCCAAAGACGGATGGACGGCAATTTGCTTTTATTTTGAATAGTTCCGTGTAATTCCGAGAAAGATAAGTGAAGAGGGTGGCAACGATCAGAGCCTGACATGCAGGGCCTGAGCAGTAGAGGTCAACTTCAGAGTTTGTTTTGCTTTACGTTTTTCTTTCATCTTAAAAAATTGATTATTGACCATGGTATTTTGACCCAGTAGGAGGAGACTTCAAGAAAGTGGTTAGGGCTGCTGTGTCAGCTAAGATGAATTCCTGTTGTATCAGAGAATCTTTTTTCTGAATCTATCTTACTTATTTTGGTTAGTTCATTTTTAACATGTATTGAACCAACCCCTTGTAACAATTTCTCCATCAGTGCTTCTGCTGACATAAGTGTTGTTTTCTGGGACGCCATGTTTATTTTAGTTAAAAGCAATTAAAGTGTCCACTAATATCACATGTACTTTTACCCTATGTATTATCTAAATTAATTTTACCTCTGTTGCACATATAAGATCCCTTTGACCATTAGACGTGTAATGCTAATCAAAGACATTACAGAATTGTAGGGTGTATAAATCCTAAGTGCTAATTGGAGAATAGTCATCACGTGGATTATCTATTAGCCTCTGATTCCTTTGAGACCTTTTTAAAATAGAATCTACAGAAGTGACTCACTTGATTGATCTTATAATGTCACCACATATAATCTTTTTTTCATTTCTCTGATGGAACGGTTAATAAGCAGTGAAGAGGTGAAAAAAAATGTCTAGAGCAATTAGAGGCCTCATTTCTGGTTGATTGATATTTCACTTTCTATCACTAGGCAAGGACCCGTTTTAGAATACTGTACTTCAAAATAAATGGTTGAAATAAAAAGTGATCTTAGTCATTTTATCTAGACGAGTCAAAACAGCTGCTCTTCTAATTTCATTGATTAATTTGATTATTGAATTTACTATTTGCTTATTTTGCTAAAGAGGAAAACATATCATTATTTTAAATAGTAATAGCCCACTGTTTACTAAAATTGAAGTGAATTACTTGTGTTTAGAAAATTAAGCCCTACAAGTGGTTATTTTCTTTTCAGTGTCGATCGGTCAAGGTGAATGCAATACCACCCAGAGGTATACGACTACTTATTTCCTTTTTTGCTGCAAGTAATTTTAAAGTTTGGGAGAACATTCAATCTGAATGAAGGAGTATTTGGAAGAGGCAACTGTGGGATCAAACTTGAGCTGGCTTTTGAAAGATAGCTCAATGGTGTCCCGTTCAAGAGAGTCAGTTTTGGATTAATTCAGGTTTTCAGGTAAGTGCTAAAAAAGTTTCTACTTTTTGTCAAGGGTCTCTCCTTTCTTTCTTCCTCCCCGTGACGTTTTCTTCAGAAGCAAGCGGTCCCCATGGTGGGATTTTTTTGTGGGTCTGGTCTCATCCGTGTGAGCTAGAAGCTGTTACTTGCATGGCTTATCTGATCTGCCTCTCGAGCATCCTTTGATGGTGTACAGTGACGTGTCTCTGGTTCAGAGTGTTGTGGATCTAATAACTGCGATTCTTTGCATTCTCTGGAGCTGTGGAACTCACCTGGACTTGGGCCTCCAGCATCTCTGCTGTGCCCCAGGCCTTTCCTTCCCACCTGTTGCTAAGCATTGCTGGGAAGCTGAGGGCATCTGGCCTGCTTTCTAGCTGCTGTACTGCGGGATCAGAATTTGGTGGGAGTCCTTCTGGAAATCCGCCAGTCCTGGCTACCCTGTCATAGGGGTGTGCCTGCCGTGTAGGATATGGCACTGTGTGAGATGTGTGGGGTCCTTGAGTATAACACCTTCCCGTAAGCAGTGACCGGGACGTTGGCACACCAGCCCGAGTTTTCTTAGGAGTCCTGCCAATTATCATGCATTTTTTTTACTAGAGACTCCTTTGCCTCTCCCTTCCACAGGCTGGGCTGTGATACAAGGAGTGGCCGTCCTGAGTAACGAGGCAGTGACTCTATACACTTCCATCCTCACCTACCCCACCTCTGGCTTGCCAGGAGGGGTTTTCCTGGTATAAGGACTTTGTTGCTGATGTTGTCACTCTGACACTTCCCCTCATTTTTGAGGTGGTAAACTGCACGGATTATGCTTAAAAAGAGAAAAGGAAAAGTTCAGTGAGCCAGCAGTCAAAACAGAAAACTGACAGATCATGGATTATTTTTGAAATGTTATTTCCCTTTTTCTAGTTGTACTCTTGTGTCTATGGAGTCTACCTATTCCTTTGTTCCATTTTGGCCCTAGAAAAACTCTTATGCCAGGTGAAGACAGCTTGACAAAGCAATTAAGATCTTGGACTCTGGAATCAGGTAGAATTGGATGTCACCACCAACCCTATATGTTTTAGCTCTAGGAACTTGGAAAAAGCCATTTGAATGATGTCAGACGGTTACTTCAATGAAAAAATTAATAACTGAATTAATTAATAATTCTGATCTCATAAAGTATATTATGAGATAAAATGAGGTAATGTAATGGCGCTAGTTTCGGCAGTCCCTGGTTTAAGGTAAATGCTGAGTAAATCATGGCAGAATGGCTGTCATTATTATCTGATGCATAGGAATTGTGCTAGTAACAGTAGCAGAAGAAGAAGGAAAAAGAGGAGGAGCGGGAATGGAAGAGGCAAAGAGAAGAAGGACAAATAGAAAAAAATTTTTACTATGACAGAAAACGCATATTTCAACTGCTTCTATCAAATCAAATATTAATTTATAAGATAAAGTTATAGAGATCTTTCTGTTTTACCTACAAAGTTTTGCTTATTCTAGATGCATGTATTTCATTCATTGGCCGTTATTTTCTTTCATTTTTCACTTAACATCTGATGGGTTTACCTCATAACTTTTTCAACATGAATAGATGAAAAAAATTGATCTTAGTTTTGGATTTCATTTATTATTCTTTTAAAAGTCATCGTCAAATTTACTTTCCTAAGTCTACAACCATATAATCTACTCAGAGAGATAATATTAACTTTTAATTTTCAGTATTTTCACATTATTTTTTTCTTGTCATAATAACTGAACCTCCAAAACAGATCAAAATAATACTACTAGGCTCTCTTGTCTGTTTCTCTCTTGAATCTTCCATCACTTTCTAGAAATTTCTTTCTACTTTTAATGAATAAAGGGAAAAAACAGTCATCATCAAATCAAATCAACATATGTATACATCTTTTATCTACGGCTAATTAAAATCATCATCTTCAAAGAGGACCTGCAAGTCATACAATATCAGTGTCACGTTTTTGTTTCACTCAGCCATCAGTAAGTTGACATGCATTGGGGGTGAACAGAGTGTGTTAACCGAAACCACTGCAGTAAAGTTTTAGTAATGATATAGAAAGAATTATCATGGGCCCTGTCTTGTCTAAAAGGCTCGGGCTCTAAATAGTCATTATGCACATTTAACCTGATTATTATTCGTCTGAATCAGACTCCTGCTGGTTTTGACCAAAAGTGGTTTTCCTTTGACAGCTGTTCAATGTCCTTGTGAAATAACTTAGTTTGTTTAGTTCATTTTTGGAAAAAAAATTTCCCACATTGTAATGAAATGCTTATGCTAATGATTTCCCCCATCTGCGACTAAGGATTTATTAATGTGACAACTGAAGTGTAACAATTACAGACATATTGTATGTAAATCGTTGTTGTGTGTCCATGCATTGGCAATAGTTTCATGGCTGAAGATTCGTAGGAATAATCTGTTACCTGCAAAATATGTAGAAGAGGTTAGTGTGTATTACTGTATCTTTCGCCCTCTAAAATGTAATTTATGTCGATGAGGCCAAGGTACTTGGATAGAATATTTAGTCAAGTCTCTCTTCTCCCTCACTCTCATCTCCCTCTTGCACTTTCTTTTCTTCTTCTTTTCGACCTAGGTTTAGAACAGATATTTTTATTCAAATTTAGTTTAGATTTTCTGGTTGTTGCTGCTGGATATTTCATCAGAGCTTCCATCGATTTCTGTGAATGTGGTCTTCATGGTTGGCAATAACCACAGTAATATTAGCACAAGACAGAGTTGGAGACTAAGCAAAGGGTAAGCTCTGTAACTGGTGTTTCATCTCCAGCTCAGTCTCCACGGTGTAGGCAGACTGATCTTACTAAAATACCAATAGAGTTTTGTCACTCATCTGCTTAAAACTCTTTACAGGCTCCTGTTGCCTTTAGAATAAAAGCCAAATCACTGATCTCATCTTACAGTATTCTTTACCTGTTCATCCCTCACTATTTCTTTAGCTTCTTGTTTGGCCAACTCTATCCCCACTTCCCGTTTGTATTAGACTTTTCAGTTCCTCAGATTCATCAGCCCCATCTCACCTTCAAGCCTTGGTATATGTTCTTCTCTTTGCTATGAACACTTTCTCTGTATTTGCAAGTGGCTCATCCTGAGGCATCCATCAGGTTTCAGCTGAAACTGTTTTAAGTTTCCCTGCTGTTTCTATTCACAGTATGTTTCATTAACTCCATCTTATTATGCGTTTTTGTAATTACTTGGATTATTATCTTCTCTGATCAATTTTAAGCTCCATGAGAGCTAAGGCCTTGTCTATCAATTTTACTGTTGTATTTACTTTTTAATTATCATGGTGCTTAGAAGACATTAGGTGCTCAGAAGTTTGTTCTCAGTCGGTGAGTTAACGGATGGGTAGATGGATGGATTTAGTAAGACTACTGGGTCCATACTTCACCATCAGCTGAATTTCTCTGCAACTGAATTGACCTTACTAATATTAGTAACTGTTTAGCGTCCTGAATCTGTTTAATATTAATTCACTCTTTCATTCACATTATTCACTGAGCTCCAAATATTGTGTAAGGTACTGTAATAGGCAGAGCCCTTTAAGAAACTAATAAACGTAAAATCTCATGTACTTCACACTCTACTTAACAAACAATAGAATATTCAAGTGAAATTTTAAATTAGTTTAAAACATAACAACAACTGTATGTTTGAGTTGAATGCTTTTTAATCATGTGGATACAATGAGGTATTTTTCTCTGCCTTTTTTTTTTTAACCTTTTCATCTTTTAACTGTCATAATTTTCTCTATAAAATTTCCCATGTGGTTTAGAGTCCAGGGAAATTCTGTCAAAAAAAAAAAAAAAGAAGAAATTCATTTCTTGTGCTTAGTGGCAAATTCTTGATGTAAGACTAGTAGTTGGTTCATGGGAAGGCATTAGGAGAAAACGTCAGTTGGCCAGTTCTCCTGGTGTCCCGTGAAAGCAGCCGTATGGGTGTTGCCCTTGTTAAATCACGGCTTGATTTCTCTCTTCTGAAAGACAGCTTGCAAACATTGAGCTGAATGCGAAAAGCAAACTTTTCTTTCAAATTGCTTCCAACGTCTCTGTTTCCTTTTCCTCCTTTGGGAGATGCACATTAAACTCTTCAAGTTGCCTTATGGCTGGGACGTGCTGCATTGTTCTCTGCAATTTTAGCTTTATTTGGTCTGTGTTTTAAACATTAACATCTGTGAATCATTTATTACTTTAAATTTATATTATTTTATACTTTAATAAGGAAAACAGAAAGCACTGATGCAAAGAAACAGTTCCTTATACAGCACTTGAACAGAAAAGAAAGGCTAAGGGTCCCTTTTCCATTGTTTACTCCTTGGGAATTTTCTTTGCCGCCTCAAGCAGATCATCCAAACAACCGTCCTTGGTCACCACATTACAAGCAGAATAACCAAAAAGGAACAAGACAGTGTCCACAGATATTCCTCAGCAACCTCCAGTGATCCTTAGTGAGGAAATAGAGTAGATGTGTACAGCTTCCTGAACACATAATTTTAATCAAGTTAACTGTATATAATTCTGATTTCATATAGTAATTTGTGATACTTTCCATGAATCATTTCCACTGGCCTTAGAAAATCATAGTTAAAATAACTCTAGATTTGTTACCGATATATGAAGCTCGTAGCACTAATTAACCCCTGCACTTAAGAAATTAGCATCAACAAATGAACTAATTTACAGAACAGAAATAGACTCACAGATATAGAAAACAAACTTATGGTTACCAAAGGGGGAAAGGAGGTCAGAGGGATAAGTTAGGAGTTTGGTATTAACCAATCAATACACATTACTATATATAAAATAAACAACAAGGACCTACTATACAGCACAGGGAACTATATTCAGTATCTCTTCCTATAATGGAAGAGAATCTGAAAAAGAATATACATACATATATATGTGTAGCTGAATCACTATGCTGTATACCTGAAACTAACACAACATTGTAAATCAGCTATACTTCAATTAAAAAATAAATAAATTAGCATCAAAGGTAGACAGATCAAGTGGATAGTTTATTTTCCAGGCAGAGTGTCAGAATGAGGACTAATCATGCAGCAGGCTGTGTTTAAGGGTTTAGGGGTTCTTTTTCCATTCCCCTTGTCATCACTGCATTATACTGAGCTATATAACATTCCTTTTTGGAAGAATCTATGTCCTTTACATTATTGAATTCTTGGTTTCTTTTAGGGAAAAAGTATGAAAGTAGGATATATCTCCTGAATTAATTCAGGGAAAGCATCTTGTAGAGAACAAATACAGCATGATCTGGGCACTTTTTTTCATTATCTACATAAATTTTGGGAGGAAGATTTAGGTAATTTTGACAATTTCAGGTCTCATTTCTCTCTTTCTCTCCTTTTCTCTCTCTCTCTCTCTCTCTCTCTCTCTCTCTCACACACACACACACACACACACACACCCCCCCCCAGAGACACACATGCACACACTTACATTGTATGCTGGATTCCAATACTGGTTAAATGATATATCAGATCTATACTGTGGACGGTCTATTTCTGGTTTGTTAAAATTAGAACTTTGTGTTTAGGCAAAAGAGGAAAATAAGACATACCTATGATTATGCCACAACTAATTCGAAACTAAACTGTGTTAATACCCATACACAGAGACAAGCTATTTTAAAATTGTTGAGTTGTATCAGGACAAGGTAGAGCTATATCATTCTTCTTAAGGACTGGGTGTACTGTAAAATATTTCACACACGTTTTGCTGACATTCTAAACTGTGGTGACATTTAGATGGAAAAAAACGCTATTGTGCTGAAAAAATATTTAGGCTTGGTGTCATTGCTTGTCAAAAATTATCTCAAAATATCCCATGTGGAGCATTTAACTTCACAGAGAAATGCATCACTTGGATGAGGTTGTAAAAAGCACAACCTATGTTACTTACTTGATTTGACATTTTGGTTGCTGTTACCTGGTCCTTTTTATTTCAACATTAAAGAAGGCTCACCATTTACAAAGACTTTCTGTGCTTATTTTGAAGT
The DNA here is from genome assembly GCF_011762595.2 of Tursiops truncatus. Classification (NCBI taxonomy): domain Eukaryota; kingdom Metazoa; phylum Chordata; class Mammalia; order Artiodactyla; family Delphinidae; genus Tursiops; species Tursiops truncatus. The sequence goes on along the minus strand of NC_047039.1, from coordinate 4,139,973 downwards.
TGAGTTTAGATAAAAGTATCTGTCTTGGTTTCAGACATACTGAGTTGAAAGAAAGCCAGTTCACCCAAAACAGATTTGCTTAGGGCTGGTTAATTAATGATTAATTTGCCTAATGATTTGTTCACCCAAAAGATCTATTGGTCATGTCTATGCTTCAGATGGACAGTCTAGCCCATTTGTGTGCAGCTGTGAACACAGTTGTCTCTCAACATCAATTTTTGGTACTTTCACATATTTTAAGTCATTTTGTGTAAGTTTGTTTATGAGTTGGCCTCTAATTACAACATTAGATTTATTTTCCACCCTTTCAGTCTCATACATTTATATTATTTAAACACAGTATCATTTCAGAAAAAGAGAATATTTTTTCTTGTCTTTTATGCTTCCTCTGAAACTCAGAGTTTAGCTTATTAACTTCTTAGCATCTCTGACTCTTCTAGTTCTGGGTCCCAGAACTAGAAGCTAGTTCAGAATCTGGGACAGAGTAGCAATGAATTCATAAACAGAGAAAAGTGAAATATATTTGTTCTCTTAATAATAAATGAGTGATTGTTTCTTCTTCTTTTGCATATGCCCAATTTTTTAATAGCCTCAGTTTCTTAGTATAGTAGCTTGAAATTCAAAGAGAAGTGTCCTTAGGCTAATTATTTGGGGGAAAAAAAATGCCCAAAGGAAATTTTTATCTTCATATTATTTTATATGTTTGTATATCAGAATTTGAAATTTGCATTTCCTAAAGCAAACAATGTTAATTTCTACTTAGTTCATTGAAAATACTATATGATAGCTACTTAACTTATTTATTTTCGGTGGTCTCTATCCTGTATTTTTCTTTATGAAAAATTTTAGTATTACAGTTAAAACGAAGATGTCTCAAATACTATTTTTTTATTTGAAATATATTTGTTGTACAGTATTATGTTTGTTTCAGGTGTACTGCATAATGATTTGACATTTGCATACATTATGAAATGATCACCGTGATAAGTCTAGTAACCATCTGTCCCCATACAAAGTTGTTACAATATTACTGACCACACTCCTATGCTGTATATTACATCCCTGTGACCTATATATTATATAACTGGAGGTTTGTACTTCTAAATCCCCTTAACCTATTTCACCCCCCCCCCCGCCCCTTCCCTCTCTTTTGGCAACCACCTATTTGTTCTCTGTATCTATGAATCTGTTTTCATTTTTTTGTTGTTGTTAATTTCTTTGCTTATTTTGTTTTTTAGGTTCCACATATAAGTGAGATCATGTGGTACTTGTCTTTCTCTAACTTACTTCACTTAGAATAATTTCCTCTACATCCATTCATGTTGTCACAAATGGCATTATTTCCATCTTTTTTTATGGCTGAGTAATATTTCATTGTATATGCAAACCACATCTTCTTCATCCATGCACCTGTTGAATGGACACTTAAGTTGCTTTCATATCTTGCCTATTATACATAGTGCTGCTATGTACATTGGTTTGCATGTATCTTTTCAAATTCGTGTTTTCGATTTCTTGGGGTAAGTACCCAGAGATGAAATGACTGAGTGGGCTCTTCTGTTGTGATGGTGCAGACAAGCGTTGGTGAGCTGGTAGGCAGGGCTGGACCCCGCTAGTGGGTGGGACCTAGTCCCAGGGCAGTTGTCTCTGCAGCCTGGGGGTCCTGGGCTGTTGCTGGCCCCCTGGTGGGGAGTCAAAGCCTCTGGCACTAACAGTCTAGAGGGAGGTCTTTAAGATGGTTCTTGCCAGCAGCAGTGGCCTCGGTGGTAGAATGAGCTCCCAAAAATTGCTGTTGCCATTTTTTATGTTCCAAGAGGAGTGCCAGTTCCGGGAGACTCTTCAAGATCAGCAAGTGGTTCTCACCCAGGCTTGTTTCAAATCACTGCCTCTGGGCTGTGACTTGTAGTGTGTGAGATTTTGTGTGTGCCGTTCAAGAGTGGAGTGTCTGTCTCTAATTCTCCCTTATGCAAGCCCTGCTGGTCCTTAAATCCAGACATTCTGGAAGCTCATCTTCCTGATGCACGACCCCCGGGCTTGGGAGCCCATTGTGGGGCTCGAACCCCTTGCTCCTCGAGGAGAACCTCTGCAGTTGTGATTATCTCACCCTTTGTGGGTTGCCTACCCACAGGTGTGGACTTGACTATACCGCATCTCTGCCTCTACTGTCCATCTCATCCTGGTTCCTTCTTTATGCTTCAGTTGTGGAAAATATCTTCTCTAGTCTTCAGGTTGTTCTCATAGTTAGTTTCTCCGTAATAGTTGTAATCCTGGTGTGCCCCTGGGAGGAGGTGAGCTCAGACTCCTGCCACCTTGGCCCAAACTCTTGTCAAATACTTTTCAAAGCATGTTGAATATACTTTCTAAAACACTGTAACTTGGAGACAGAATAAATCACTAAATGTAAGGATAACTTTTGGAAGTGTTCATTCTTCAAGTAATGAAAATAAAATTAAAAATGTCATCAAATAATCATGAGCTATAGACTATTAAGTCTAAATCACTTTGACTAGATAATGAGTTGAAAAGTTGAATTGGTTAGGCCTATCATTAATCATATTTCTATTTTTTATTTTAATAATAATTTGATTTTTTGTTAGAATGATATATATATATACTTTATGAAGCATTTAATAGTTGAGTAAACTACAGAATAATGTAAAGTATTATCCCATATCCCACCCTCCAGAATGAATCAAAATCCACATTAGATAAATATCTGTGTAGAAAGAAATGCCTGGATAAAATTAGGATTTTACTATAGAGCTCTGTAAATTCTTTGAAAGTGCCAAGTTATCTTGATTTAAATTTTAAAAAAGTATTTGAGGTAAGAATGAAGAAATTGCTGAACCTCAGTAAAGATGTCAAAGCATAACTTAAACATTCATTTTAAGAAAAAGATGAGCAAACTAAACCTAAAGGAAGCAGAATGAAGGAATCATTGAAATAGGTGAAATAGAAAACTGGAATAGAAAAGCAAAAATAATCAAAGACACCAACATTTGGTTCTTTGCAAAGATGATAAAATTGATGTCGCTCTTCCCACTTACTTCTTCATTAAGTTCACTCTAAACCTCCATGGTTTCTTCAAGTTATTGTTGACTATTTTGGTTGAAAACATATACAAGAAGAGAGGAGGAGGGGTGAGTTACTGCCTGGGCTTCTGCAGTTTGTTGTAAGATTATAATTGATATTTATTATCTTCCTGCTCTGCGAAGCATTTCAGATTATCCTCGTCCTCCAGTAGTGCCCCTGTTCGTCTAGGTGAATTGCCTGCGGAGGGGGGAAATGGAAGAACAGTCATTTATCCTAGTTACTGTATCTCATCAGGTTGCTGTTGCAATGCATTTCTCTTTATAGTTAAAACTGGGCACAGAAACACCACAGGGCACCCGGCCGTATCCCTTGCATTTCAAGTGTGCTCTTCCCTGCTCACATCCTGTAGCAGTGATCCTACATTCTCATGAGGATCAGCCCCAGACAGCATAGTGACTCCTTTCTTTGCTTTCTAGTCTCTAGAAACAAGGAGCCCACATGACTAAATGGTAGCCACAGCTTTATGTTAACAAAACTGGTACTCTGTTCATGGTGGAAGTGTCCCCCATCTGGAAAACAGGACTTTTGGACCCGAACAATTGAAAGCTGTGGTATTGGAAAGCAGTAGGTGGGGTCCCTGAATAGGATGGTAAGTAGGGCCACTCCTACTCCCGCCATGGTTCCTGGACCCATGGATTCTACTGCATTATGGTCAAGAGTTAAAGGGATATGCCACATCCTGAGTGACAGCACCTGGTTAAGATGGTGCCTCCCCTGTGGCTTCAACAGGCTTGGCCAGTGCTCTGTCAGGCTTGAGGCTTTGGATGGTGTTGTGTATGGTAAGACTAGTGTGTACTATGTCAGATGCCCATGAATCTGGATGACCTTTTGGGGCACAAGCATCTTGCCAGGGCATCCAGAATATCTGTCTTTATCTACTCATTAGGTCAAATTATCAAATTATCTCATCGATAACGTAGATCAACGTTGTATTCTCCAGAATGCCAAGAACATCAATTTCTATTCAGAATATATCGTGACGTCATGACAAATCTGCCACCTAAATGCCCTGTGACCTTGAGACTGTCTTTGAATCTTTCTGATTCTTAGTTTGGTTATCTGTTAAATAGGAATATTAATACTTACTTTATTCAATTATTTGCTAAAATTACATGACATAATCCTTCTTAAATGATGTTTGCATTTCCAGAACCAAAATAAAAGATCAACAGATATTTTCTCTTTCATTGTCTTTCTTCCCATCTATTCATCAAAATGAGTAAAGATAGTCAAGAAGGGAATTGCCCCCCCTTGAAAACCCTGGAGAATTTTTGTGACATGTAAATTATATATAATGAGGAGTTATGACAAATCATTTCACTATCATTGGTTGCAATGCACAGCCCTTACGAGAGAGTCTAGTAAACACCCGATAAACACTTTTTCATTAACATATCGGTAAACTCTCTTAGGGTTCATGAGTGGGCGAACTCGAACTTCTCCTAAGGAAGAAACTGTGTTTCATGCTTTCTCCTAATTTTCCCTGATATGCAGCTCCAGAGAGATGTTAGTGCATCAGGGAATAGTTGTAAAGTGACCAAAACGAACAGGAGAATATTTGTGGACTAGCTGAACGTATCGCAGGTACTTTTTGGTTGCTGAGTCACTGTAATGAACAAAGGTAGATTAACGGGTACATCCTCATGACAACCGCGTGGTTTTGCTCTCTGCTTTGCTTTGTTGAACAGCTAGATCAGTAACTTAAGTGAAGCTGTAATAGACATCTTCATCAAATTGACCAAAGGCCCACACCATGTGATGGCACGATAAATAAACTAGGTAGTGGGCCCGCAGAATTACTTAAAATGAATTGCTCGAGTTCTTTCCATCTCTCTAAGCTACATTATTCAGTTTAACTACCTATCATTCTCAGCAGCTTCATCTTATTCCGGAGCCTTCTCCTCACAGTTAACCACTTCTAAGTACACCTTGCTCTCTTGTTCTTTTCTAAGACTTTTTGTTTTTCTTCTCTTCTACCTGTACTCTCTCTTCTATAGGGATTTTGAGGAAATTTGTTAAGGCCATATTTTTATTTTACCTGAATTCAGTGCTATAATCTGCTTATCTACTATTTTCAGCAACAGTTTAGGCAGTTGAAAGTTCTCAGATTCGTCATTTTAATCCAATGAATCTTATTTAGAGTTGAGCGGTAATTAAATCCATTTTGATATGAATTCATAGACAACTCACTCTCTGTATAAATTTCGTGTGAATTCCCCAAGGAAAGAGAATGTGTATTTTACGTCTAGGTCAACATCATCTAGGATAGTATTAATAATAACAACGAATACATTAAGCTCTTACTATCTATTAAGCACTTATCTCATTTATCCTCACAACTCTATAAAGTATGTGCCATTATTGTCCACATTGCACAAGTTAGGAGATTGAGTGAGCATTCAATAAATGTTTGTTTCAATCATTCTCTAACCTTATGCCACTAAGGAAGGTGGATCTATAGGCATCGGTGCAATGAAAAATGTTTTTATGATTGAATTTGGAAGCAACTGGGAATACTTTCTCACTAATCTATAACTGCTGTCATGCAGAAGTATGTTTGTTATTGTACTCGCTCTGCCAGATTCATCTTTAAAAAGAAAATACTCATTGGTTTGTATAATTGTTGGTCATCATTGTCTAATGGGACTTGGTGATGGCAGGTGAAATTATGATGTTATGATAGTGTGCATCAAAAATAAGGAAAAGTAGATTTGATAGAAGGTAAAAAGGCATGATTTTCAGGAACATGTCTGTTTATGATGTAGAAAGATAATTAAATTTTGCTCCTTATAGAAAAGTCTTCCTTTTTAATAAAAGAGAAACATGGAGACTTCTATCAGTTTTCTAGAACTTTCTTTTTAGAAAAGTGTTGACTCAGACCCTCTGGGAATTTCCAGTTGGATGACCGATGTTTGCAGAAACAGGTCTGTCTCTTGCTCAAAGTGCTGTGGGAATTATACATTCCACTGTGATCCAGCTGGAAAGGGAATTGACAGCTTCCACAGAGGCTTAGCCAGATGTCTCAGACATTTAGCTGTTTATTTCAAACACCTGAATTTCTAAGGCATCTCCCTGCACCCTCATCATTAACACAGGAGTTCATTCCTTCTTGATTATTAGTAAGTAGAGTTGATAGACCATCTAGAAAAAGCCAAAGTACGTACACTTACCTGAGTACCTAAGCAAAACAAATGCATCTAAAAATTTTTTTTAAAGTATGTGTGATTTTGCTATGTCTTTGATCTTCTGTATTCATACTACTCCAATATTAGAGTAGTTTTTCATGATAAATATGAAGGTTAATAGACTGATGGTGTATTGTTCAAATACTTTTATTATTGGGAATTCAAAAATTATACTTCTAAATTGTGAATAGAACACTTGTATTTTATATGTTCAGTATTTACAATGTATTGGGTGCGCCAAACGGTTTCTCTGTTTTTTTCTGTAAGATGGCTCAGTAGCACTTCGTTGTCTTTTATTTATTTATTTATTTATTTATTTATTTATTTATACCACAGGTTCTTAATAGTTATCTATTTTATACATATTAGTGTATATATGTCAATACCAATCTCCCAATTCATACCACCACCACCACCCTCCCCCTGCTTTCCCCTCTTCGTGTCCATACGTTTGTTGTTTGCTCTCTACATCTGTGTCTCTATTTTTGCCTTGCAAACCGGTTCATCTGTACCATTTTTCTAGATGCCACATATATGTGTTAATATACGATTTTTTTTTCTCTTTCTGACTTACTTCACTCTGTATGACAGTCTCTAGGTCCATCCACGTCTCTACAAATGACCCAATTTCTTTCCTGTTTATGGCTGAGTAATATTCCATTGTATATATGTACCACAACTTCTTTATCCATGCATCTGTCGATGGGCATTTAGGTTGGTTCCATGACCTGGCTATTGTAAATAGTGCTGCAGTGAACATTGGGGTGCATGTGTCTTTTTGAATTATGGTTTTCTCTGGGTATGTACCCAGTAGTGGGATTGCTGGGTCAAATGGTAATTCTATTTTTAGTTTTTTAAGGAACCTCCATACTGCTCTCCGTAGTGGCTGTATCAATTTACATTCCCACCAAAAGTGCAAGAGGGTTCCCTTTTCTCCACACCCTCTCCAGCATTTGTTGTTTGTAGATTTTCTGATGATGCCCATTCTAACTGGTGTGAGGTGATACCTCATTGTAGTTTTGATTTGCATTTCTCTAGTAATTAGTGATGTTGAGCAGCTTTTCATGTGCTTCTTGGCCATCTGTATGTCTTCTTTGGAGAAATGTCTATTTAGGTCTTCTGGCCATTTTTGGATTGGGTTGTTTGTTTTTTTAATATTGAGCTGCATGAGCTGTTTATATATTTTGGAGATTAATCCTTTGTCCGTTGATTCGTTGGCAAACATTTTCTCCTATTCTGAGGGTTGTCTTTTCATGTTGCACTTAGTTGTCTTTAACTTCATTCGAAACAGTTTTGTTTGTATGTGACAGCTGTCCTATCAGCATGCATTTAAAAAAGACATCAAAATTGGTGAATTTTTCTGTAGCCATTTTAATATCGAAGATGGAAGAAAAAAGCAACAGTTTTGGCATATTATGCTTTATTATTTCAAGAAAGGTAAAAATGCAACTGAAACGCACCAAAAGATTTGTGCAGTGTATGGTGAAGGTGCTATGACTGATCATATGTGTCAGAAGTGGTTTGTGAAGTTTCTTGCTGGAGATTCCTCGCTGGACGATGCTCCATGGTTGGGTAGACCAGTTGAAGCTGATAGTGATCAAATCAAAACAGTAATTGGGAACAGTCAACGTTATACCACGCAGGAGATCGCCGACATGCTCAAAATATCCAAATCAAGCGCTGAAAATCATTTGCACCAGCTTGGTTATGTGAATCATTTTGATGTTTGGGTTCCACGTAAGTTACCCAAAAAAACCTTCTTGACCATATTTCCCCATGCAATTCTCTACTGAAACGTAACGAGAACGTTTTGTTTTTAAAACAAAATGTGACGGGTGATGAAAAATGGATACTGTACAACAACGTGGAATGGAAGAGATCATGGGGCAAGTGAAATAAACCACCACCAACCACACCAAAGGCTGGTCTTCATCCAAAGCAGGTGATGTCGTGTATATGGTGGGATTGGAAGGGAGTCCTCTATTATGAGCTCCTTCCGGAAAACCAAACGATTCATTCCAACAAGTACTGCTCCCAGTTAGACCAACTGAAAGCAGCACACGATGAAAAGTGTCCAGAATTAGTCAACAGAAAATGCATAATAATCTTGCATTAGGATAACACAAAACCACATGTTTCTTTGATGACCAGGCAAAAACTGTTACAGCTTGGCTGGGAAGTTCTGATTCATCTGCTGTATTCACCAGATATTGCACCTTCGGGGTTCCATTGATTTAGGTCTTTACAAAATTCTCTAATGGAAAAAATTTCAATTCCCTGGAAGACTATAAAAGGCACCTGGAACAGTTCTTTGCTCAAAAAGATAAAAAGTTTGGGGAAGGGGCTTCCCTGGTGGCACAGTGGTTGAGAGTCCGCCTGCAGATGCAGGGGACACGGGTTCGTGCCCCGGTCTGGGAAGATCCCACATGCCGCGGAGCGGCTGGGCCCGTGAGCCATGGCCACTGAGCCTGCGAGTCCGGAGCCTGTGCTCCGCAACGGGAGAGGCCACAACAGTGAGAGGCCCGCGTACCGCCAAAAAAAAAAAAAAAAAAAAAAAGTTTTGGGAAGTTGGAATTATGCAGTTGCCTGAAAAATGGCAGAAGGTAGTGGAACAAAAGGGTGAATACGTTGTTCAATAAAGTTCTTGGTGAAAATGAAAAATGTGTCTTTTACTTTTACTTAGAAAACCAAAGGTACTTTTTGGCCCACACAATAATGGTCAGGTAAAATTATTCAGGGTGTTTTGCTCTTTTTCTTCTTTTTTTTTCTTTTTGCTCTTCTAATTAAATTGAAGTATAGCTGATTTACAATGTTCTGTTAGTTTCAGGTATACAGCAAAGTGATTAAGTTATACACACACACACACACACACACACACACACACACATATATATATATATTCTTTTTTCAGATTCTTTTACATTACAAGAATTACAAGATTTATTATAAGATTTTGAATATAGTTTCCTGTGCTATATAGTAGGTCCTTGTTGGTTATCTATTTTATATATAATAATTGGTATCTGCTAATCCCAAACTCCTAATTTATCACTCCCTCTCCCCCCGCCTTTGGTAATCATAAGTTTGTTGTCCATATCTGTTAGTCTGTTTCTGTTTTGTAATTAAGTTCCTTTGTATCATTTTTTTAGATTTCACATATAAGTGAAATCATATGATATTTGTCTTTCTCTGTCTGACTTACTTCACTCAGTAGGATAATCTCTAGGTCCTTCTATCTTGTTGGCTCTTTTCTTGAAGTTAACATATTTTTAAATTTTAAAATAATTCTTAATAATTTATTTTACTGCTGCCAGGGTTCTACTGCATCTCCTCCTTCAGATACACCCTTTTAGAAAACATTCACGAGAAAACTGTAAACTTGCTGTTGCGTTATCCCTGGTCACTCCATTGTGAATCTGCCACGGACAAGAATGTTGGCCTCAATGCTCATCATAGTTGGAAATCAGCACTGAGGCCAAACTGCTATCCAATCAACAAGCTGCATGCAAATCTCACCACTCCTTCCGTCAATGTTTCTTTCCTTTTCTGGTCCAGTGGCCCTCCTAGAGCATGTGCAGTGTTCACTTGCTGTGTCTCCTCAGGTTCCTTCACTGTGCAGCTTTTCACTTCTTCCACATCCCTCCTATTTGTACAGTTTCAAAAGCTTTGGCCCTCAACTTGTGTCCACCCGGTGTTTCCTTATGATGAGGCTCCTGTCCTGCATTCTCTTTACGTCAGTGTCTGCTGAACATCCCCACCACCACGAGTCATCACTGTTTCCCATTACGACCGACCCAGCACCGTGTGAGGAGGTATTCAGAGACATTGTGCTCTGACCCCCATCCAGCTGGAGCATTCATTGATGACTCCTACCTGAATCAACCACCGTGCTGATGTCTGCCGTTGAGGATTTTCTAAGTCTGTCATTCCTTCTAAACGTATTAATTGGTACTTTTCTTCAAGGAAGAGGTTTCCTTTATTTGCCACTTATACTCATTCATCTATTTATTTATTTTCTTATGGGCTCATGAATTCCTATTTCATGTAATGTATTTCTTGATGCTTAAAGTGTCCAAATTTTGTCATTAGGAGCCACTTCTAGCTGGTTTCTGTATCTTTTTGACACATCCTCATGACTTTGCTCATCCTTTGCTTTTGGAACAAGAAGATGTTCCAGATTCAACTTGACCTTTTCTTGCCACAGGTCTGGAATCACCCATTGATGCTGAGATTATGTTGACAGTGAGATCTGGTTCATTGTGGTGTGTGTGTGTATATATATAATATCTATTACTATTACATATGTATATATATATAATATCTATCACTATAATAACCTGTGCGTATTTATGTGCTCATGTGTTTGTCTCTGTAATACGTGTGTATTTATATATGTATCAGTATTTCCATGTTTATTGCTTCTCCACAGTGAGAAACCTGTCACCTCAACGTTTACTTGTTTACACAATCAGTTTGTTCAATATAACCAACATCTCAACCATGACAGAATGACAGATTTCCACCAACTCTAGCTGCACCGCAGCTATCCCTCAGGCTGGCTTCCTGCCAGTGCCTCACAGCCTCCTCTGTACCCCTTAACCCTGCCAAATTTCCACATTTCATTGGTCACCAGATAGGATGCTGATATCTCTGTACCAGAAAAGGAAAGGACAAGCATATTTTTAAAACACAGAGAAGCAGAAAAGATCACATAAGTGGTGAGATGTACTCATATTCTGTATGTATTTTTAAGAGGGTCGACAGAATTTGCAGATAAACTAAATGCATGTTGAAAGAGAAGAGTCAAGGATGACTCAGAGTTGTTGGCCTAAGTGGATGATTAAATTGCCATTGATGGATACAAGGAATAATGTAGGAGACAAATATTGGTGTAGATTGGAAATCTAAAACTCTTCTCTGGACATGCTGAGATTAGGATGTCTATTAAGTATTCAAATGAAATAACAAAGCAGGCAGCTGGGTTAGTGAACCTGGACTTTATGTAGGAGGCCAGGGAAAAAAGAGGTCAATTGAGATGCAGCAGAATACTGATGATACTTAACACCATGGACTAGACAGCTTCTCCAAGGGAATAATTGAATGAACACATAGAAAAGGAGTGAACACTGCCAGATACTACTGAGAGGTGAAGTGAGGACTGAGAATTACATTTTGGATAAGACCTGTAATCTGCTTTTGTTGTGGTTGGGATGAGTGCTTGGTTAAGTGATAACGAGAGAATAGAATGTGGGGAATTTAAGACAGAAAGCATAAACAAGTCTTACGAGGTGTTTTACTGGAATGAAGAGCAGAGAAGGAGTGTAAACTGAAAATAATATGATTATCTTTTTTTAAGAATTAATGCTACCATAGCATATTTTTATACTGATGAGACATATCCATCAGAGGAAAATTGATGAAACTGGAGAAGGATAATGTGGAATTAAGTTCTTTTCTAAGGAGAGAATGACACATGGAGTTTATATTGGAACATAGGAAGTGCATCTATTATAAAAAGGTACATGTATCTAAATGTGGGTAAGTTGTTAGGTTTAGAAATACAATGATGAAATCTGCTTGTTATTTTTCAGTTTTCTAAGAGGCAAAGATCAGCTGAGAGTGAGGAAGGAGAAATGTGTTGAATATTAATAGGGAGATGAGAAATTTTAAATAACTCTCTGAGAGTGGGTGAGTGAATGACCTATAAAAAATAACAGTATTTTAGAATAGAACTAAGGACACATTTGAAGTTGTAGTGATGAATTTAAAGTGTGAAAAGCATTATGTATTTGTTCAGGTTCAGAAGTGGAAAAGGCAGGAAGTTGAACAAACTAGGGTTGGAGTTGTTGGCACATAAATTCTCTAGAAAGAAATGTGTGGGAACTGAGAATATGTTCAAGGCTATGATTTTAATTATAAATGATGAGCCAGGTAAAAGGGGATATTAATTATGGTATATGTTATGCCACAAAACCTGGAAGATTTAGTAAGTTCAAGTGCCCAGTTGGGGTGAAAACTGTGGGAATATGAGTTCTAGAAAATTGTACTGAAAAGACAAGTAGGACATGATGAGAGTTATTATTTGAAATTTAGATTTTTAAAAAAACTTTTTATTAGAGTATATTTGATTTACAGTGTTGTGCTAGTTTCAGTGATTCAGTTGTACATATAAACATATTCATTCTTTTTCAGATTCTTTTTCTGTGACTCTGTTTCTGTCTCGTAAATAAGTTCATTTGTATCATTTTTTTAAGATTCCATATATAAGCAATATCATATGATATTTGTCTTTCTCTGATTTCACTTAGTATCATAATGTCTAGGTCCATCCATGTTGCTGCAAATGGCATTATTTCATTATTTTTTATGGCTGAGTAGCATTCCATTGTATATATGTGCCACATCTTCTTTATCCATTCATCTGCCGATAGATGGGCATTTAGGTTGTTTCCATGTCTTGACTATTGTAAATAGTGCTTCTATGGATATTGGGTGCAGGTATCTTTTCGAATTATGGTTTTCTTTGGACACATGCCCAGGAGTGGGATTGTTGGATCATATGGTAGCTCTATTTTTAGTTTTTTAAGGAACCTCCATACTGTTCTCCATAGTGGCTGCACCAATTTACATTCCCACCAACAGTGTAGGAGGGTTCCTTTTTCTCTACACCCTCTCCAGCATTTATTATTTGTAGACTTTTTGATGATGGCCATTCTGACTGGTGTGAGGTGATACCTCGCTATGGGTTTGATTTACATTTCTCTAATAATTAGTGATGTTGAGCATCTTTTCATGTGTCTTTTGGCCATCTGTATGTCTTCTTTGGAGAAATGTCTATTTCAGTATTTTTGGCCATTTTTGATTGGGTGTTTGGTGTTTTTGATATTGAGCTGTATGTGCTGTTTGTAGATTTTGGAAATTAATCCCTTTTTGGTCACATCATTTGCAAATATTTTCTCCCATTGTGTACATTGTCTTTCTGTTTTGTTTATGGTTCCATCTGCTGGCATAAAAACAGAAATATAGATCAATGGAACAGGATAGAAAGCCCAGAAAGAAACCACTCACCTATAGTAAATTAATCTAGACAAAGGAGGCAAGAATGTACAGTGGGGAACAGACAGTCTCTTCAGTAAGTGGTACTGGGAAAACTGGACAGCTACATGTAAAAGAATGAAATTAGAACATTCTCTGACACCATACACAAAGACAAACTCAAAATGCATTAAAGACCTAAATAGAAGACCGGTGAGATATTTTTAGAAATTAAGGAGAAATGAAGACTATGTTTTAAACAAATAGAAAATGAGAAATTTCATTACCAGCAGAATAGCTCTATGGTGAAATTTCAAGCAAATTTTTCAGATAGAAATAATATGTTATAAGATAAAAACTCGATCAATGCTAAGATATGAAAATCACTGTTCGTATTTAAAATGTAAATATAAGTTATTTTGACACTTTGATTTTCTCTAATAAAATACTGAGTACAGATAAAAAATAGTAGCAAACTGTGGTGGCCTTATATAATATAAAAGTAAAAATGTATTTAAATAGCAACTCAAAACAGAGAAAAAGGGGCTTCCCTGGTGGCGCAGTGGTTGAGGGTCCACCTGCCGGTGCAGGGGACACGGGTTCGTGCCCCGGTCTGGGAAGATCCCACATGCTGCGGAGCGGCTGGGCCCGTGAGCCATGGCTGCTGAGGCTGTGCGTCCAGAGCCTGTGCTCCGCGACGGGGGAGGCCACAGCAGTGAGAGACCCGCTTACCGCAAACATAGAAAAAAGGAATTAGGAGCATTTGATTGTAAAATTCTTATACCACATGTGAAGGCAGACCATTATTAAGTAATGGGTTAAAGATGTATTTTATTAACTCTACACAGTCATTAAAAGTAGTTGAAAAAACAGTAAGTAGTGAATCATAGAAATTTATTAAAATTTACTGGAATCCTAAAAATATTAAATTATTTCATATGCAGGAAGAAAATGCAGCAGAGGAACAATGGAGCAAGTTCTTAAAAAACTAGCAATATGGGAAATTTTGTTTCAACAAATTAATAAATGGATATAAATAGTCTAAATATTTACATTTAGATAATCAAATTTGATGAAAAAGCAAGACTCAACCATATATCATCTATAAGAAACCCAATTTAAATACAAAGACAGATGCAGGTTAAAAGTAAAAACTGGGAAATGATATACCATGCCAACATGAATTAAAAGAAACTAGAGTAATCACATAAGTAAAAGAAAACTAGACATCTAAGCAAGTAATATTAATGCAGAGAAAGAGGGCCATTATGTCATGATAAAAGGACTGAAGTCACTAAGAAGAAATCACAACCTTAAGTGTGTTTGTACCTAACAACAGAGTTTCAGCTAACATGAATTTTAAAGATGATAAATATAGAGAAGTGAATCAATCTACAGTTATCTCTCATAATTGATTGAAAAACATAAGTAGATAGAAAATCAGTAAGACTATAGAGCACAGGATCAGTACTGTCAATGAACTAAGCCTAAAGGATATTTATAGAACCCTTGAGCCAATAACAGCAGAATACACATTCTTTCCACAAGCACGTAGAACATTTTCAAAGATAGATGGAGTTCTGGGACATAAAACAATCTATTAGAAATTGACAGGAACAGAAATAATACAATGTCTGTTTTCTGATAACGAAAGAATTATATTAGAAATCAATAACAGAAGTTATACAAAAGATCCCTAAACATTTAGAAAATAACACACTTCTAAAAGCCATATGGCACTGTAGGCAAATTATAAAGAAAATTAGAAAATATTTTGAATTGACTTAAAATAAAATGCTATGAATCAAACTTTGTGGGATGCAAATAGTGTAGTATTTAGTAGGAAACATAATGTTAAATATTTAGATTATAAAGGAAGATATTTCTGAAGTCAGTTATCTAAATGTCACAGTAAGTAAATAGAAGGAAAAAAGGTAAGCAGAAAGAATAAAATTATACAGATAAGATAAAAAAATAATCAAATTGCAAAGAGAAAAACAACCAAAGAAAACATTTCTGATTCTTTGAAAAGATTAATTGGACAGACTAGGAAGACATTGTTAAAAGACAAATAATATCAAGATTGAAAGATGAGAACACAACCAATCCTAAAAATATTAAAAGAATAACTTTATGAATTATTATGCAGAGCTTTATGCCCATACATTTGACAACTTAGATCAAATGGACAGATTCCTTAAAGGGCACAACCAAACAAAGCTCACTCAAGAATAGCTAGATATCTGCAGTAGTTCTGCATCAATTAAAGAAACTGCATTTTCTCCTTTGGCTACTTTTTTTCTCCAGCTCACTTTCTCTTCCTTGAACATGATAAGCACACTCCCAACTGTGCCCTTTTGCTTCTTTGCTTGAAATACTTTTTTCCAAATATCTGCTTTGTTAACTTCTTCATCTCCTCCAAGTCTTTGCTCAGAATTATTTTCTTGGCTCAAAAAAGCCTATTTAGTATTGTATCCTTCTCTGTCTCTGTCCTAGAACTCCCAGCTCCTTTTATTCTTCTCTGCTTCTTTATTTTTTTTTTTATAGAACTTATCATTTTCTAACATACGACAAAAATATGCATTGAGTGTATTCATTCCTTATCATCTCCCTCCCTCTGGTGAAAAGTGGGATGCTGGAGGGTAGATGTCAGTGTGCTCTTTATTGATAGATCCTGAGCACCTCCAGCAGTGCCTGGCCCCAGAGCCTAAATATCTGTGGAATGGATGGATGGATTTCACTTTATACATTCCACTCTGGTAGCTGTAATTTTATAGTACACGTATTGAGTTCTTTTGTGTTTCCTGCTACACTGGGCTTCTGTTGAGAAGAAGATGTCTTGCTTACAGACACCTGTGGATTCACGGTGCCTGGTACGGGTAGAAATTCAATATTTTTGGAGCAAATGAGTGACTGAGTGACACTGAGTGATGCTCTGATCTCCCTAATGCCTATCAGCACCACTTACATCCTGTTCTAAGTTAAACCTAAATTATCTTTGTTAGAATTTGTAAAATGACTTAGAAGTCAAAACAGATTATTTCAACCAGCCATCCTTTGTCTGCCTGCCTGCCTTTGTTTCCCTGTAAAAACACCTGTAATGAATTAGTATGAGTTTGCAGAAGTGACTTCCATTGATCCCAATGCTTCATGATATTTCACTGTTATACAGATTTTGTCAGTTTGTCAAGCATATAAAATATAGCTTAGGGACATCCCTGGGAGTCCGGTGGTTAAGGCGTCGCCTTCCAATGCAGGGGGTGCGGGTTCGATCTCTGGTCGCGGAGCTAAGATCCCACATGCCTTGCGGCCAAAAAAACGAAACATAAAATAGAAGCACTCTTGTAACAAATTCAATAAAGGCTTTAAAAATGGTCCACATCAAAAAAAATCTTTAAAATATAGCCCAGATACATATGAAGAAAATGTGCTTTAGAATAATACTATACCTATATGATTTAATGAATTCGATTGGTGTCTGGAAATTATAGTTTTCAGTTCTCCATGTCTAGTTTTTAAATATACATGGGCTGCTTGAACACCTACTCTTTCAAAGAAAATCAGTTAGGCTCTTTGCATAGTCCTTTCTGCAGTTGGTTTTTCACCAGACAACTAAAGGATTTCAAGGTGCCCTTGCTGGGACATGGAAAGGAATGGCCTCTCTGCATGTTTTCAGTCACACGTTGCATAGATCTAAGCCCGGAGGCACCTATGTGGTGTTCTGATATCAGTTAATATTTTATTATGTCTTCTTTCTAAAAGGTAAATCATGGAAACTAGGCAGTTTATGTTATTTGCATATTTTGCTTGTGTTTTTTAAAAATTTTTTGAAAGTTTGCTTTCAACACAGTCATAGTACAGTATATCACCAATATTTAATTTTATCTTGAAATTTAAGACAATAAGCCAAAATTATGATAAAAATGTTATTCTGTGACTAATATAATTCATGCAGTTGTGGAAATACATGCTTGTTCTGCAAAAGTTCTAACACACTCATTTATGCAATGATGCTATTACATTCAATTCAGTGTTATCACTTAGAGTCGTGAGACTAAGACCAAAATATTTAAAATTATAAACTACTTTAGATCATACGTAGAGTTCATCATGTTTGATGACAAATGAGCTTGGTCTTGTGCAAAGCACATTAAATAAAAATTAACAAATAAGTGGCACTACAACTTAAGTTTTTATTTTTTGCCAATTCTTATTACTTTGATTATAATAGTATAAAATAATTATTTTATGTGACTCAGATATTAAATAAGTATACAGATATCATCTTTTTGGCTATAATATATTGTTGCTTAAATTCATTTAGTATTTTAAGGTTTCATAATCTTCATTCCTTCCATAGCAGTTGTGGGAAATGGATTTTACTAAAACCTGTGAGCCTGTAAGATATAGCTGTTCTTTTGTCTACTCTACCTTTTGGTTATCTTTAAATCTACTTCAAGTCATCTAAATGATGAGTTGTGAGAGTGAAATCTGAATTTATGGTGCAGTGTTATTTTTGAATTGAAAGAAACAAATTTTCCATTATCATTTTATAAATGACCTGATAACTAAGTGATATGTTAGCCAACAAGACTAAAAGAATACAATTGACATTGTCTGTATTTCCTGCAATTATTTCAAATTTTCCAAAAATAAAATAGTACAAACAGAACACTCTATTTTGAACGCACACACACACAGATGATGTGCTGATGTCGTGTTCCCTGTATGAAATCTAGATAAATTTGTATAAAGCTCATGATCCATTGTATTGTGAAACACTAAGATAATATCCAGCTATATCAACCATTTCTGATCAGTTGCGTATTTGAAAGGAAAGCATTCATACATGGAAAACAAATGGAGACTTCAGTTGACATCTGGGTTGGTTATTTTTCTGAATGTTTTGTATTATGCCTCCCTCGTTTAAATTTTAAGCTTTTTGAAGGCAGGAACTGTGATTGGTTCTCAATATTATGTTCAGTGTCTTTTACTGTTTTCAGCCAATGGTGGGTACTTAAATGTTTAAAACCGGCTGAAGAGCAGTGGGTGAAAAAGATAAGTGGGGGCAATTTCTAGAAATCAGAACTGCGGAGAGATGGTATGCACTGCTTAATAAATAATACCTCCTTGGTTGTATTTCTAAGAAAATCCTGTATAAATTCATGTTAGGAACATTACAGAGGAAAATACTGAATCAATAGAGCTTGATTCATATGGTTCCCAACACAAATTGTGTGAGAAACGTGTAAGATTTATGTCAGAAAATGTGTAAGGAATAGAAACATTTTTTCTACCCTGGATAAAGGAGAAGTGTCAGCAGGTGAAGTATGATCAGCCTTAATAAAAGGAGAGAGACATTTGAGCAAAAAAAAATTAAACACCAGAATTAGGAGGGAAAGATTATAAAGCAGGATTGATACCTGGGGTGGAAATTCTTTTGGGAAAACCTCTGCTAGAGGACCCCAGTCATCCAACAGCTCCCAAACTCTGACTGTACCAAAGAGATCATCTTTTAAATGTGAGAAAATAATACATAATGGAGCCTATATTTTTAAAATCATTGACCTCTTTTATCAATTTACCCTTCCTGAAAAAAATTAGCTTTGGCAAAAGGGTGAGGGCTCCCAGCTAAAGATTCATAGAAAATGTCCTAATTGATGATTTTTTTTTTTCTTTTTTTTTTTTTTACACTTCCCCCTCCCCATAGCCTCAAGTCCATTCTCTAGTAAGTCTGTGTCTTTATTCCTGTTTCACCCCTAGGTTTTTCATGACATTTTTTTTTTTTTTTTAAATTCCATATATATGTGTTAGCATACGGTATTTGTCTCTCTCTTTCTGACTTACTTCACTCTGTATGACAGACTCTAGGTCTATCCACCTCATTACAAATAGCTCAATTTCGTCTCTTTTTATGGCTGAGTAATATTCCATTGTATATATGTGCCACATCTTCTTTATCCATTCATCCGATGATGGACACTTAGGTTGTTTCCATCTCTGGGCTATTGTAAATAGAGCTGCAATGAACATTTTGGTACATGACTCTTTTTGAATTATGGTTTTCTCAGGGTATATGCCCAGTAGTGGGATTGCTGGGTCATATGGTAGTTCTATTTGTAGCTTTTTAAGGAACCTCCATACTGTTCTCCACAGTGGCTGTATCAATTTACATTCCCACCAACAGTGTAAGAGGGTTCCCTTTTCTCCACACCCTCTCCAGCATTTATTGTTTCTAGATTTTTTGATGATGGCCATTCTGACTGGTGTGAGATGATATCTCATTGTAGTTTTGATTTGCATTTCTCTCATGATTAGTGATGTTGAGCATTCTTTCATGTGTTTGTTGGCACTCTGTATATCTTCTTTGGAGAAATGTCTATTTAGGTCTTCTGCCCATTTTTGGATTGGGTTGTTTGTTTTTTTGTTATTAAGCTGCATGAGCTGCTTATAAATTTTGGAGATCAATCCTTTGTCAGTTGCTTCATTTGCAAATATTTTCTCCCATTCTGAGGGTTGTCTTTTGGTCTTCTTTATGGTTTCCTTTGCTGCGCAAAAGCTTTTAAGTTTCATTAGGTCCCATTTGTTTACTCTTGTTTTTATTTCCATTACTCTAGGAGGTGGGTCAGAAAGAATCTTGCTGTGATTTATGTCATAGAGTGTTCTGCCTATGTTTTCCTCTAAGAGTTTGATAGTTTCTGGCCTTACATTTAGGTCTTTAATCCATTTTGAGCTTATTTTTGTGTATGGTGTTAGGGAGTGATCTAACTTCATACTTTTACATGTAGCTGTCCAGTTTTCCCAGCACCACTTATTGAATAGGCTGTCCTTTCTCCACGGTACATTTCTGCCTCCTTTGTCAAAGATAAGTTGACCATATGTGCGTGGGTTTATCTCTGGGCTTTCTATCCTGTTCCATTGATCTATCTTTCTGTTTTTGTGCCAGTACCATACCGTTTTGATAACTGTAGCTTTGTAGTATAGTCTGAAGTCTGGGAGCCTGATTCCTCCAGTTCCTTCTTTCGTTCTCAAGATTGCTTTGGCTATTCGGGGTCTTTTGTGTTTCCATACAAATTGCAAAATTTTTTGTTCTAGTTCTGTGAAAAATGCCAGTGGTAGTTTGATAGGGATTGCATTGAATCTATAGATTGCTTTCGGTAGTAGAGTCATTTTCACAATGTTGATTCTTCCAATCCAAGAACATGGTATATGTCTCCATCTATTTGTATCATCTTTAATTTCTTTCATCAGTGTCTTATAATTTTCTGCATACAGATCTTTTGTCTCCTTAGGTAGGTTTATTCCTAGATATTTTATTCTTTTTGTTGCAATGGTAAATGGGAGTGTTTTCTTGATTTCACTTTCAGATTTTTCGTCATTAGTATATAGGAATGCCAGAGATTTCTGTGCATTAATTTTGTATCCTGCCACTTTACCAAATTCATTGATTAGCTCTAGTAGTTTTCTGGTAGCATCTTTAGGGTTCTCTATGTATAGGATCATGTCATCTGCAAACAGTGACAGCTTTACTTCCTCTTTTCCGATTTGGATTCCTTTTATTTCCTTTTCTTCTCTGATTGCTGTGGCTAAAACTTCCAAAACTATGTTGAATAAGAGTGGTGAGAGTGGGCAACCTTGTCTTGTTCCTGATCTTAGTGGAAATGCTTTCAGTTTTTCACCATTGAGGATGATGTTTGCTGTGGGCTTGTCATATACGGCCTTTATTATGTTGAGGAAAGTTCCCTCTATGCCTACTTTCTGCAGGGTTTTTATCATAAATGGGTGTTGAATTTTGTCAAAAGCTTTCTCTGCATCTATTGAGATGATCATATGGTTTTTCTCCTTCAGTTTGTTAATATGGTTTATCACATTGATAGATTTGCGTATATTGAAGAATCCTTGCATTCCTGGAATAAACCCCACTTGATCATGGTGTATGATCCTTTTAATGTGCTGTTGGATTCTGTTTGCTAGTATTTTGTTGAGGATTTTTGCATCTATGTTCATCAGTGATATTGGCCTGTAGTTTTCTTTCTTTGTGACATCCTTGTCTGGTTTTGGTATCAAGGTGATGGTGGCCTCGTAGAAGGAGTTTGGGAGTGTTCCTCCCTCTGCTATATTTTGGAAGAGTTTGAGAAGGATAGGTGTTAGCTCTTCTCTAAATGTTTGATAGAATTCGCCTGTGAAGCCATCTGGTCCTGGGCTTTTCTTTGTTGGAAGATTTTTAATCACAGTTTCAATTTCAGTGCTTGTGATTGGTCTGTTCATATTTTCTATTTCTTCCTGATTCAGTCTTGGCAGGTTGTGCATTTCTAAGAATTTGTCCATTTCTTCCAGATTGTCCATTTTATTGGCATAGAGTTGCTTGTAGTAATCTCTCATGATCTCTTTTATTTCTGCAGTGTCAGTTGTTACCTCTCCTTTTTCATTTCTAATTCTATTGATTTGAGTCTTCTCCCTTTTTTTCTTAATGAGTCTGGCTAGTGGTTTATCTATTTTGTTTATCTTCTCAAAGAACCAGCTTTTAGTTTTATTGATCTTTGCTATTGTTTCCTTCATTTCTTTTTCATTTATTTCTGATCTGATTTTTATGATTTCTTTCCTTCTGCTAGCTTTGGGGTTTTTTTGTTCTTCTTTCTCTAATTGCTTGAGGTGCAAGGTTAGGTTGTTTATTCGAGATGTTTCCTGCTTCTTAAGGTGGGCTTGTATTGCTATAAACTTCCCCCTTAGAACTGCTTTTGCTGCATCCCACAGGTTTTGGGTCGTTGTGTCTCCATTGTCATTTGTTTCTAGGTATTTTTTGATTTCCTCTTTGATTTCTTCAGTGATCACTTCATTATTAAGTAGTGTATTGTTTAGCCTCCATGTGTTTGTATTTTTTACAGATCTTTTCCTGTAATTGATATCTAGTCTCATGGCGTTGTGGTCAGAAAAGATACTTGATACAATTTCAATTTTCTTAAATTTACCAAGGCTTGATTTGTGACCCAAGATATGATCTATCCTGGAGAATGTTCCATGAGCGCTTGAGAAAAATGTGTATTCTGTTGTTTTTGGATGGAATGTCCTATAAATATCAATTAACTCCATCTCGTTTAATGTATCATTTAAAGCTTGTGTTTCCTTATTTATTTTCATTTTGGATGATCTGTCCATTGGTGAAAGTGGGGTGTTAAAGTCCCCTACTATGAATGTGTTACTGTCGATTTCCCCTTTTATGGTTGTCAGTATTTGCCTTATGTATTGAGGTGCACCTATGTTGGGTGCATAAATATTTACAATTGTTATATCTTCCTCTTGGATCGATCCCTTGATCATTATGTAGTGTCCTTCTTTGTCTCTTCTAATAGTCTTTGTTTTAAAGTCTATTTTGTCTGATATGAGAATTGCTACTCCAGCTTTCTTTTGGTTTCCATTTGCATGAAATACCTTTTTCCATCCCCTTACTTTCAGTCTGTATGTGTCTCTAGGTCTGAAGTGGGTCTCTTGTAGACAGCAAATATATGGGTCTTGTTTTTGTATCCATTCAGCCAATCTGTGTCTTTTGGTGGGAGCATTTAGTCCATTTACATTTAAGGTAATTATTGATATGTGTGTTCCTATTCCCATTTTCTTAATTGTTTTGGGTTCGTTATTGTAGGCCCTTTCCTTCTTTTGTGTTTCTTGCCTAGAGAAGTTCCTTTAGCAGTTGTTGTAGAACTGGTTTGGTGGTGCTGAACTCTCTCAGCTTTTGCTTGTCTGTAAAGGTTTTAATTTCTCCATCAAATCTGAATGAGATCCTTGCTGGGTAGAGTAATCTTGGTTGCAGGTTTTTCTCCTTCAACACTTTCAATATGTCCTGCCACTCCCTTCTGGCTTGCAGAGTTTCTGCTGAAAGATCAGCTGTTAACCTTATGGGGATTCCCTTGTGTGTTATTTGTTGTTTTTCCCTTGCTGCTTTTAATATGTTTTCTTTGTATTTAATTTTTGACAATTTGATTAATATGTGTCTTGGCGTATTTCTCCTTGGATTTATCCTGTATGGGACTCTCTGTGCTTCCTGGACTTGATTAACGATTTCTTTTCCCATATTAGGGAAGTTTTCAACTATAATCTCTTCAAATATTTTCTCAGTCCCTTTCTTTTTCTCTTCTTCTTCTGGAACCCCTATAATTCGAATGTTGGTGCGTTTAATGTTGTCCCAGAGGTCTCTGAGGCTGTCCTCAGTTCTTTTCATTCTTTTTTCTTTATTCTGCTCTGCAGTAGTTATTTCCACTATTTTATCTTCCAGGTCACTTATCCGTTCTTCTGCCTCAGTTATTCTGCTATTGATCCCATCTAGAGTACTTTTAATTTCATTTATTGTGTTGTTCATCGTTGCTTGCTTCATCTTTAGTTCTTCTAGGTCCTTGTTAACTGATTCTTGCAATTTGTCCATTCTATTGTCCATTCTATCTCCAAGATTTCGGATCAACCTTACTATCATTATTCTGAATTCTTTTTCAGGTAGACTGCCTATTTCCTCTTCATTTGTTAGGTCTGGTGGGTTTTTATCTTGCTCCTTCATCTGCTGTGTGTTTTTCTGTCTTTTCATTTTGCTTATCTTACTGTGTTTGGGGTCTCCTTTTTTGCAGGCTGAAGGTTCGTAGTTCCTGTTGTTTTTGGTGTCTGTCCCCAGTGGCTAAGGTTGGTTCAGTGGGTTGTGTAGGCTTCCTGGTGGAGGGTACTAGTGCCTGTGTTCTGGTGGATGAGGCTGGATCTTGTCTTTCTGGTGGGCAGGTCCACGTCTGGTGGTGTGTTTTGGGGTGTCTGTAGACTTACTATGATTTTGGGCAGCCTCTCTGCTAATGGGTGGGGTTGTGTTCCTGTCTTGCTAGTTGTTTGGCATAGGATGTCCAGCACTGTAGCTTGCTGGTCGTTGAGTGAAGCTGGGTGCTGGCGTTGAGATGGAGATCTCTCGGAGATTTTTGCTGTTTGATATTATGTGCAGCTGGGAGGCCTCTTGTGGACCAGTGTCCTGAAGTTGGCTCTCCCACCTCAGAGGCACAGCACTGAGTCCTGGCTGCAGCACCAAGAGCCTTTCATCCACAGGGCTCCTTAATTTGGGATGATTCGTTGTCTATTCAGGTATTCCACAGATGCAGGGTATATCAAGTTGATTGTGGAGCTTTAATCCGCTGCTTCTGAGGCTGCTGGGAGAGATTTCCCTTTCTCTTCTTTGTTCTGACAGTTCCCAGGGGCTCAGCTTTGGATTTGGCCCCGCCTGTGCGTGTAGGTCGCCGGAGGGCGTCTGTTATTTGCTCAGACAGGACGAGGTTAAAGGAGCCGCTGATTCGGAGGCTCTGGCTCACCCAGGCCGGGGGGTAGGGAGGGTCACGGAGTGCGGGGCGGGCCTGCAGCGGCAGAGGCCGGCGTGACGCTGCAGCCTGAGGCGCGCCGTGCGCTCTCCCGGGGAGCCGTCCCTGGATCCCGGGACCCTGGCAGTGGCGGGCTGCACAGGCTCCCCGGAAGGGCGTGTGGCCAGTGACCCGTGTTCGCACACAGGCCTCCTGGCGGCGGCAGCAGCGGCCTTAGCGTCCCATGTCCGTCTCTGGGCTCTGCACTCTTAGCCGCGGCTCGCGCCCGTCCCTGGAGCTCTCTCAAGCAGCGTTCTTAATCCCCTCTCCTCGTGCACCAGGAAACAAAGAGGGACGTAAAAGTCTCTTGCCTCTTCGGCAGGTCCAGACCCCTCCCCGGACTCTCTCCCGGCCAGCCGCGGCGCACCAACGCCCTGCAGGCTGTGTTCACGCGGCCAACCTCAGTCCTCTCCCGGCGCTCCGACAAAAGCCGGAGCCTCAGCTCCCAGTCCCGCCCGCCCCGGCGGGCGAGCAGACAAGCCTCTCGGCTGGTGAGTGCCGGTCGGCCCGATCCTCTGCGCTGGAATCTGTCCGCTTTGCCCTCCGCACCCCTGTTGCTGTGCTCTCCTCCGCGGCTCCCAAGCTCCCCCACTCCGCCTCCCGAAGTCTCCACCCGCGAAGGGGCTTCCTAGTGTGTGGACACTTTTCCTCCTTCACAGCTCTCTCCCGCTGGTGCAGGACCCGTCCCTATCCTTTTGTCTCTGTTTAGTTTTTTCTTTTGCCCTAACCAGGTACGTGGGGGGTTCCTTGCCTTTTGGGAGGTCTGAGGTCTTCTGCCAGCGTTCAGTAGGTGTTTTGTAGGAGTTGCTCCACGCGTAGATGTATTTCTGGTGTATCTGTGGAGAGGAAGGTGATCTCCGCGTCTTACTCTTCTGCCATCTTCCCGGAAGTCTCCTGATGATTTTTTTATTCCTCAATATTGGCCTCTAGTCTCAAAATCACCAAAGATAATAAACTGTGTGAACTTATTTTAAGAATTATTTTTAGTAGGGCTTCCCTGGTGGCACAGTGGTTGGGAGTCCGCCTGCCGATGCAGGGGACACGGGTCCGTGCCCCGGTCCGGGAGGATCCCACATGCCGCGGAGCGGCTGGGCCCGTGAGCCATGGCCGCTGAGCCTGCGCGTCCAGAGCCTGTGCTCCGCAACGGGAGAGGCCACGACAGTGAGAGGCCCGCGTACCGCAAAACAAAAAAATATATTTTTAGTAGAGAGGTTTTGGTCTTAGAGGTGAAACAGAAATATCCCTTCTCTAAGTTCCTTCTGTTTCCTTAGGATTATCCTGCACCGTCCTGCCGTTTCGCTTGCCTTGTCTTCATCTCTCAGGGCTTCATTATGTGGGCAGCGTTGATGACCCTTTCCCCGGCCGCGCCCTCTGAGGCCACCTGAGGCATTTCTCGGTACAGCCCTTTAGATGTTGTCTTTTCGAAATCGCCAAGGTCACACCTTTGATACCATCATTTCAAACATCTGTGCTGTGTTCTTTCTGACGGCGTTACCAGCATTTTCCCTTTTATCGCGTTCGACCTCTTTCTCTCCAGCTCCTAACCCTGTGCTTTTTCTTCTGTTTCCCATCCTTGACTTCTTCCGCTTCTTGGCATTTCAGAATGAGCACCTGCCTTTCCCAACAACGGGTGGTGTTGACACAGGAGGCAAATGTGGAGTTTCTATTCATCACATAGAAATGCATTCTTCTGTCTGATTTCTGACTTTCCCTAATCCATTTCAGTATAAAATTGTAGAGATAATATGGCACTAGATTTTCTTTAGATATCCACAAAGGTAAAGAAATGCATTTGCTATTATTCAATACTTCTTAGAAAAATTATATTTTTCAAGTCTGATTTAGGGATTTGGAAGTAAAACATTCTTAGTTAACAAATATTAATATATCTGCTTTTATTACACATGCCCACACATATATACATATACATATACATGTATATACATGTATGTATGTATGTGAATGTCAATGTATATGAACACATAGACATATAGAAGGCTTGGTAGTTAATTATGTAACATATGCTTTTAAGAAATATTTTATAAAGGACACTCAATTAGCGAGATGGTTGTGTGGCATTCTAATCAATCATCCTAAAGCAGAATTACGAAAAGGTTTATGAATTCCCCACTATTTAAGATATAGAAATGTGTACATTAATGATAATATAATTTGCCAACTTTTATAAGTTAAAATGTGACAAAAAATGTTTAAAATTCAGGGGACAGCACTAATCTTCACTTCTGTTACTTAACAAATTTCATTTAAAATTATGATACTTTATGGAAATAAAATAATATATAATTTGAGACTTTTACAACTTATGCAAAATGTCCACTAATATTATTCAGTGTAATCTCAAGGTAATTAAAGACAGTGGGTAACATTGATTATATTTATAATTTAATATATCTTACTAAAATTCACATACGTTAAAAGGACAACATTCACAATTTTGAAAACAAAATACAAGTGTGAGTATTAATTTAGGTGAACTCTTTTTAGATTACAAATAGACAAACATAAACCTAGGTACTATACCTCTAAACAGTCTGCCTAGTGCTTGAATTTCAGTATATAAAATGCAATAACTTGTATTTTGTATACTTTAAATAATAGTGTATTTATAAATGTCTATGTCTGAATACTGCTTGTATGGTCTTTCATCTATTAAAACTATGAAAGTGTATGGTTGTTGCTGTGTATGAAAATTGAGTAATAGTAAAAGCAAATGATTAATAAATTGGATTCTAAAATGCACGCAGTTGAGATTAGAACATTGTATGTGTTCTGTGTGTACTCGGTGCCTATAATAGAGAGAACTGCTACTCTAAGTACAAGTGTTCTTCAGTATAAATAGAAAATCTTCATCTGAATTTTAACCATTTTATTGATTTTTATTGATTTTGAAAACTGGAAAATTTAAAGGTGAGAATAATATGCTGGATCTTGTATTATGGACTAAGGTATGTTTTTAAATGGTGTTCCATACACTACCTTAAAGATGGATCCTGTGCAGGGTAATTTAACTCCACAGCCAAGGATAGAAAGGACCCATAACTCTGTCATGAACCCTGTATCCCTCATGACAACCTGATACTGTCAATCTGAGGCTGAGTGACTATCAGGCTGTGTCAGTGCAACTCCATCTTTCATTTCTAAAGCCATCCTTCCGTTGATTCGAGCTGCATCACAGACTACAACAGAAACTGAAGGCTTCATAAGTAGTCCCTCTTTAGACAGGAGTATGTGAACTGTCCTTCTGGGAATATTTAACATCAAAATCCATATACTCCTTCTCCCGTGTGGTTTGACTATGACCAAATCTATACTGCTGAGTGTACTGACTACTGACTTTCAAACCTGCTTTGTTGCAGCTCATTCAAAAAAAAAAAAAAAAGCCAAGGGGAAAAAAAGCAATACATTTAAAATTTCTTCTAGTAGTGAAATTCAGTTCAAGATCCAAGGTTTTATTTCCAAAAGTACGAGGCACCCCGTTTTGAAATCATTTCTCATTTCTATAGGGTGAGGCAGCCCTTTTTGAAATCATTTCTCATTTCTGTAGGGTGAGGTAGCCAAGTGGCGAGATAAACATTAACTGACATTCTGAAATTAAATGTATATTCATATCCCTGCCAAAACACTTGCAAAATTAGAAAAAGAAAGAAAATATATTTAGAGAAATTGTTAATTGCCACAATGAGATACATAAAACAAAGTGATCATATCTTCAGGTCATTTGGGAGCATTTGCTTATAGAACACTGTGTCCCTGGCACCATCCCAGATCTAATGGGACTGACTTTAAAATCTCAGACACCAAGGTTGTTCGTGATTGAGCCTAGGAAAAAAAAAGTATCCTGTTACCTGTGGAAGCAGGTACTTTTTTCATAGGCAGGGGGAATACATGTGCCAGGAGCATTCCACAATGAAAACTAATTACATATTTCTAAGATGCTTTATATCATGAAGACTTTAAGAATGATAGACTCGAGCTTTACATGCTATTTAATTATTTAACTATATAATGGAAAGCTTGAAGATTCAAAGAAAAAAAGAATTTTTTCCCCCCATTTTTGACAAAGGCAACAATGTCATCTCACAAGTATAGACTTATCCCTTTGTGGCATTAAGATTGGAAAGTCTTGATAAGATTTTTGGTAAGACTTCTAGCTCTGTCACTTATATGTGTGTGACATTGGAAAATTACCAAACTTGCTTGGGCTTCCATTTTTTTTAATTAATTTTTATTGGAGTAGAGTATAGTTGATTTACAATGTTAGTTTCTGCTGTACAGCAAAGTGAGTCAGTTATACATATACATCTATCCACTCTTTTTTAGATTCTTTTCCCATTAGGTCACCGTAGAGTATTGAGTAGAGTTCCCTGTGCTATATAGCAGGTTCTTATTAGTTATCTATTTTATATACAGTAGTGTGTATATGTCAATCCCAATCTCCCAATTAATCCCCCACCTTGGTAACCATAAGTTTATTTTCTACATCTGTGACTCTATTTCTGTTTTGTAAATAAGGTCATTTGTATCATTTTTTTAGATCCCATATATAAGCGATATCATATGATGTTTGTCATTCTCTGTCTTACTTCACTCAGTATGACAATCTCTGGGTCCATCCATGTTGCTGCAAATGGCATTATTTCATTCTTTTTCATGGCTGAGTAATATTCCATTGTATGTATGTACCACATCTTCCCTATCCATTCATCTGTCGATGGACATTTAGGTTGCTTCTGCGTCCTGGCTATTGTGAATAGTACTGCAGTGAACATCGCGGTGCATGTATCTTTTCGAATCATGGTTTTCTCCAGATATATTGGGCTTCGTTTTTTAAAAATGTGTAGTGGATTATATAGCCTGTATGTTTTCCTTCCTCAGTAAGAGTGTACCAAACTCTCTCCAAGGAGAAGTCTCTCAGTTTAGATTGAATTATGGCAGACATAGTTTTTCTTGCTCTACATGCCTTCAAACAATTCTAGCTTTCTTTTTTTCCTCTGCTATAAAGTTGAGAAAGCAAGTACACACTTTCCAGACTCCCTTACATTTACATGTAAATATGTGTATAAATCTTCACCTCCATCCATATTTATATCTATATCTATATATCCACTTACCTACTTGTCTAGCTACTTATGACTATGAGTTTACACAAATGCCTCCAATTCCAGTCAAACTCCAGAGTTCATTCTAGCCTTCCCCCTGCTGTGGCCATGGGAGACTTCCATTTCATTACCCTCACTATATATACGTAAATGCTCGCACCTCCTTATGTAACCAAACTCCTAACCACACAAGCTGCCCGCAAAGTCCCAGCAACCTCCTCAGCTCCATACCCACTGGCTCCAAATACCTTCTGCCTCTTCACCCCAAACTCCTTTTCAGCCTTGATCCCATCACACCTGCCAGCCTCGTAAGCCTGAACTTCCCTCTCAGTCTGTTCACTTGGGCCCCGCAGGACCCATCCACCTCCTGTGCCCTGACCACCCACTCTGGTCCAGCCCAGGCTTCCTCCCCATGCTGACTACATCCTCCACCCTAGTCCCATAAGCCTGACCAGAGTCAGATGGAGAAAAGGATGGAGTCTTCAAGGGGTCACATTGCCACTTAGCTAAAACAATATATAATCAGCAGTTGCATTTGAAGCTAAGTGTGGTCATGTAAATGAGCATTGCTTAATATAATGGAAATATTGTTTGGAGTTTCCAGAAATTCTACCTATAATGTGAGCAAAAATACTTTCTTCAGGGTATCTTCCAACTGCCGTTTTAGATCCATTTCCATCTTTCTCCAGCCTGTTCTGTGAGCCAGAAATTTGACTTGTACAGGCTACCTCAGTGGACTGGCTTTCATTCTTTCTCTTAGTTTCCATTTGACAATAAGAAGCCCTGATGAAGAAGGAGGAGAACGTTATTCCCTTTCTTTTCCACAGTTCCTCTCTGTGCAGCTGCCTCTGGTCCGTTGTGTCTCCTGACTGCGTGCACCTCCATCCATCCTAGCTATCCATCTCCCAACTTTCTTCAAGCATCTCTCTCCTGCATTTCAAGAGCTGTTCATCCCCTTCATGCTTTCAGGTGTAAGGACAGGAAGAACTCTGCTTTACAAGTCCTGGGAGGTGAAACTTTAGTTTGTGTTTTACCTAAACCCTTCCCACACATTTGTTAAGTTCCTTTAATAAATCCACCTGTGATTATCCTAATGCGAGAGTATCACTGTCCCTGCTGGGACTCTTATTGATACTTTAATTGGTATCAATGTGCCCACCCAAAACAAACCATCAAAATAGGGTTACCCAGTTGGGTTGTTCATGTATTAGAGAAGCAGAAGGATAGCCTGTTTGCTGAGGGGATATGGCTAATCCATAAACGCAGGCGGCATCAAGTTTTCTGAAGTTATTACAGGTCTTAGCATAGGGTGTACTGCTCTGGAACAGTTGCCATGGCAGCAACAGTGGTGATAAACATTATGTAATCACTTTGCTTCTTACTGTAGCCCTAGAGGCAATTATTAGGGAAAAAGAAGAATTAATATCTATAAATACACAATTAAGAGTAAATGTTAACACAAAGGACCAATGACGACTTTGTAATCAGAGGTCATTTGGGGCTGGAGACCAAGCCTAGGGCATGATGATTAACTGGCAAAATCCCATGAAAGCCACTTATGGTAAGGGTGCCACTTATGCTACGGTAAGTGTATTGGCAGGAAGGGAGTGAGCTTCAGAGATACGGGGTCAGGGCATTTGAGCAGATAGAAATGTGTAGAATTGGACCCTCCAGATTTCCCTTAAATTCTTTCACTGGCAGAGACAGGCCTGTCACTCCCTCTCTAGTCTGAATCACCCATCATTTGCACAAAAGCCTTTCAGTCATGACACTTGGGGCACCTGCTTCCTAAGCTGGTACCATTTCTCCTCAGGTCCCATCCCCAACACGTACCATCTTCTTTTTTCAGGCCCCTAATGAAATGTAGATGCTAAAAGAGTCTAGACAGAGTTGTGCAAGGTCTTCTTTAAAGAGAGATACCGTCTATGCTCAAGGAGTTTTAAGATAATATCAATATCATTATATACTGAGTGGACATCCACTCAGAGTTAAAGATTTACCATGTGGTGCTCAATCTTTTGGGGGTGGCATTATGATCTAGTAGTGTGGCTAATTAAACTCTTGACTCAATGCGTATAATCAACATGGTTAAATGGAAAGACTTTCCTGTTTTTTGCTTTTTTTTTTTTTTTTGAAGGAAAAAATAAAGAGAATTAGGGAGATAGAAATACTGGAATGGGCCTATTCGCTGAAACTCATTCACCCATCCACCAACTACACTTAGAAGATTTGGTAGATACTCTATTAGATTTTTTTTTAAGACAAAGTCGTGTTGACCTTATACAGACCTTCACTTCATGAAGATCTGTTTCAGATCTTTTATAAATTAATTAATTAATTTATTTATTTATTTTTGGCTGTGTTGGGTCTTTGCTTCTGTGCAAGGGCTTTCTCTAGTTGCGGCGAGCCGGGGCCACTCTTCATCGCGGTTCATGGGTCTCTCACTGTCACGGCCTCTCTTCGTTGCGGAGCACAGGCTCCGGACGCGCAGGCTCAGTAGTTGTGGCTCACGGACCCAGCCGCTCCGCGGCATGTGGGATCTTCCCGGACCGGGGCACGAACTCGCGTCCCCTGCATCGGCAGGCGAACTCCCAACCACTGCGCCACCAGGGAAGCCCCTCTATTGGAGTTTTTAAATGCAACGGTAAGAGACGGTCTTTGAAGAGATTTCTGATAGTTATCCTCTGTGGGCTTAAGAGGATTGAAAGAGATTCTGTCATACAAATGGGTTTTCTGACTTCAGTCAGTATAAAGGATGTCAGAATGATAGGAAGGGCCAGTGGAAAGACCTGGAACAGCGCTGACCTCAGCAAGACCTGGTTTCTGGAGGAGTTGGAGAAAGTAGTGTCACGTAAAAAGTGTGAAAGGTGAACGGATATTGATTCCTTTTACATCCCCATTTCGTGGGTCTGTTTGTCAAGGGCCAAAGATAAATGAGTCTTGGATAGTGACCATAACTTTGTGAACTCTGAATTATTGGGAATTGTAGTGGTGTTTCTAGAACAGTTAAGATCAGTAAAGAACTGCCAGTCTCCCTAGTATTTATCCCCCCCTTACAAGAAACAACCAGATGCAGCCAATATACAAACATGCCTCCCAAACCCATCACATGCTCTGAGGCCCCTTTTAAATGAGTCCATTTCCCTTTTCACCGCCAGCAGCCTCCACTCAAAGCTCATCTGATGACTCCCTTGTGCTCACTGTAAGGCTTTCTGACTCTTCTGCCCGCCTTTGAGTCCGTTACGGTGGCTGAGTCTTGCGGTAGCAAACTCTCAACTGGCTCAATTTGCTCTCATTCAGAAGGTCTTTGTCCGCATGTTTCCAGAGGCTCTAAGACAAGGTTTTCCCTTCTCTTTGCTGCTGACTTCAGCCTACAACCCGGTGTGGGACCCATGGAGGCCCCTTGTGCCTGGACTTGTGGCTTGATGAGTCCATCCCGAAGTGGCAAATCAGCAGCAAGTCCAACTCTGCCCTTTGCATTCAGCTCCTCAGTTATTTATTCTGTTTTATTTCTGGATTTTGTTTTGTGGTTTTTGTCGGGCACCCTTGTAGGAATCAGGCCATCTCTTTTCATCCCCTTTGGTTCTCTTGTGTGCCTCCATTTTGCATTTGCTGGATAAACACGTTGTTTGTTGTAAGGAGAAGCACATAGCCTGGTAGATGCTACACTTTCCACACTAGTTAACTCCTCCCAATTTTGCTCAGCTTCTTCCTCAGAGTAAACATGCAACACAGGTGGTAACTATTCCAATAATCCCCAGTTTCACTATCTCCCAGCCCTTAAATACAAACTTTGGACCCTTCACTAAACACGTCCCTTCTTATTCTCTCATACCACCTTAGTAAATTTAATAGCGTATGGTGGGCAGAATAATGCCCCCCAGGATGTCCATGTCCTAATAAAAGGGTAATTAAGGTTGCACAGAGAATTAAGGCTTCTTACCAGCTGACCTTAAAATAGAGGGTAGCCTGCATTATCCAGGTGGACCCAATTTATTTACAAGCATCCTTAAAAGTAAGAGAGGGAGTCGGAAGAGATTCAAAGCGAGACACAGCCAAGGACGAACAAAGAGATGCAGCGTTGCTTACTTTGAAGATGGCGGAAGGGGACCAGTTGCCAAGGAGTGTGGGCAGCCTCCACAAGCTGGAAAAGGTAAGGAATCATTCTCCATTGGAGCCCTCAGAACAGAATGCCACCCTGCTGATTTCTAGCCTTGATGTTTTAGCTTGGTGAGACCACTGTCAGACTTCTAAGCTGTAGAACTGTAGGAAGTTTGAGTCGTTTTATGCTACTAAGTTTGTTACAGAAGAAATAGCAAACTAATACATAGGGACTCACTTTACGAATGAAAATTGTAAAATTAAGTGCACACCAGATGGACTGTTTTTCTGAGGTTCCAGAGAACTTCTCCCTTCATATTCAAGTTTTGTTTGCCATATATATATATATGGTTTCCTTCTCCATTATATTTGATTAGTACCCTACATAAAGATTGGCCCTAGATCGGACATTCTACAGTTAAACATTTTACTAATGTAGAAAAAACATGTTGGAACAAAACCTATTAAGGTTGAGATAGAGCCTACCAAATCTTTAGCCAGACTTTCTCAATATCTCTTGAAGCCAGAAGAAAAGAAAAACTTCAACCATATCGTTGAAGGTCTTAGAGCCAAAGGATATGTCATACCCTCCACTAACCCTCATAACGCTTTCAGCCCCTTAGTATTAAAAAAAATTGACTCAATAGCTATCAAAAAATTGTTATCTTTTTAATTCTCAGTAGTATCTATGAATATCAATATTTTTCAGAAAGGGCTATTTTACTAAGACAACAAAGACAAGCTTTGCAGCTAAGTCAAGGATGAAGCTATCACAGGCAATGCTTTTGATAATGGTTCTTACAAAGTAGAGTTACCTGAGGTTAAATCATCACAGCTGGTAGAACTTAATGCTTTTACTAGAGCTTGTCAACTAGTGACCAGAAAAAGTATATACGAAGAGCAGGTGTGCTTTCAGAGGATTGTTTGACCTTGGGATGCTCTGATAACAAAGGGGGCTTCTCATCTCTGCTGGAATCCCTCTCAGAAATGTGCAACAAATTAAGGAACTTTTAGATACACTTCTCATTCCTAGAGGGGTAGATAGTGTAAAGGTTGAGTCTCTTGAAGAAAGATACTCTAGAAGCTAAGGAAGTGCTTGAGCAGATAATTATGCCAAATTTCAACCTTAAACAAGGCTATGATCCAACCTAAAATCCCAAAGGATAAATCTACGAAGGGATTTGAAAAGGACATTAAAATATCTCAATATTTAGCCCCTGATTCAGGAAAAGGAAGAATGGAAAAAATCTGGTTGTCATCTTCACTCAGATAATCTCTCATATCACCAAGTCAGATGCTTGGCGTTTATCCCTCCCAAATCCATAGATTGCAGTGCTTATCAACCCACCACCCCCTAACATATTCTTATTTAGAGATAGAACTTTATTTAGGGATAGGGTCTTGACAGAGGTAATCAAGTTAAAATGATGTCATTGGCCCTAATTCAGTATGACTGTCGTCCTCATAAGAAGAGGAAATTTGGACACATACACACACTATTTGAAGAGACAAAGGTAGGTGTCTACCATCTACAGCCAAGGAGAGAGGCCTGGAACAGTTCTTCCCTCGCAGCCTTGGAAGGAATTAACCCTGCCAAAGACTCGGTCTCAGACTTCCACTCTGCAGAGCTGTCAGATGATCAGTTTCTGTTGTTTGAGGCACTCAGATTGTGGAACTATGTTAAGGCAGCCCTCACAAGCTAGTGCAGTGATGCCACAGGATTTCAAATGGATATTAGCTAAATTTCTCCATGAAACTGCCTATTAGGGTACAAATTGGTTGCTCTCTTAATGCGACTTTGGTGGGGGAACTTTAAAAAGACAGTGAGGTTATTTTGGGGTATGTGTCACCTGTCAAAAAGATAATTCTTGAAAAACTGAGACATTGTTGGAAACCAAAGCCTCAAGGATACTGTGGACACCTTCAGATAGAGACTGTCTGCCTTCCATCCTTCGAAGGGTTTGTATGCTTGTATTTACTGCATGTCAGTTTTCAGATGGATTAAAGGATTTCCTTTTAGAAAACCTACGGCCCTGAGTGACATCAGTAGCACGACAGAGTGAGGTGCTTTCTTGGTCTCTTCCCTTCAGTGTACAACCAGTCAAACAACCACAAGGCAACAAAGGTACCTCTGCCAGCACACCAGGACGCTGGAGAGTCCCACACACCTATGTGTCTAAGGAGGGTGGGCTGGACCCCATCGGGGAGATGGAGCCAGGGGCACAGTGGAGGCAGTGCCTGTGACCCCCAGCCTCCAGCTGGGGCAGCTGAGCCCCAGCCCCAGAGAGCCTGGGGACAGCCGGGGAGGTGACACTCTTGACCCTGGCCCCCTGATCACGGCAGCACCTGAAGCCGTGGGGATCGGGCAATGGAAGCACTGGGGCCTGCGACCCTGTCCCTTCAGCATGGTGGTGCCTATGACTCCGGCCCCCTGTCCCCCACCTGCAGCAACGGAGCCCACAGACTTTACAGCTCTGGACATAGCAGAGGCGCCCAAGCAAACCCGGCTCCCTTCTCCCCTCCCCTCCTTCCCCTGTGTTTTGGAGCTTGGGACGCAGAGGATCCCAGACGCTGCAGAAGAGCCCACCATCCTGGAGCTGCGGGAGGCAGTGCCAATGACCCTGGCGACAGCAAGGCACCAGTGACCCCAAAGGCAAAGAAGCAATAGCAGGGGTGCAGGGTGACGCTTCTGACCGACGCAGTGGAGGGTGGGAAGTGCCAGTGCTCCAGTAAAATCAGACGCGGGTCAGGCAAGAGAAACCAAAAGCTTGTGCTCTAGCGCCACCCACTGGAAAATAAAAGAAAGGCCTCTAATTTCTAACGAATGAAAATCGAGCAGAAAGGTCTTAGCTATTTCAAATGCACCTGCGGACAAGCAATTGCTCGGGCACCATGAGCAGATGAAGAACCACGCTAACACTAAACCACAAAATGATAATGACAACTCTCCAGAAACCAAACTTAAAGTCACAGAATATTGCGATCTGAGAGAGAATTCCGAAAAGCTGTCATGAAGAAACTCAGTGATCTACAAGAAAACCCACAAGGGTAGTTCATTGAGCTCAGGAATGAAATGAATGAACAGAGAAATACTTTACCAGAAAGTATTTGGTAAATACTTTACCAAAGAGATTGAAACTCTAAAACAGAATCAAGAAGTTCCAGAGCTGAAGAATTCAACAAACGAGACGAAGAATGTATTACAAAGCATTGGAAATAGAGCAGACCATACGGAAGAGAGAATTAGTGAGCTTAATGATAGAAATCTAGAAATGATACAAGTATAAGAAGAAAGAGAAATAAGATAATTTTCAAAACGAGGAAATTCTGTGAGAGCTATCTGAGTCTTTTAGCTAAAGAACAGCTAAAGCATTACAGTAATGGGTATCCCAGAGGAGAAGAAACAGAGAAGGGAGCAGAGAGCTTATTAAAGAAATAACAACTGAGAACTTCCCAAACTTGGGAAGGAACCAGATATACGGGTCCGTGAAGCTAAGAGACCAACTAATTACCTCAACGCAAAAAGACCTTCGCCCAGACACATTATAGCTGTCAAATTTAATAACAAAGAATTTTAAAAACAGGGAAAAACGGATGGTAACCTACAAAGGAACCCCCATTAGACCATCAGCAGGTTTCTCAGCAGAAACTCTACGGACCAGGAGGGAGTGGAATGACACCCCTCCAAATACTGAAAGATAAAAACTGTCAGCCAAGAACACTGTATCTAACAAAGTTATTATTCAGATATGAAGGAGAAATACTTTCCTAGACAACAGCAACAGAAAGCTGCAGGAGTTCATCGACACTAGACCTACCTTACAAGAGATGTTGGAAAGAGCTATTCAACCAGAAACAAAAAGCCGAAAGTAAAACTTTGCATAAGGTGATAAAGAGTTGCAATTTTCTTTTTATCCAAATAGATTTTAAATACTATTATAGCATGACTAAGAGGGAAAAAGTGAAAAAATAACTATAGCCACTTCAATTTGGTTAAAAAAAAATTGCAACATAAAAAGGGATAATCTCAGACAACAAAACACAATAGAGGAAGTGGAAAAGGCTGGAACCCATAAAGGTCAATGAAGAGAAGGTAGTATTGGCACAAAAGGGACTATTTTATCTATGAGACATTCTATGTAAACCTCATGGTAACCACACAACATCAATCTAAAGCAGTGATACAAAACATTAAAAAAGAGAGGAAACAGAAAAGCATAGTAACCACCAAACCAAAATGGCAGACAGAAACCCAAGGACAAAGAGATAATGGAGATATTGAGCCATCAGAAAACAAAAGGTAAAAAAGCAGTACTGAGTCCTCATCTGTAAATAATGACCCTAAGTGTAAATGGGCTGAATTCACCAATCGAAACACATACGGCTTCTATGTACAGACAAGTCTCAGAATACTGTTCCTTAAGTGCTAAGGTGTTGGTCTGAGGCAAACAGGACCAGATCCTGATCACAAAGAAAACAGTATCAGGTAGAGATACATGGGGATCCAGAAGAAATTGTTAATGGAAATTTTCATGACACCAGGTCAGAAGCAATGCCTTACGTCACCTGGGTTACATATCTGAATTTCTGTTACCCTTTTCCAGGTAGTAAGTATTGGCCCATTGCCTCATGAAAGGTGTTGATTTCAAAATTAGAATTAATTTTGATTAATAATAAAATACAGCATTTTCACTAATAGAATACAATTAATATATTATGCTGATAAAATATGTTTATCTGTTCTTTTTCTGAGAGAGAGGGACACTACAAAATCATAGATTGATTTGTTTAAGGTTATCTGTCCGCGTAAGTCATTTCCAAATGGAAATTTCTTTAGCTATAATTACATGGGGGTCCGAAAATGAATGGCACAATCCAGCAGTTGGTAAGATTGAGGGCGGTGACTACTGTTTGGGATAATCTAAGAATGGCATTGGAATAATTACATTCTGACCTAAGAATGGTAATAAGAAAGGATAAAACTGGGTTCAGTTCATGAGTCTCTTGCGATATTTTGCCATGTTTGTGTGCAGCAAGGCAGAGTTTCGTATTAGAGGTAACATCCTTATTTGTAGACTTTAGTTATTAATTCATAAGGGCATAACTGATTTTTCCCCAAATGAGCAGGCCATGCAGCCGTGAGGGCTTTAGGTAGTATGGACATTTTAACAATGTTAACTCTTCCAATTCATGAACACGAATTATCTTTCCATTTATTATGTTTTCTTCAGTTCTTTTCAAAAGTGACATAGTTTTAAGTGTACAAGTGTTTCGCCTCCTTGGTTAAATTTATTCCTAGGTATTTTATTCTGGGTTTTTGGTGTTTTTTTTTGCGATTGTAAATGGGATTGTTTTCTTAATTTCTTTTTTTGCTAGCTTATTGTTAATGTATAGAAATGCAACAGATTTTTGTGTGTTGATTTTGTATCCTGCAACTTTACTGTATGCATTTATTATTTTTTTGTTGTTGGGTCTTTAGGGTTTTCTATATTTAATCATATCATCTGTAAATAGTGACAGTATTACTTCTTCTTTTCTAATTTGGATGCCTTTTAAGTCTTTTTCTTACCTAATTGCTCTGGCTAAAACTTCCAATATTACATTGAATAAGAGTGCAAAGAGTGGGCATCTTTGTCTTGTCCCTAATCTTAGGTAACTTTCAGTAGGCCAAAATATCTAACACATGGTTTGTCTTCTTGCTTCCTTCCTTCCTTCCTTGTTTTATTGCTTTCTTTTGTTGAAATATAGTTGATTTACAGTGCTTTGTTAGTTTCAGGTGTACAGCAGAGGGATTCAGTTATATATATTTATTCTTTTTCAGATTGTTTTCCTTTATAGATTATTACAAGATACTGAATATAGTTCCCTCTGCTATACAGTAGGACCTGTTGTTTACTTTATATATAGTAGTTTGTATCTGTTTAACATGTGGCTTTCTTAATCTTGACTTAAAAACAAAGAAGTAAACAGAACAACCAAAAAGAAAAAAAAGAAAAAACCCCAAAATATAAACAGAAATTCTTGAACAATACACAGAAAGTAGGCACAGAGGAGAAAATTGAGCTAAAACTTGTCATTGCCTATAATCCCAGTTAAGTTTAGATGGATCATGGAAAATCCAGGTTTACATAACACATGCAATTAAAGTTAACTAAAATTATTTTAAGGGCTTGTTAATGTGCTAAAGAATTTTAAGGGAGGTTGGATGCTGTGCATAGGACATTGTGGATGTAGATACGTTAAGAAAATTATGCATAGGAATTTTAGAGTTCCTATAATAAACACCACCTCTTTTTCCACAAATGTCAGTGATGTCTGCACATTCAAAAATCATTTGTAAGCAGACATGATGATGAATAATTACTGAATGGGGATGACTTGAACTTTAGTTACTCTACAAAAAAATACCTCATTGATCAGGAAGGTGTGATGATACACTGAAATAAATTGCTTGCAGGTAGGACTTCAGAGCCAAAAATAACCACATTAATGTGATCTCCAAATTGTCCAGATCTTGGGGAGTGTGTTGGCATTTTCACAGATAGTAAAATAAGGATGTGATACATCTTTTATGAACTGGTCAGGGGTGGGCGGGCTAGGAAACACAGCCAGTACATGGGTTGCATTTGCATCTTTCTCTTATCAACCACTCATACCTCAGACCAAGTTACCTTTCTTTCTTAACTAGACCACCACATTCGCTTCATAAATATTCCCATGTACTTCTCTCTTCCTCTCATCCAGAGTTTGGCAAACTACAGCCTGAAATCCCACCCACCTATTATTACAAATAAAATTTAACTGGACTATGGCCACATACATTTATTTATAGATTCGCTATGATGGCTTTCCTACTCCAAAGGCAGAGCTAGGTAGTTATGAGAGAGACCTTGTGGCCCAGAAAAGTCCTAACAAATGTATTATCCTGCCCTTCGCAAAAAGTGTTTGCAAACCCTTGCTCTAGTCATTAGCATTTCTGTAGTAGAGGTGATGTATTAAAATGTAAATTTGATATGCTACCTACTGGATCATGCTTGTTAAAGGCTTTCCACCACTCTTTGGAGAAACAATAAAATGTTCAGTGTGGTCTCCAGGCTCTCTGGGCCTCTTCCGGATCCTGTTGCCCAATTCAATTCACACACGATTGTCTCAGAAGGGCCTTCTGTAAAGTCCTCACATGTGCATGCTTATTACTGTTCATCAGTTTTCTTTCTGTCTTCAGTTGGTTCTCTTTCATTATCAGAATTCAGCTAAAATTTCCTTCCTTTGAAAAAACCTTCCCCTGATTCACCAGATGTGGCTTGGTCTCTTGGTATATATTAAGTAGAACCGTATACTTCTCCAACATGGCATTTATTATAATCATAAATATTGTGATGTGTAGCGTGTATCTCCTCCACAAGAAATGAAAATTCTTTAGAGGAGAAATTAGAACAGAGATTTTTGTTTGCTCAGTTCTTAGAATGGTGCCTTGTAAGTAGCCACGTCTGAATACATGGTGTTGAGCACATGATGGATTTTTGTATCTCTCACCACTTCTAGACCCGCTACTGAGCGCAGTTCCTTGGATATAATATGTGCTCAGGAGATATTAACTGAATGAAAGAAAAAGCTTTTTTTTTTTAATTTAATTTAATTTATTTATTTATACAGCAGGTTCTTATTAGTTATCCATTTTACACATACTAGTATATACATGTCAATCCCAATCTCCCAATTCATCCCACCAACACCCCCCCACCCCCCCACTTTCCCTCCTTGGTGCCCATATGTTTGTTCTCTCATCTGTGTCTCTATTTCTGCCCTGCAGACCGGTTCATCTATACCATTTTTCTAGGTTCCCCATATATGCATTAGTATATGATATTTGTTTTTCTCTTTCTGACTTACTTCACTGTGAAAAAGCTTTTTATAATGAACTTTTTTTGAACTGTACAGAGAAGTCTTCAAACAAGTGTGTAGCTTGATGAATTATTACAAAGTGATCACAGTGGTGTAACTAGAGCCCAGATCAGAAAGTGAAATTGTACCAGCACTCCAGATGCCTCCTTAATTTCCCTCCCAATCGATAACACCTCCCCCAAAGAACCACTATCATAACCTGCATTAACATAGGTCCATTTTGCTTGGTTTTTTAAATTTTTAATTTTTTATACAAGTTTTAAAGGTTACACTCCATTTACAGTTATTACAAAATGTTGGCTATAGTCCCTGTGTTGTGCAATACATTCTTGTAGCCTGTCTTACACCCAATAGTTTATACCTCTCCCTCTCCCACCCCTATATGGCCCCTTCCCGCCCCAGTAACATTTTGCTTGTTTTTAAACTTTACGTAAGTGGAAGCTTGCAAAATGCATTCTTTTGTATCTGGCATCTTTTACTTAATATTATACTTGTGAGATTTCTCCGTGTTATAGCTAACATAGTGGTTCATTCATTTTAGTTGCAATAAATTATTCAGGTGTGGGATATAACAACATCTATATATTCCTTCAACTCTTGATGAAAGCTTGTACAGTCCCAGTTTATCACCCACCAAAACTGCTTCTAGGAACATTCTTAAATATAAATTCTGAAGCATGTGTATGTGAGTTTAGGTGGGTATATTTCTGGGATTGTTCCAGGATACACACACATTTGAAATTTAGCAGACATGTCAGTTTTTGAAACAGATGATACTAATTTTCGTTCTCACAGCATGAGATGAGAGTTCCAGCTTTTCCACGTTTTTCGCAGCACTTGTCGTTTTCACTATTTACAACTTTCAGCTATCCACGTGGGTTGCAGTAGAATGGTATTGTAAATTTGGTCTGTATTTCCTGATTATTAAGGAGGTTCAGCACATATCCATGATTAATTGCAAGCAAGAAAAACTTATTTGGATGTGCAAAAAAAAAAAAAAGCATATATACCAATTCTGTGTAGTCCAACCAGTTAGGCTTGTAGAATAACCCTATGAGCTAAGACTTTGCCACTTTTCCAGAATTAAGAATTTAGAATCTTTTACTTTCTCTGCAAAAGCATCCTTTCTTTAATAAGGGTCCATCTTTTTGGTATCCTCAGATGACTTGTTTGGAAGGATATCTGACAAAATTTCAAACCACTTTCTCCACAGTTATTTTCACTATCACTTGATATTTGTGGTCCTCTGCAAATGAGAGTGATTATTGGTATTTTAAGACTGTTTCTGATTTAGAGTCAATGACCATCAGGCATTCTCTTCATGAATAGGAGGTAAAGAATGACCGTTAAATAGAGAAATGGCACTTGTTGAAAAATACATAGCTATTTTGAGTGAACAAAACAGTTTTGAATTTGGAAATACAGTACTAACCATTTGTTGAAACTTGTTTCAGGTATACATAGGTGCTTAAATGAAAGACCAAGTAATACTCCTTTGAGTAATGTGTACACTATTTTGAAATAAAATCTGGAGACATAATAACTGTCAACTTTTTCTTGCTCATCTGCCCTGAAAGAACTCATGTAGATTTACCCTTTGCAAGCCATATAAACCTTATTGACTACTTTCCCTGCTGCAATGGCCTTTCACAGTCTTAGAAATATGTCCGTGTTACTCAAAGTATTGAGCTTTCTCCTATCATCCGTAAAACAGAAGGTAAAGGGGGTCTTTTATCTATTTTACCTTTAAAGAAATTTTTTCTTGAATTTCATGGACCTTTTGGAAGTTTATTTTCTCCTCATGACATTTCTGAGAATTTTCAGAGCCTCTAGGGACATTTTAGTTATGTATGCTGAGTGTTTTGTGACATGTTATAAAATGTACCTAAAAGGAATGATTTTTTTTTCAGTATGAGGGAGATTAGATAGATAGATAGATAAAATATGTCTAAATATATCTAATATCTATATCTACGTTAGACTTTAAAATAAGTCTGAACAGGAATAAAGATGCAGACATACAGAATGGATTTGAGGACACAGGGAGGGGGAAAGGTAAGCTGGGACGAAGTGAGAGAGTGGCATGGACATATATACACTACCAAACGTAAAATAGGTAGCTAGTGGGAAGCAGCTGCATAGCAAAGGGAGATCAGCTCAGTGCTCTGTGACCACCTAGAGGGGTGGGATAGGGAGGGTGGGAGGGAGACGCAAGAGGGAGGAGATATGGGGGTATATGTATATGTATAGCTGATTCATTTTGTTATATAGCAGAAACTAACACACCACCATAAAGCAATTATACTCCAATAAAGATGTTTTAAAAAAAAATAGAGTGGATATATGTATATGTATAACTCACTTTGCTGTACAGCAGAAAGTAATGCAAGATTGTAACTCAATTACACTCCAATAAAAATTAATTTTAAAAATAAATAAATTAATTAAATAAGTCTGAAAATTCATCCCTGAATTCTCGTCAATCAGTATGGGTTATTAGCAGGCGCTCAAAAAAAATGTGATATTTAAATGAATAAAAGAGTGGGGAAAATGAACAAATAACCCTGTGATTTAATCACCAAAACCC
Organism: Tursiops truncatus; assembly: GCF_011762595.2. Taxonomy (NCBI): domain Eukaryota; kingdom Metazoa; phylum Chordata; class Mammalia; order Artiodactyla; family Delphinidae; genus Tursiops; species Tursiops truncatus. The sequence continues at coordinate 4,095,575 of NC_047039.1, read as the reverse complement.
CACAGAGAAGCCAGCTGTCATTCTTGTTCCTTGATCACTACCAGAAAGATGACCAGTGCTGAAACAGTACAGGTCCTTAATTTATTCTTTATTCGTTCAGTAGTTTTCTGCTTATGTTAATTATAGGAGCACAATGGTGGGACTTTTTGTAGCTGCCTCACTTGCTCTCAGCCTTCCTCTCAAATTAGCCATAATTGCAGTGAACGCTTCTAGTCAGCCTTTCTGTGCCACATCCTAGCCTACAGGGCACGTGTTTCTGCTTTCTGTTTCAGGGCCTTCTCTAAACTGCTGGAGCCACTCAGTTCTCATACAAGTGAGGTGCTAACAGCCCCTTGGCAAGCCATCCACTCAGGAGACAAGAGTGGGTGGATCTGCAGCCCCATCTTCCGCGCATCCGATGGACAAATCTTGGGCACCTGTTCTGCTCCTTAAAATGCCTCGGTGTAGCTGAATCCTCTTTGCCCATTGCAGCAACTCAATAATCATCCCTTTTAGTGACTTTTCCTTTTTCACTTGCTCATCTCTTATTTCTTGGGAATCTCAACTGCATCCAAATCCATGTCTTTAGCTCTGCTTCTTTGAGGATACAGTTTAAAATATTTGGGGCCGGAAGTGGCCCTGGAAAGCAGAGCCTCAAGATGGTATGGAAACGGATCACTGACCCACACCAAGGTGGCAACAACCCCACTGTTAGTCGTCAGTGTAGTACTGGTAACCCTCAGGCTGCCGCAGCATCACACAAATTAAAATAATCATCTGAAGTGGTTTGCGATAAAATACAGGTTAAAATCAAAGCTTTGGCTTTTTCAGTAGTTCTAGAAATGGACACATTTTTATCATTGAAATGGTAAAGACAGCTGGCTTTGTTAAATGCCTTGGAAGCCTTAAAGCAAGGAAGTGACAGACTCAGGTCATCGAACTCTTAAATCGGAACGTGCTGTAAAAATCACAAAGCCTCCGCAGTAGCATTTAAAGAAATCACTGTCTTCTGTATCTGGAGGGCAGACTTTGCAGAAACTCAGGCCCTGAATTTCATTGTAAATGAGGTTAAGCCAACCAAGGAAATGGAATGTACAGTCTTCTATGCTAAATTCGGGGCCTTAAAGAGAAGGCTGGTTCGCTGAGGGATGGGATGAGAATATTTGGGTGGGTGTGCCTGATACCCTTGAACATGCAGATCTTCTTGAGTACTTTGGGCCGAAAGGCCCTTTACTAGAGGACGGTGGCTCCTCTCGACTGTTAACTCCCTAAATCTCTCCTTTTTGTGCCAAGCCAATAAAAGAATAGGCTTAGACCGCCTCCCCCCACAAAGGAAATGTAGTCCCTGACTCAAGGAAATAGTTTGGCCAGTGAAATAAAATTACTGACGGGCCGGGATAATGAATACCAGCAGGAAAAGGCAAACGCAGGTGAGTCTTCCTTGACGGTGATGGACAGAGTGTGGAGTATAATATAAGGATGGTTTGTTACCATGGGAACAGGTTATCATCACTTAGGATTTAATATCCTGTTAAGTTACACCTACAGTCTGTCCTATTGTACTACTGTGATTACTGCTTAAAACTGGGAGTCAGTAATGCCTGTGTAAATGAAGTGGGAATGCTAGAACTTACTTGGAAGCGTATTGAAGAAGAAATCAGGAGGGTCGTTTGAATGTTAGAAATGCTGTTTTATAGAGAGACCAGAAAATCCATCCTCTGATGTATTCTCTTGAGGATACACCCATCTCATTAAGGTAGAGGTCAACAAGCTATGGCCCTGTACCAAACCTGGAAGGTGGCCTCTTTTTGTATGTCTGTGAGCTAAAAATATTTTTATACTTCTAAAAGGTCGTAAAAAATAAGAGAAAAAATATTTGACTGTATGTGACCTGCAAACCCTAAAATATTTACTGTGTATCTCTTTGCATAAAGTTTGCTGACCCGTGCATAAAAGCACTAAAGAATGTATTGCATTCTTGATTAAATTCAGTCATCGTTCTTCTCTGTTGGCTGGAGTTTATATTAGTTTTTGGCTACAGCCAAAAACCGGGCTCCCTAGTATCAACGAGACAGATCAGTTTCCACAACAGCAGAGGCAATGTGGGAGCACTTAACTGTCAAAAACAAGATGGATGTCACTGATAAAACGTCCAGCAAGAGTGGCAACCAGGGTAGGGTGCTTTAACCCAGAGGGATCTGTCAAGATGGTGGTATTACCAGGAGTGACACAGACCTCAGAATAGGGTCTTGACTGACTTGTGTAACCAAAATACATCGATGGCATGTAAACAAGAAGCTGATATCAGCATTAGAAAGGAAAACGGCCATTCTTCACTCAGTTTCTAGAATGGAATCGATTCTCAAACTGAGAGCACATAGGTGGGAAGGGAAAATAGTTCTTTTGAGGAAGTCCCCTGCAATTCTACCACAAGCAGGCACGATAAACATTCCTCCCAAATCTCAACTCTCCCCAGAGTGAGCTCTACTTAGGTACCTAAGCACCTACTTCCTAGACAAGGAAAACACTCAGACCTTTTCAGACGTCTTGAATTTGGAACCTGAGCCGACACTAACACTAGAAGCTCTGCCGTGGCTTCGTGGGCTTACAGTTGGAGCGGGGTTTTCGTGATGTGAATACCATTCTACCCCACATCTACCTTACAGTGGGTCCAGTGGCCCTTCAGACCCCAAACTGTGGTTATTTCTCTCATCCCCAAGTTTAGTCAGAGTGCATAAAAATGTGCAATCCAGTGACAGACTAACCAGGAAGTATGTTTAAAAGTGACCTGATCCGTGCGCATAGGATGTCTTTCCATTTATTTGTCTTCTAAAATTTATTTAAACACAATTTTATAATTTTCAGTCTACAAGTCTTGCATTTCTTTGGTTAAATTTATACCTAAATATTTTATTTTTTAATGCTATTGCATATGGAATTGTTTTCTTAATTTTATTTCCAGAATGTTCATTGCCAGTGTACAGTTAATATTTGTATAGAGAGCTTGCATGCTACTGCTTACTTAACTTGTTTATTACTTCTAGAAACCTCATTTTTTGGTAGATTCCTGAGGATTTCCTATATACAGGATACTGTCATATATAGGTGGAGAGAGCTTTACTTTTTCTTTACCAGTCTGGATAACATCTATTTCTTTTGCTTGCCTAATTTTCCTAGTAGAACCTCCAGTACAATGTTAAATAGAAGTAGCAAGAGTGAACATCTTCTTACTATTCCTGATCTTAGGAGGTAAACATTCAGTTTTTCACCGTTTAGTATGATATACATTGTGATTTTTCATAGATGCACTTCTTCATATTGAGGAAATTCCTTTCTATTCCTAGTATTTGGGTATTTTTTAATCAATAAAGTGTTTGTATTCTGTCCAGTGTTTTTCTACATCTTTTGAGGCGATCTTATGTTTTTCTCCATTCTATTAATATTAATTCTATTAACTAATTTTTCAGTTGTAAAACCAATCTTGCATTCCTGGGATATATGCCGGTCGACAATAGTATGTATTTTTCTTTATGTTGTTGGACTTTATTTGCTAGTATTTCACTGAGGAGTTTTGAATCTATACTCATAAGGTATATTGGTCTGTAGTTTTCTTCTGTTATGATATCTTTATCTGGTTTTGGTATTGGGGTGATACTAGCCTCATAGAATGTGTTGGAAAGTGTTTTCTCCCCTTTTTTGTGGAAAAGATTGTGTAAAATCAGTGTTAATTCTTGTTTAAATGTTCGATAGGATCCTCCAGTATAAAAAATCATCAGGGGGGCTTCCCTGGTGGCGCGGTGGTTGGGGATCCGCCTGCCGGTGCAGGGGGCGCGGGTTCGTGCCCCGGTCCGGGAGGATCCCACGTGCCGCGGAGCGGCTGGGCCCATGGACCGTGGCCACTGAGCCTGCGCGTCCGGAGCCTGTGCTCCGCGGCGGGAGGGGCCGCAGCGGCGAGAGGCCCGCGAACCGCAATAAAAAACAAACAAAAAAACCCATCAGGGACTGGAGATGCTTTTTTCAGGAGCTGTTTAATCATTAATTTAGTTGATGGTTATAGTTCAATAAACATTCATGTTGTCTGTTGGATCTTGGTTGAATTTTAGTAGTTTGTATATTCAAGGAACTGTTCCATTTCTTCTAATTTTTAAAACTTAAGACTGTCAAGTTGTTCACAGTATGTCATTTCACCCTTTTAATGGCCAGCTACCTATAGTGGTAGGCCCTGTTTCATTCCGATACTGATGATTTCTGTATTTTCTTTTAAAATTTGTTGTCAGTCTTGCTGAAGATTTATCAGTTTTTATTGATTTTTTTTCAAAGAAACAACTTGTTGATTCACTGATTTTTCTCTATTTCATTGATTTCTTTGCATATCTTCATTATTTTCTTCTTCTTGCTTTGGGTTCATTTTTATCTTTTTTTTCTAGCTTCTCAAGATAGGGACTTTGATTATTGATTTCAGATCTTTGTCTTTTTGAATGTAAGTTTTTAGTTTAATAAATCCACCGTCATCACTGCTTAAGCTGCATTCCACATATTCTGATATGTTGTATTTTTACTTTCATTCCGTTTTATGTCTTTCCATTCAAACTTCCATTTTTTACCCTTGAATTATGGAAAATGTGTTGTTTAATTGCCAGTGTTTAGAGATGTACCTGTTCGTTCTGTTATAGATTTTTCGTTTGATTTCATTATAGTCAGAGAAGATACTACGTGATTTCAATTATTCTAAATTTGTTGAGGTTTCTTTTATAATACAAGATATTTTCTCTCTTGGTGAATGTTCCAAGTGCACTTAAAAGTAATGTGTATCTGCCTTTGTTCAGTGAAGTACATATGTCAGATGGTCTTGTTTGCTGGTGCCATTCATATCTTCCATATTTTCACGGATTTTCTGTGTAATAATTCTAAAAGTTGCTGATGAGAGGGTACTGAAGCCTTCAGTGAGAGTTGCAGATTTGTCTATTTCTCCTTTTAGCTGTATCTGTTTTGATTCAGGTATTTTTAGGCTCTGTTGTTTGGCATATATACATTTAGGATCATGTATGTTCCTCATGGATTGAAGTCTACTTTAACTGATACGAATATGGTGACTCCTGCTTTGTAAAAAGTTGAGATATACTTGACATATATCATTATATTAGTTTCAGGTATACATCAAAATGATTTGATATTTGTATATATTACAAAATGAGCATTACATTAACTCTAGTTAATATATATCATTACACATATTTATACCTTTTTTCTTGTGATGAGAACTTCTAACATCTGCTCTCTTAGAAACTTTCAAATGTACAACACGGTATTGTTAGCATTAGTCACCATATTGTGTATTACATCTCAGGGCTTACATTATAACTGGAAGTAGGTGCCTTTTGACCACCTTCACCTATTTTGCCCATCCCCGCCCCCCGCCTTTGGCAACCACCAATCTCTTCTCTGTACTTATGAGTTGGGTTTTTTGTTTTATTTTGTTTTTTAGATTCCATGTATAAATGAGATCATACAATATTTGTCTTTCTCTGTCTGACCTATTTCATTTAGCATAGTGCCCTCAAGGTCTATCCACTGTGGCAGATGGAAAGATTTTCTTCTTTTTGATGCCTGAATTAGATAGATAGATAGATAGAAAAATAGATAGATAGATACAGATAGATAGATAGATACAGATAGATAGGTACAGATAGATAGATATAGACAGATAGAGATAGAGATAGATAAAGATAGAGAAAGACAGAGATAGATAAAGATAGATAGGTAGATAGAGATAGATAGATGGATAGAGATAGATAGATAGAGACAGATAGATAGATAGATATAGACAGATATAGAGGTAGATAGAGATACAGATAGTTAAGGAAAATGTGATACTATATATGTAGATCACATTTTCCTTATCAATTTATCCATTGATGGGCACTGAGATTACTTACATATCTTGGCTACTGTAAATACTGCTTCAGTGGACACAGAGGTACATATATCTTTTCAGATTAGTATTTATGTTTCCTTTGGATCAATACCCAGAAGTGGAATTGCTGGGTCATACGGTAGTTCTTATTTTTAATTTTTTGAGGAATGTCCATACTGTTTTCCATAGCGGCTGCACCAATTTACATTTCTACAACACTGCAAAAGGTCTCACTTTTCTCCATGTCCTTACCAACATTTATTTGTTGTCTTTTGATAACAGCCATTCTAACAGGTGTGAGGTGGTATCTCATTGTGGTTTTGATTTGCATTTCCCTAATGATTAGTGACGTTGAACACCTTTTCATGTGCCTATTTACCATTTTTGCATCTTCTTTTTTTTTTAAGATTTATTTATTTATTTAATTTATTTTGGGCTGCATCAGGTCTTAGTTGCTGCACACAGGATCTTCCCTGAGGCATGCAGGATCTTTCCTCACGGTGTGCAGGCTCCTCATTGCAGTGCACGGGTTTTTCTCTACTTGTGGCACGTGGGTTTTCTCTTCTCTCCTTGTGGTGTGTGGGCTCCAGGGCACGTGGGCTCTGTACTTTGCAGCACATGGACTCTAGTTGAGGCATGCAACCTCAATAGTTGTGGTACGTGGGCTTAATTGCCCCAGAGCATGTGGGATCTTAGTTCCCTGACCATGAACCTGCATTGTAAGGCGGATTCTTTACCACCGGGCCACCAGGGAAGTCCCATCTTTGTGTCTTCTTTGGAAAAGGGTTTATTCGGGTCCTCTGCCCATTTTTCAATCAGATTGATTTTTTGCTATTAAGTTGTATGAGTTCTTTATATATTTTGGATATTAACACTTTATCAGTTACATGATTTAAAAATAGTTTCTCCCATCCTGTATGTTGCATTTTCATTTTGTAGATGGTTTCCTTTGCTGTGAAGAAACTTTCTAGTTTGATGTAGTCCCACTTGTTTATCTTTTATTGCCTTTGCTTTTGGTGTCAAGTCCAAAAAATCATTGCCAAGACTGATGTTAGGAAATTTACTGCCTGTGTTTTCTTCTATGAGTTTTATGATTTCAGGGCTTATATTCAAGACTTTAATCCAGTTTGTGTTACTGTTTGTGTATGATATAAGACAGTAATGCTGTTTCATTCTTTTGCATGTGGCTGTCCAGTTTTTCCAACACCATTTATTGAAGAGACTGTCCTTTCTCTGTTGTATAACCTTGGCTTCTTTGTCATAAATTAATTGACCATGTTTTCTTGGATTTATTTCTGGGCTCTATATTCTATTTCATTGATCTATGTGTCTGTTTTATGCCAATACTCTTTTGCTTACTAGAGCTTGGTAATGTAGTTTGAAACTGGGGAGCCTGATGCCTCCAGCTTTGTTCTCTGTTCTCAAGATTGCTTTGGCTATTAAAGGTCTTTTGTGGTTCCATACAATTTTAGGATCGTTTGTTCTATTTCTGTGAAAAAATGCCTTTGGGATTTTTATAGGGATTGCATTGAACCTGTAGATTGCTTTCGTTTGTATGGACATTTTAACAGTATTAATTCTTACAATCCATGACCAGAGAATATCTTTCCATTGATGTGTTTCATCTTTAACTTCTTTCATCAGTGTCTCATAGTTTTCAGCGTGCAGGTATTTCTCTCACCTCCTTAGTTAAGTGCATCTTTTTGATGCACTTGTAAATAGGACTGCTTTCTTAACTTCTCTGACAGTTTGTTATTAGTGTGTAGACTTTTGTATATTGCTTTTTGTATCCTGCAACTTTACTGAACTCGTTTATTAGTTGTAATAGTTATAACAGTTTTTCAGTAAGTTTTTAGGATATTTTCTGTATTCAATCATGTTATCTGCAAATAGTGACAGTTTAATTCTCCCTTACTGATTCTGATGCCTTTCTTTTTTCTTGCCTAATTACTCTAGCTAGGACTTCAAGTACTATGTTGAATAAAATTGGCAAGAGTGGGCATCCTGCCTTGTTCCTGATCTTAGAGGAAAAGATTTTAGGTTTTCTTCATTGAGTTTGATGACAGCACTGGGATTGTCACATATGACCTTTATTATGTTGAGATATGTTCCCTCTCTACCCATTTTGTTGAGAGTTTTTTCATAAGTGAATGTTGAATTTTGTGAGCGCTTTTTCTGCATCTATTGAGATGATCATATGATTTTTATCCTTCATTTTATTCACGTGGTGTATCACATTGTTTGGTTTGCAGATGGTGAACCAATTATGCGTTCCTGAAATAAATCCCACTTTATCATGGTGTATGATCCTTTTAATGTATTATTGAATTCGGTCTACTAATATTTTGTTAAGGATTTTTGCATCCATGCTCAACAAGGATATCAGCATGTAATTTTCTTATCTTCTGCTGGCTGTGACTGGTTTTGCTATCAAGGTAATGCTGGCCTCGTATAAAATGAGTTTGAAAGTGTTCCTTTTTCTTCAATTTTTTGGAAGAGTTTGAGAAGGATTGGTATTAATTCTTCTTTAAATGTTTGGCAGAATGCATCAGTGAAGCCATCTGGTCCTGAACTTTTGCTTCTTGGGAAGTTTTTGATGACTGATTTAATCTTGATAGTAATCAGTCTGTTTAGAGTTTCTATTTTTTCATGCTTCAGTCTTCATAGGTTGCATGTTTCCAGAAATTCACCCATTTATTTTAGGTTGTTTAACTGTCATCTTGTCTTTAATGTTAGGAGACTCTGGATCCTATTTAAGTCTTCTATCTTAGCAGGCAGTCATCCTTTGTATGTTTAGCATACAGACCTCCATCTACTTTTGTGGGCTGTGATTCAAACGACAATTTAACTTCCAGAGCCCTTGCAGTACCATTTTGGTCTGCTTGGTTTATCTGGTACAGCTGAAGCTCCCATTATTCCCTGCTTTTGCTGCCTGAGGAGGGTAGGAGTATCTGCAGCCAGGTTGGCCAGTGCCTTTAGATGCAGAAAGGGAGTCTAAGGCTCTGCCAGAACATAGGCACTGACTATGGTGGGGACCCCCCGACTGCAGTATGTGGGTGACAGCGTACTCCTTGGTTGAGGAATTCTTCTCTGGTTGATTCCCCTTAGCTTTGCTCTCTGGCTGCCAGTGCCCCTGGTTAGGGGAGTGTTGGACTCAGGGGAACAAAGAAGCTTCCTAGGTCATGTGCTCGTTGTGCTAGCATTCCTTTTGCCAGTGCCCCTCAGCCACCCAATGCCTCTGTTTTGGGGAGGGGAGTCTCAGGTCTAGCAGGGAAGGAAAGCACTTCACCTGTCCACTTATTGTCAGTGAGGCTCCATAGCGATCCCCCTGGCTGGTGCTGCTGGGATTGCCTGATGTTGTCAGCGGTCATCCTATTCAACCAGGGAGAAGGAGTATAACTGGCTACCACTAAATGCTGAGCCTGAATCACCTTCTTACCAAGGGTGAGGGAGTCAGACACCCCACTAGTATGTAGTTCCTCCAGTACTGGGATCTTTAACAGTTTACTTTCCTCTCTCCACCTTTCCAGTTTCTCTTTTGTTTTCTTTTGCATTGCTTTCTCTTGCATTGGTTCTGGGGTTTGCAGTTGTACTTAGCAAGGAAGAGCAGGGATAAATGAGGTTATAAGTCATCTTGTCCAGACCAGACGTCCTCTCTTACAGTTTTAAATCTTGTAAAAAATATGAAAGTTAAATTATTAGAGTTGATATATTTTAAAACTTTAAGAGAAAAATTGGAGGATTTGTTAAAATGTAATGAACCAGTTATTGAAATTTACACTGACATTCAGCTGGTAATATAATTTTTTCTTTAATACAGCGACAGTGTCTTCATTCTAATTTTATATCTAAACTTCCAGATCTGGCAAAAAAAGAACCCATCTAAAACATTTCATCACACTACTCATACAAACAAAGATGCTTTGATAATTCATGGTACCTCATACTTTTTTGTTTGATTAACAAATTTAGGTAAGACAATAATGACATTGGCCATGGTTTAGGAAAGCCTTTTCTAAGAGTTTCTTCCTTAGGTAATATTTAATGTAGAGGTCTCTGAAAAGTCTTACTTTACTTAATGGAGTGTAAATATGGGAATAAACAACTTTGTTCAGACACCCAGAAATTGAAAGAATATAGGGAAGACAGAAACTATGTCGAGTTGCAGATTATTAGAATGCCATTTACCTAATGCACTTCCAATCATCAATGGAATAATGTGAAATTTCTTTCATTAAATTAAAATTAGAAAAAATAAATATATATATACTCAAAATTTCTGTCTACACTAAAGAATTATTCATAGTCCCTTGTCAAATTAGCACTGACTTGTCTGGTTTAAAGAACACTCATCCTAAGATAGATGATAAATGTTTCTTCCAAACATAGCACTATACACATACACACACACACACACACACACATTATATAATCAAATGTATAAAAGGTAACTCAAAATATAGTTTAATCGCAAAAGGAACCTATAAAATATCTTAAGATTAAAGTAAATGATGGAGGGACCCAAGAACACATGCAGAACAGAGAAGGCGGTTTGAAGATGTAAGCTCTCTCTCCTTTAGTTAGCATCCATGTCCTGTTTAAGGATATCCTGTTTAAAACCCCTAACTGAGAAGTTCACACAAATATCTCTAAAATCAAAATTCCTTTTAATAAATGAACAAAATTCATTGTAGAGGAAGTTGTTAGGTATGTTTAAATTGAGTTTAGGTATTTTTTTAAATAGATCTTTATTGGAGTATAATTGCTCCACAATACTGTGTTAGTTTCTGTTGCACAACAAAGTGAATCAGCCATATGCATACATATATCCCCATATCCCCTCCCTCTTGCGCCTCCCTCTCATCCTCCCTATCCCACCCCTCTAGGTCATTGCAAAGGACTGAGCTGATCTCCCTGTGCTATGCAGCTCTTCCCACTAGCTAACTATTTTACATTTGGTAGTGTATATTTGTCGATGCTACTCTCACTTCGTCCCAGCTTCACCCTCCCCTCCATGTCCTCAAGTCCATTCTCTATGTCTACTTCTTTATTCCTGCCCTGCCACTAGGTTCATCAGTAGCATTTTATTTTTTTTTTTAGATTCCATATATATGCGTTAGCATACGGTATTTGTTTTTCTCTTTCTGACTTACTTCACTCTGTATGACAGACTCTAGGTCCATCCACCTCACTGCAAATAACTCAATTTCCTTTCTTTTTATGGCTGAGTAATATTCCATTGTATATATGTGCCACATCTTAACAGATGGAGAAATAGACCATGTTCTTAGATTGTAAGAATAAATATTGTGAAAATGGCTGTACTACCCAAAACAATCTACAGATTCAATGCAATCCCTATCAAACTACCAATGGCATTCTTCACAGAATTAGAACAAAAAATTTTATAATTCATATGGAAACACAAAAGACCCCGAATAACCAAAGCGATCGTGAGAAAGAAAAATGGATTTGGAGGAATCAGGCTCCCTGACTTCAGACAATACTACACAGCTACAGTAATCAAGACAGTATGGTACTGGCACAAAAACAGAAATATAGATCAATGGAACAGGATAGAAAGCCCAGAGATAAACCCACGCACCTGTGGGCACCTAATTTACGACAAAGGAGGCAAGAACATACAATGGAGAAAAGACAGCCTCTTCAATAAGTGGTGCTAGGAAAACTGGACAGCTACATGTAAAAGAATGAAATTAGAACACTCCCTAGATATTATATTTTGTTGGTTTGCTCTGTCTCGAATAAGGGGGAATTGGTTTACTCCTTAATACTTGCAACAATTTACATCATAGGTGTTTTGACTTAAGTCACATGACTCATTAGGAGATAATTAATTCTGCTTTCCATCTAAACTATGATTTATTCACCTAAAGAATATATACTATTTGGGTGTAGGAGGGCAGAATTTTAAAAAATTCCAGACTACAAATCTTAGTGCTGGGTTCAAAAGAGAGTTTGTTCTGTGGTTACATGATATATTTTCATGGGTTGATTTATAACGTGTGTTCTGTCTTTTATACTGCCTTTTACAAAATGATTCTGGAACTTCATTGTGTACATTAATCTTTAGCACACCATTCCCTACCCCTCACTCAACACTGATTGTTGAGCTTTATTGAGCAATACTTTACTTATAGCAGATTTCGTCTAAATACCCTACTCAGTGACTTTAGTACACTGATTGAGTTGTGCAGTCATCACTGCCATTCAGTTTAAGAATACTTTTACTCACCTAACGGTTCCCTTGTGCAAATTTGCAGTCAATCCCTGCTCCTACCCCTGCCCAAGGCAATTGTTGATCTGATTTTTGGCTCAATAGACGTGTCTTTTCTGGTCATTTCATATCAGTGCAATCCTGTAACCTTCCTGGATTCTTTCTCTTAGTGTAACGCTCTTGAGGTTCATCCACATCATGGCACGTATTAGTATTTTGTTCTTTTCTATTGTTGAATCGTATTCCATTGTAGGGAGAACACATTTATCAGTTCACAAACTGATGGGTGTCTGGATTGCTTCTGGGTTTTGGTTACTCTAAATAATGTTACTGGGAACACTTGCTTACAAGTCTTTATGTAGACATGTCTTTATTTCATGTGGTAGATATCGTGAAATGGAGTCACTGGTTTGTATGGTAGTTTATTCTTAAGAAACTGCCAAATTGATTTACAAAGTTACTCATTTTACATTATCATCAGGAATATATGAGGGTTGCAGTTTCTCTGTATCCTTACCAATACTTGGTATTGAATATCTTCTTATCATGATAGTAATGAAATATTATTGTACTTATTATAGTGGATGTGTGGTACATCTCATTGTTTTAATTGGCTTTCCCTAAAGACTAAAGATGCTGAGCATCTTTTCACGTATGTTAGTCCTTCATACAGTGGTGAAGTGTCTATTCAAATCTTTTGCCTGTTTTATAAATGACAAAATTCAAATTTAGTTTTACTATTATTGGCATGTAAGAGTTTTTAATGTTATTATTGATTTGTTATTGACATTTTATTGACTTGCTAGAGTTCTTTATATATTCTGGAATAAGATTTTTGCATTAAAATTTTAAAGAGAATTTTATTTCTGTGAAAGCAGTTAATTTTCATCAAAATTAAATGGATGAAATTTCCTATTCTTGTTATTGTTCAGTGCTGAACTTTGAAGATTAGGTAACAAAACAAATTGTGCAAGTAAGTATTATTTATATACCTTCAGGATTGGCCAGTAACAACCTAGTATGTCTTTTTAAGAATTATAACTAGTATTGCAAATATAATTTGATTCAATTATCATTTTTTTCTGTTTTTGCTGAAAATACTAATTCAGCTGTGAATTCCAAAGACGTTTTAAACATTGATCTATGGCTCTGGAGTGCTCAAAATTCTTCTTTTATTTTCCTAATTTTGTAGTTCAATCCCAGTATGCTCTTTATGGGAACACCAAATTTCATCCTACTTAGGTTTTAAGTTGAACACAATCATGCTTACAGTCAGCTTCTCTAGAATGCTGGCAGAAGATGATAACTTTTAGATGGAACTCAAGCCTGAATTATTCATTCCCAGTACTTTAATAGAAATTCATAAAAGTAAGTCTCAATTTTCCTTCTAAAATAGTGCTCTTCCCTTTCTTCCTTCAGTACATGATTCTTAACTACCTCATTTATTTCCAGAAGATTCTGAGTTTCTCAGTTAATACTAATTATAACCTTAAACTTAGGATACAAAAAGTACCTATATGAAGTTGGGTAAAAATCACTGCATATGAAAATAACTCATATTGCCTATCTCCATATAAGGAATGAGGCTCTGTCTGTTTTGTAGAGTAGCTTCCTCACCTATTACAGGCAGGTATTCAGCTCTTCCTAAACACCAACTGCTCAGGGCTCAGATATGATAATGTCTCACCTCCAAATCCCCCTCTCACATTATCAGGGAATATTTTCTTAAAGTAGAGCCTCTCCTGCATTGTTAATTTCTCTAGCTCTCAGTTTAGTTTTATTATGCAATAATATTCTGATGTTTTTCCTCCTCAAAACCATTTTTCCCCCAATATTAACCCCTTATCAGGGTTAATACCTGATTTGCAAATATTTTCTCCCATCTGGTAGGTTGGTTGGTTTCATTTTGTTGATGGTTTCCTTTGCTATGCAGAAGATTTTTAGTTTGGTGTAATCCCATTTGTTTTTTTTTTAAATTTTGTTGCTTGTGCTTTAAGTGTCCTGTTCAAAAATTCATTTCCAAGACACGTGTTAAGGAACTTTTCCCTAGGTTTTATTCTAGGAGTTTTATGATTTCAGGTCTTACATTTAAAAAGTCTTTAATCCGGGCTTCCCTGGTGGTGCAGTGGTTGAGAGTCCGCCTGCTGATGCAGGGACACATGTTCGTGCCCCGGTCCAGGAGGATCCCACATGCCACGGAGCTGCTGGGCCTGTGAGCCATGGCCGCTGAGCCTGCGCGTCCGGAGCCTGTGCTCCACAACGGAAAAAGTCTTTAATCCATTTTAAGTTAACTTTTGTGACTGGTGTAAGATTCTTATCTAGTTTCATTCATTTGCATGAGAATATCCAATTTGCCTCACCATCTGTTGAAGAGACTATCTTTTCTCCATTGAGTATTCTTGGCTCCCTTGTCAATTATTAGCTGGCTGTATATGCATGGATTTATTTCTGGGCTCTTGATTCTGTTCCATTGGTCTATGTGTCTTGTTTATGCCACTACCATACTGTTTTGATTACTATAGCTTCATAATATATCTTTAAATTAGGAAGTGGGATACTTCCAGCTTTGCTCTTGTTTGTTGGGATTGCTTTGGCTAATTGGGGTCTTTTTGGTTTCATAAGAACTTTAGGATTTTTTGTTTTCTATTTCTGTAAAGAATGCCATAGGAATTTTGATAGGAATTGCATTGCATCTATAGATACCTTTGAGCAGTCTGGGTATTTTAACAATATTAATTCTTACAAACTATAAACATGAGATATCTTTTATCAGAGTCTTACAGTTTTCAGTGGACATATTTTTCACCTCTTTGGTTAAATTTATTCCTAATTATTTTATTGTTTTTGATGCTATTATAAATGGGGTCTTCTTTCAGATACTTCAGAGAATTCATTGTTAGTGTATAAAATACTGCTGACATTTGTATGTTGATTTTTGTATCCTGCAACTTTACTGGATTTGTTGATTTGATATAATAGTTTTTGGTAGAATCTCTAGGATTTTCTGCATAGAGAATCATGTCATTGCAAATAGAGACAACTTTACTTCTTCCTTCTAATTCTGATGACTTCTACTTATTCGTCTTGCCTGATTGCTCAGGCTACGAGTTCCAGTAGTAGAAGCACCTGACACTTGGCTTTTTTTTAATTACAATGCAAATACCTGACCTTAAGCCTTTGACTGTGGCATCCACTCAAGGGCAGCTGTCCGGAAGAAACATTGCCAGCCACATGACTTAATAAAGAGCTAGGCCATCCCACTCTGAAGTTTCTTTTCTTTTACAGATCTCTTGTGGACTTAGATAACTGACTGTCTAGCCATTTGTTTTTCCCTTCCTGTGCTTTAATTTCCACTCTTCTGTTTCAAGTTCACCAATAACAAGTGAACCTGTGAAACCCTAGCCCCTACCACTACACACACACACCAATAAAAGCAGAACTCTGGGTCTATACTCTGTACTCTCTCTGTCTGTGACCTGGCTCTGTGGCCCCAGGTGTGCCACATACCCTTCAGGAGTCATAAGTAATAAACCTTGTCTGATGTTAACGTTCCCTGATGCTTGTTGCTGAGGTGCACCTTGTAATCATAATAAGAACAAAGGCCGGTCCAGACACAACATTGGTTCTGAAAGGGGGCCTATATGTGGATCACACTGTAGGCCTGGATGAATGACCCCTGGCATTTCTAGCCAATAGCATTACTATTGATAGGCTGAGACCAGCACAAAACACAATTCTATTCTATGAATACGAGTGGTGAGAGTGGGCACCCTCATCTTGTTCCTGATCTTAGAGGAGAAGCTTTCAACCTTTCATTATTGAGTATAATGTTAGCTGTGGGCTTGTCTTATATGGCCTTTATGTTGACGTACTGTCCTTCTATACCTAATTTGTTGAGAGCTATTATCATAAATGGATATTTAATTTTGTCAAATACTTTTTCTGCATCTATTGAGATGATAACATGAATTGTATTGTTATTCTATTAATGTGATTTATCATAGCTATTATTTTACATATGTTGAAACATCCTTATATCCCAGGGATAAAATCCTGCTTAATCATGGTGTATGGGTCTTTTAATATGCTGCTGAATTTGGTCTGCTAGTATTTAAGAATTTTTACATCCATATTTATCAAGGATATTGGCTTGTAGTTTTCTTTTCTTGTAGGGTCCTTATCTGGCTTTGGTATTAGGGCAACGATGGCCTTATAAAATGAGTTTAGGAGTGTTTACCCTGCTCCATTGTTTTAAAAAGAGTTTGATAAGGATTAACTCTGTAAATGTTTGGTAGAATTCACCAGTGAAGCCATCTTGTCCTGGGATTTTCTGTGTTGGGAGGTTTTTGATTACTGATTCAATCTCTTTACTAACAATTGTTCAGATTTTCTATTTCTTCACGATTCCATCTTCATAGGTTGTATGTTTCTAGAAATTTATCCATTTATTCTAGGTTGTCCAGTTTGTTGGCATATAGTTTTTCATAGTAGTCTCTTATGATCATAGTAGTCTCCTATGGTATCAATTGCAGTGTCTTCTCTTTCATTTAAAATTTTATTGATTTGTGTCCTTTTTTTTTGGTTAGGCTAGGTAAATTTGTCAATTTTGTTTATCTTTTAAAGACCGACTTTTAGTTCTGTAACACTTTCTATCGTTTTTCTGTTCTCTATTCCATTTATTTCTACTTTAATCTTTATTATTTCCTCCTTATGCTGACTTTGGTCTATCATGTTGCTCAAATCTGTTGTTTTCTTATTGAAATTCTGGATGATCTCTCCATGTTGAGAGTTCAGTATCAAAGTCCCTAAGTATAATGGTATTTCTGTTTATATTTCCATTTAGTTCCATTTGTATTTGCTTTATATATTTAGGTGTTCCTATGTTGGGTGCATAAATACTTAAAATTATTATATCTTCTTGATAGATTGACCCCTTTATTATTTTATAATGACCTTCTTTGTCTCTTTTGACCATTTTTAGTTGAAAGTCTATTTTGCCTAAGAATGACTGCCCCTGCTTTCTTTTGGTTGCCATTTGCTTCACATACATTTTTCCCTCCCTTCACTCATCTATGTGTGTTCTTAAAGCTAGTGTGAGTCTCTTGTAGGCAGCATATCTTTGGATTTTGCTTTTATATCCATGCAGCCATTATGTCTTTTCATTGGATAATTTAATCCATTTACATTAGAGTAACTGCTGATAGAAAAGAATTTACCATTGCCGTAGTTTATTGTTTTTGACTGTTTTATGGTCCCCTGATTTCTTGCTTTTTTATCTTACTGTCTTCTTTTGGGATTTGAGGACTTTTTGTAGTGGTATGGTTTGATCCTTTATCATAATCTTTTGTGTAACTACTACAGGTTTTTCCTTTGTGGTTATCATGAGGCTTACATGAAGTACCTTATATTTATAATAATCTATTTTAACCTGACAACTGCTTAACTTTGATAGCATTCAAACTTTACACTTTTACTTCCTCTACTCATATTTTAAGTTTTTCATGTTACAATTTACATATTTTTATATTGTGTATCCAATAACAAATTATTTCAGTTGTGGTTATTTTATAAAATGTTTGCTTTTTAACTTTGAAACTAGAGTTGTGAGTCACACACCACCATTACAGTATTAGAGAATCTGACTATGTATTTACCCTTACCAGTGAGTTTTACACCAACATTCATATGTTTTTATGAGGTCTATTCATATCATTTTATTTCTGCTTGAAAAACTCCTTTTAGCATTTTTTGTAAGACAGGTCTAGTGGTGAAAAACTACCTCAGCTTTTGTTTGTTTAGGAAAGTCTTTATCTCTCCTTTATTTCTGAAGAACAGCTCTCCAGGTATAGCATTCTTGGTTGATCATTTTATTCTTTCAATAGTCTGAATATATCATCCCATTCTTTATTGGCCTGAAAACTTGCTGTTGAACAATCTGCCTATAGTCTTATGAGGGTTCCTTTATGTATGACATGTCACTTGTCCCTTGCTACTTTCAAAATTCTCACTTTGTCTTTTTGACAATTTAATTATGATACATCTTGGTCAGTCTTTTCTGGGTTCAACCTCTTTGGAGTCCTTTGGGCCTCATGAATCTGGATGCCCATTTTTCTCTCGAGATTTGGAAATTTTTCTACCATTATTGTTTTACATATACTAAAATCTGCTGTCCCGTAAGTTTCATAGGCTTTTTTTTCCTCTCTCACTCTGATTGGATAATTTCAAATGACCTGTCTTCTAGTGCATTTATTCTTTCTTTCATTTGGTTGAGGCTGCTATTGAACTCTCTACTGGATTATTCTGTACAGTCATTGTAATCTTCAGCTATAAGATTTGTTTTTGTTTTGATGGCTTCTGTTTCTTTGTTGAACTTCTTGTTTTGTCCATGCATTGTTTTCTTTCACTTAGTTGTCTGTGTGCCCCACTACCTCATTAAACTTCTGTAAAAACATTCTTCTGAGTTCTTTGTCAGACAATTCATCAATCATTCTTTCTTTAGGGTCAGTTATTGGTGCTTTTCGGGTCTCTTTTGGTGGTATCGTGTTAACCTGATTTTTTTGTGATCCTTGATCCCTTACATTGGTTTCTGTGCATTGGAGTAAGCGGTCTCCTCTTCCAGACTTTATAGGTTTGCTTTGGCAGAGAGAGTACTTTACCAGTCATCTCAGCTTGTGGTTCTAGATGGGGTCAGCTGATAGGATCCTTGGGCAGTTTGGGGTTTGTTATCAGGGTGTATTTTGGGTAATGCCACTGCTCAATCTCTGAGATTGGAGTGGCGGGCAGGGTGTTGCCACTGATTGAGAACTGTTGGACAGGACTGCTGGCTTGGTTCTCTCTAAGTGCAGATGTAGGATGTGGTCTGCAATTTCCCAGACTTTCTGATAAGTCTTCCTAAATAGTCAGGACTGGTACTGTACTTAACAGCAGGTGGGGCCATGAATTAGCTTCACTGCCTGGGTGGGGTGGCAGAATAGGTCCCAAGGCCAGCATTGCTCATTGTTTGGGGATCTGAATCTGGCAGACCTGCATACTGAGCTCCCTAGTCAGAAGGGGTGACCGGCTTTACTCTGCAGACGGGTAGAGCCTCTGTCTGGTTCTTGGCTCAAATGCCAGTGTAAGCGAGGCTGTAGGATGGGCTATGCAGCTTCCTGGGTGCTCTGAGTAGGTTTCCTATTTAGGCAGGGCTACAAATTAGCTTCCTTGCCTGGGCAGGGCTGCAGAACAAGCTCCAAGACTGGCAAGGCTTGTTATTTAGGAATGTTGAATCAGGCAGAATTGTACACCAAGCTCTCTGGACAGAAAGAGCCACTGGCTTGGCTCTGCAGATGGGCAGGGCCACGGGTTGGGCAATCAGCTCAAGTGCTGGTGGGCTATATAGCTTCCTAGGTGTTCTGGCCAGGTTTCTTGGTCAGGTGGGGTAGGGGTGGCACTCTGCATGGGCAGGGCTATGAATTAACTTCCCTGCTCAGGCAAGACAGCAGAACAGGCCCCAAGGCTATAAAGGTTCATTCTTTGGTGCCTTAAATCAGGCAGAACTGAGAACCACGTCACCTGGCAAGACAGGCCACCACGCTGGCTCTTCCGCCAGGCAAAGCCACTGGCCAGGCTCTCAGCTTGAGAGCTGCTGGTCTATGCAGCTTGTCAGGTGCTCTGGCCAGGCTTCCTGGAATGGGGTGGCCAGGAGGATACACTCAGCAGTAGGCTGGGCTGTGAATTAGTTTCTCTGCTGGACAAGGTGGCAGCACAGCCTCCGAGGCCACTAGACTTAGCATTTGAAGTCCAAAATGAGGCAGAACTATACACAAAGCTCCCTGGTCAGCCGGAGCCAACATGTTGCCTCTGCAGGTGGGCAGATTCACTGGCTGAGATTTCCACTCGGGTGCCACTGTGAGTAGGAACCCAGTCTGCCAAGATCCAAACTCTGGTTGCATGATCCCCTCCCCACATCTCTGTCACAGTCTGATCTCCAGTAGTCAAGCCCTACAGATTTTCCCACACCATCTCCGTAAGTTGAGACCAGACGGGCCTCCTGGGAAGTGACCCCCAACACACAATACTGGGGGGCTGAATGCCCACCTTGGGCTTTCTTTTTTAATTCTTAATGGAAGTAACATTGATTTATAACATGTTTCATGTGTACAGCATTATATTTCTACTCCTGTATACCCTACAATGTCCTCACCACCAAAAATGTATTTTCCATCCATCACCAAACAGTTTACTTATTTTGCCCTCTTCCCTGCCCCTTCCCCTCTGGTAACCACTACTCTGTTCTCTGTATCTATGTGTTTTTGTTTTCATTTATTTTGTTTTTGTTTGTTTATTAGTTTTTTATATTCCACATAGGAATGAAGTCATGTGGTATTTGTCTTTCTCCATCTGACTTATTTCATTTGCATAATACCCTCAAGGTCCATCCATGTTGTCACAAATGGCAAGATTTCACCATTTCTTCTGGCTGAGTGGTAGTCCATTGTACATATATATCACGTCTCTTTTATCCATTCATCTATCGATGCGCCTTAGGTTGATTCCTTACCTTGGCACTTGTAAATAATTCCATGATGAACATGGGTTAATATCCAAAATATATAAAGAACTCATATGACTCAACAACAAAAACAAACAACCTGATTAAAAACGGGTGGAGAATCTGAATAGACATTTCCCAAAGACATACAGAAGGCCAGCAGGTACATGAAAAGATGCTCAACATCACTAATCATCAGAGAATTGCAAATCAAAACCACAATGAGCTGTCACCTCACACCTCTCAGAATGGCTCTTATCAAACAGGCAACTAATAACAAGTGTTGGAGAGGATGTGAACTTTATTTTTCCCACTGGGGAAACTGTAGACCCAGGGGTTCTTTTTTGGTGTAGACTGTGTTAGTCTGAGGGAGGAGCAGTGCAGTCAGAATGTAGCCGTTTCTCTCAGCCTTAATAAGATTCTTAAGGTCTCTGTGGTCCAGGGAAATTCTTCCGCCTCACCTCTGAGTTCTAGGGTTTCACAGTGGCGTCTTGTCTATGAATGGTTGCTAGCCAGCTTTCTTGTGAGTGAGATCGAAGTCAGGGGCATCCTACGTCACCATCTTGATGATGTTACTCCAGACTTAGATTTTCTGTTGCGGTTTGATGTGAGACTTCTGCACACTTTGTTATTGTTAATTATCAATATTATATTGCAAATCAATCAACACTAGCTTACTATTTATCTTTATCTTAGAACTGTACCCTCTTTGGCATCTTCAGAGATCTCTGAAGTTCAAGGCCGCATGATTTGTCCTCCAGACTTGCTGACCCTGAATTTTAAGCTTTGTCTCCTGGCCTATACAATTGCCAATTACAAATATCTCAAGTAAGTCTAGAGAGCCCCATTCCTTGGAGCATCTATAGTCACCACTCTCAGCCTTTTTTAGGACAATCATCACTGATATCCCAGAGATTTTCTGGTACCCTCACCAGTGAAGGGAATGTCCTCTGTGCCCTCCATAAGAGACAGGTTGGTCTCAATAGTAAACCCCTTGCTGTTCACTTACATAATTTGTTTCTGAAAGTTTTAAGTAGTCTCTGACATTACATTTTAATCCCTCAACACTGGCCTTTAAATTTTGGTGTATTCCTGACAAATCCTAGTGACATATCATTTGACTCTCCTATCTTAATTAATAGGCTTAGTTAGTTATCTTTCTAATTCCATGTCAAACAATTAAAAATTGGAAGTCTCAGCACTCACTCAACTGTCAAAACTTCTTGACCACAAGTTAATACTGTATATGATCATTGTAAAAGTTTTGAGGTTGAATTCAAAATATAATTGAAATAGTATAATCGATTTTAATGTCCTAAATCTTTTACTGCTAAATGAAAGTTTTTCTCCAAAGTGTATTTTGAATCATGCTAACATAGTTCAAGAGCTTTTTAATAGTTTCCTTTTCAAAAGTATTCTTTATAAAAACCTTCATGAGAGCTATAAAATGTTTCATTACTCCAGAGTTATATGGCAGGTCTTAAAGTGTAATAATATCATGGTCTCTCTTCCTTCTCCTTACCTCTGTATCTTCCCAATTCATACCCTAATATGACTCATCACATGCATAGATGAGCTCTGGGATATAAAGGCTGGGAATCTCTGCTGTAAAATGAGCTATTTTGGTAAGTGAAGGAGAATCATCTTGGAAGTAAGTTGAATGCTTATTAAAAGGAAGAAAAAATAGAAATGCAAGAGTATCTGACTTAGTCTAATTCTTGATTATATATGTATATGCTGGTGATGAAGTGCTCTGAGAATGAACAGTGTCCAGGGAGATCTGTGCTACCAAACTCTTAAAGATTTACAACAGAAAGATGTCTCTGTCAAACAAGGTCAAAATTGTTCTATTTGGAGATGAGAATGCTGTGGTCTTAATTTTAATTTCACCTTTTTTCAAGATGCATGGAGAAAATAATTGGAAATAGTTCTTAAAATACGGTAGCATTGAAAACTTTCTGAGAATAATCACATGCAAATTAAGTGGTTGGGATACATAGTGACAGAAGCCATTTGAGTTTCAACACATGTTAATTTGGATTGTTAGGTCAAATTCCTAACATTTACTCATGCTATGTTAGGTAGATAGATGACTATCAGATAATGTTACTAATATATGCTTCCTATTTTGTTTCATGATTGTGTGTCAGGTATTGTGTTAGGGGTTTTAGGGGACACGAAAGAACAATATAAAGGCATGATTGTGAGTTTACTATTTCTTAAAGGAGACGAGTCATGCAATGTCTAAATCCAATGTCCTTTATAAAAATATCCTCTTTGTAAAATTTTATAATTTTTTTCAATAAAGAGATCACCAGAAAATTAAGAAATAAGGAATTATGGGAATATTGGCTTGCTTTATAAGATAATGTTAATAATGTCATTTTCTGAGAGCCACTTGCATAGCAAGAACTGTAACAATGCTTTATGTATATCTCTACATTACACACAATTTTACACAGAAAGTACTGTTTTTATCTTCATTCCGTAGATGAGAATATGCTTTTTAGGAATGTTAAGTATATGCCCAAGTATAATAACCAGTTGTTGACTGAGAGCTGTCAGACTTTGTATTAATGAGGAAAACACTGGCCCCCTGATCAAGAACCCTTCTGAGTTTCAGTGGTTGGATACAATGTAACTTTATTTCTCTTTCATTTAAGGTCCCACGTGAATTCATAGTTAGGAGGCAGCTTAGTGCACTTGGTGATTCAGAAACCTAACTCTTCCATTTTATGGCCCTGTCAGCCATGACTGTGGGACCTTAACAATTCCCTGCATTCAGTGGCAGAAGGAAAAAGATAAATGGACGTGTCAAACCCACTTTTTAGAAGTCCTAAACAGAAAATCAGCCACAATTCTTTAAATTTTATTCTATGAATAGATATTTATTATATATTTATTCATAGAATAATAATAATATATTATATAATATACAATATAATAATTATATATTATATATAATAATAATATTTATTATAACATGGCCACACCCAGCTGTGTTGTGCAGAGGGACCCCAAAATGTAGTCACCTCCAGAAATAACCCCACACGATAGCAGGCAGAGTACAATTTTGGGGGGTACAGAGTCATCTCCATGAGATTGCTAATGTCATGTTAATTTCACATTTCTGTAGGGTCTCCAATAAATAACATGGAAGTGCTATTTTTAACTTTCTGTTTAACTGTTTTACTTAGTATGAAAATTTTACCCTACAGATACTTAATTACAATTCATTAATTGCACACTGTGACATGATAGAGAATAGTCTCAGAAGTAACATTTTGATACACTGATCCATTTAACTTCATCATATGCAATAACATTCACAAGACAATTTGTAACTCCTCCTACTGAGATATTACTTCCTAACAGCTTTCTGGAATCATACCAATGTCAGCCTCCAGAATTAAAAATAAATAAACTTTCTCATCCTTTGAATTTGTCCTAGTAGATAAATATTTGGCTTGCCCTTGTGATCAGATGCATCATTTTTCATGATTTCTTTTGATTTTCATTTCTTAAATCATTAAAAATTCTATCATACATGACCAATGATGTCAAAACTCAAAAGTCCTTATTGTTTCTTTCACTTGTCATTTTGCATTAACAAGTGAACTGGAATTTTATTTCTTCTACTGTTTGCAAAGTGTAATATACTTTATTCGTTTTAAACAAATATACATATTTAAAAACTAGATCCTGGGCTTCCCCGGTGGCACAGTGGTTGAGAGTCCGCCTATCGATGCAGGGAACACGGGTTCGTGCCCCGGTCCGGGAAGATCCCACATACCGCGGAGCGGCTGGGCCCGTGAGCCATGGCCGCTGAGCCTGCGCAACGGGAGAGGCCACAGCAGTGAGAAGCCCGCGTACCGCAAAAAAAAAAAAAAAAACTGGATCCTATTTTCATTTAATTAAGTGTAAGGTATTTTATGATATAATTGTACATAGAGAAAATATAAAAATGTACAAATCTAAGAATTATACTCTAAAATCGTGCTGGAGAAAACATATTCCTTCCTTTATCTATCACCTAATTAATGGATATTTTTCCCCATACCTATTTAAGATATATTTTACTTTTAATGTGTTTAATTATATATATATATATATATATATATATATATATATATATATATATATATATATAAAACTTAGTAAATTATTATAGAACAAACACTCTTAATCACCACTCTGGTCAAGAAAAGAACTTTGTCAGACTCCCCAGAAACTTCATCCTAATCATGCCTCTTTTTCATCTTGCGAAAGTAATCACCATCCTGATTTTTAGCTTCCTTGCATGCCTTTATGATTTTACCATACACATGTGACAATATGATGTAATCTTGCCTGTTAAAGTCATATCTTTAAAGCATCAGTTTATTTTTTACTGAATAAAAGATTCTTTAAATTCTATAGGACTTTACAATTTTCAACCGTTTCACACACATGATTTCATATAATCCCATAATAACCCTTTTCCCCCGGCCTCTATCTTGCCCCTCCTACTTCCCTCTCCCCACTGGGAACCACTAGTTTGTTCTCTATATTGTGAGTCTGTAAAGCATCAGTTTATATCTCTACTTGTAATTCATATGCTGAAGAATCGTCGATGCTATCTCACCTGTAGATTTTCCTCAAGTGTGCATGTGTGTGTGTGTGTTGATTGCCTGATCACAATGCAGTTCAACACGATTCTCCACCATCTGTGTACTCTACAGTTTGTCACTGGGTGCAGAGGCTGAGTTGACTGGGATTTGTGATGCCTTTGGTGAAAGCAGAGGTGGAACTGAGTTCTCCCATCAGGAGGCACGTGCTAGCAACCGTTGATGTTCAGTACTTAGACCCATTAATTCACTGGGGGCTGTACAATGAGGATATTCTATCATTTGTTGTCATTGATTAGCTGGAATACTTATATAAGAAGATGTCTATTCTCACCATGTTTGTTTAGCCAATATACAGTTAATTTGGGCCTAAGGATGTTTCTAGGCTTTTGCAATGGAGAGAACTAGAAAATCTATATATTTTAAAAGATAATGTACCATGTGAATTCAGATTGATTTTCCCAATTCAAATTTAAAACTACATAATTTTTGGAATTCCCTAGCGGTCCAGTGGTTAGGACGATGCACTTCCACTGACAGAGCACGGATTCGATCCCTGGTCAGGGAACTACGATCCCACATGCTGTATTGGAGCAGCAGATAAATAAATAAATAAATACTACATAATTTTTTAACACAACCATATACGTATATGTGTATTACATGTTGTCTCCTCTCTTCCTCAATGACCGTGATTCTCACTAATACAGGGAATGGAAAATTTAGAATATCTCATAATCACTCATTTGCTGTAACCCACATTACCCACATTAATTTCAGAAAAATAATACTTTTTTCCAATTTACTGACATAAAACACTGTGTAAATTTAAGGTGTGGAACATAATGATTTGATTTGAAAAAAGATTAATAATACTTATACCACCGCAATCCATTATGATTACTGAAAACAGGCAAATTTTGTGTATCATTTGAACCCCAGTCTCACCTCACACTTTAAGGGTGGTACTAGATCTGCATTGTCAGAGAATGTAACCAATTCTGTACTCTCTCCCTTTACCCTCTCTTTATCTTATTTTAGTAATAACTATATATTTAAGGTCCACTTTCTGTTAATGTCATTCTATTCTTTTGGTTGCATGAAGTTCATTCTCCGGGAGATTCATAGAAACTCTTTTCCTAAGTTCTTTCATGTCAAAAACAGTCTTCCTATGCCCTTTATACTTAAAAACAGTTTTTCCTAGACATAAACTTCTTGGCTCACATTTTATTTTCTCAAACTTCAATTTCTCTGGCATGAAGTGATATTGTCTAAAAGTCTGATAGGATTCCAGTTTTCTTTTTGTCTTTTAAGGCATGTGCCTCATTTGCCTATAGAAAGGGATTATATTTTTATATATTTTTAAGCTAAGTAATGGTACTGCAGTATGCTTTGATGGTCATCATTCTGGCTTAATATTTCCAAATACATGGTGGAGTCCTAGAAGACACAGTTTTTTTAAATTTCCTGTATGCTTGAAATTTTTCTTGAATTATAATTTAAAATTTGTTCTTTTCCCTTTTTAAAAAAAATTTTATTTATTTATTTTGCGGTACGTGGGCCTCTCACTGTTGTGGCCTCTCCCATTGCGGAGCACAGGCTCCGGACGCGCAGGCTCAGCGTCCATGGCTCACGGGCCCAGCCACTCCATGGCATGTGGGATCTTCCCGGACCGGGGCACGAACCCGTGTCCCCTGCATCGGCAGGCGGACTCTCAACCACTGTGCCACCAGGGAAGCCCCCTTTTTTTTTAGTTTTTAAAGACTCCTATTATCTATATGATGGCTCTTCTTTTTTTGTTTGTAGTAATAGACCTTTTTCTCATTGTTTTTATCACTTTGAATTTTTAAAATTTCCTCTTTATTCTATTTATCTTAAAGCATTATGTATTATGTCTATTCACTTGTATAGTCCTTAATTTAACCTCAATTTCTAGTTTTTTTCTCTTATTTATAATTCTTTCTCAGTTCTCTCATCTTATTTCTGAGTTTTTAAAATTCTTTTAGCATCTTTTTCTAAAGTAGTTTAGTTTGTTTTGTAATAGTATTTAATAGTTTTGATCTATTGAAGTGAAAAGCAGTCCTCAAATGTTCTGAGGAACCAGGCAGACCCAATATGAGATTAAACAACATGGACTGGGGCAAAATGCCAGTTATTTACTTAAGAAATACATAGTTTTTACTGTGGTATAGGTACTATGCTAAGCACTTTCAAATATAAAATCAGTTACTCTTTCTAACAGTCCCATATTGTAGGTTCAGTTATTATCCCTGTTTTATGGATAAGGAAACTGAGACGGAGAGAGATTAGCAACTTGCTGTAAATCAGACCTAGTGGAGACATCAGGGTTTTTTGTACATGTGCAGTGTGTTTGCAGACAGAGACCATGCTCTTAATCGTTAAGTTTGAGTGCACAAGGGCAAGCGTAGCAGAAAAAGTCATTCCATACTGAGCAGACAAAATATGTAACTGAGGTTGCTTAAATTTCTCTTATCCTAAGATTCTTTCTAACAGTTTAGAGTAGAACTAAAACAATCTGATGACCACAATTTTAATCCTGCAATAGTAATACAGAGCTCAAGAAATCAGGCAATTTATGAAGTCAGAAAGTAAAATTTTTCTACCAGAAAATCTAGAAGTACCCTCTCTACTGAGAAATACAAAACAGTTGCCTTTATCATCAGACAGATAGTAAACTAATTTGCAAGCAATGCTCATTTACTTACCTTTAGGTGTTTTTGCAAAATCAACAGATCAACACTGAGCAATTAACAACATTCTTCAACTGTCTCAGCTTAAAAAAATAGGGATTTGACAACTACTTTCTAAAGCAGAATTTCCTTTATATATCAAACTGGATATGCTAAATAAAACTTAAAACTCTTTTTAAATGGATATTTAAATTGATTCCATGTTATGAGGTATTTGCAATTTTGAGATTATATAATATCTCAAAGGGATCATAAATTAAGATTTAAGTGATTGACACTTTTTATGTAAGCATAATTTATCCACTCAGTGTCAAATAGCTTTCAGTAAGTCAACAGTAACCTACATCTCACAGCAGATTTGAGATATTGCTTTTATTTAAAATATGGAAAGGTGAGATTTAAGATATTCATTGACAGTGTGGTTTGTCAAACCAGACGTGCAAACCAGGTTTTAACAACTACACACACTTGCAAAAGTGCTGACTGATTCTGTGGACTGAATTATGTCCTCCAAAACGCATATAATGAAGTCCTAACCCCCAGTGTGATGATATTTGGAGATGAGGCCTTAGGGAGATAATTAGGTTTAGATGAGGACATGAAGATAGGACCCTCATGATGGAATTAGTGCCTTTATAAGAAGAAATACCTGAGGACTCAATCTTGCTCTTTGCCATATGAGGACACAGTGAAAAGGTGGCCATCTGGAGGCCAGGTAGAGAGTTCGCACCAAACCTGACCATGCTGACACCTTGATCTTGGACTTCAGCCTTGAGAACACTTAGAAAATAAATTTCTGTTGTTTAAGTCACCCAATCTGCGGTATTTTGTTATGGTAGCTTAAGCTGATTAAACCAACTGCTTTCTAAGAAAAATAAAAGTTGCAGTCTGGTTAAAAGTTTCAGTCTTTATAATTAGAGCTTTTCTCTTTTTGCAGGTCTTTTGGAGTAGATTCCATCTTCCATTGTATTACTTTCTTTTTGTGATGTCCCTGAAATGCAACCTTAGCTATGTCTCTGAATTATATGAGTACCAAATAATGTGAAATGTTTACTACATATGATGTGGTTGTGAATACCATAAGGGAAAAACTTAAAGTAACATACTTACATGTTCTTCCAATTACTTTAAATTTGTGTGTTATCTTTTTTTAAAAAATTTATTTATTTATTTATTTTTGGCTGCATTGGGTCTTCGTTGCTGCGCATGGGCTTTCTCTAGTTGCAGTGCGCAGGCTTCTCATTGTTGTGGCTTCTCTTTTTGCAGAGCACGGGCTCTAGGCACAGGCTTTAGTAGTTGTGGCACACAGGCTCAGCAGCTGTGGCTCGTAGGCTCTAGAGCGCATGCTCAGTAGTTGTGGCACACGGGCTTAGTTGCTCTGCGGCATGTGGGATCTTCTCAGACCAGGGCTTGAACACCCATGTCCCGTGCATTGGCAGGTGGATTCATAACCACTGCACCACCAGGGAAGCCCTGTGTGTTATCTTTTTTGTAAACCTTTTGCACTGTTCCTTCACTAGAATTTTAACAATGTTTATCTTTTGCTTTAAAAATTGTATTTCAGTAACTTTAAAATAAAACTACATCACACTATAAAATTACTTTAAAAGGAAATAGTCCACTCTTTGATATGTTCTGAGTTTTTAAAAAAGAAGTTTGCCATTAATTTCCTCAAGATTACTTTGGGTTAAATATTGTCCAACAGAAGCCAAGCAGTTAAATGCACTCATACACATGAACACACACACACATGCGCGCGCGCACACACACACACACACACACACACATGCACACAAAAGTATGGCGATATTTTTCTTTAGTGTATATATATATATATATATATATATATATATTTTTTTTTTTTTTACGGTACGCGGGCCTCTCACTGTTGTGGCCTCTCCCGTTGCGGAGCACAGGCTCTGGACACGCAAGCTCAGTGGCCATGGCTCACGGGCCCAGCCGCTCCGCGGCACGTGGGATCTTCCCGGACCAGGGCACGAACCCGTGTCCCCTGCATCGGCAGGTGGACTCTCAACCACTGTGCAACCAGGGAAGCCTTCTTCAGTATATTTAAAAAGAACTTGATTTTATTTCATCAATATATTTATTTCAAAATAATGGTAGAGAAATATACATATTTTAAAATGTTTCTAAAGACTCCCTATTCTATTCCATCAGTCTGTATGTCTGTTTTTAGCAAGTATTATACTGTTTTAATTACTGTTGCTTTGTAAAACATTTTGAAATCAAGAAGTGTGATGCCTCCAGCCTTGTGCTCAAGATTGCTTAGGTTACTTGGGGTCTAATGTGGTTCCATATGAATTTTACAGTTTTTAAAATTTATGTAAAATAAAGAGCCATTGGAATTTTCACAGGGATTACACTTAATTTGTAGATTGTTTTGATTAGTGTAGACAGTTTAATAATATTAACCCTTCCAATTCCTTAACACAGGATGGTTTCCCATTAAATTTGTCTCTCCTTTTTTTTCACTCATCAATATTTTGTAGTTTTCAGTGTACTGATCTTTCACCTCCTTGGTTAAGTTTAACCCTAAGTATTTTATTATTTTTGATGTCATTATAAATGAAATTGTTTTCTTAGTCTCCTTTTTGAATAGTTTGTTGTTAATGTATAGAAATAAAACTGATTTTTTGTTTGTTGATCTTATATTCTGCAACTTTACTGAATTTATTAGTTCTATTTTTTTGACAGAAACTCTAGGGTTGTCTACATATATGATTACGTTATCTGCAAACAGGTAATTTTACTTCTTCCTTTCCAATTTGAATGCTATTTATTTTTTAAAATTTCTTTTTCTTGCCTAATTTATCTGGCTAGGACTTCCAGTGTTATGTTGAACAGAAGTGTCAAGAGTGGGCATCCTTTCTCTGTTCTTAATCTTAGAGGAAATGCTTTCAGTTTTTCACTGTTAAGTGTGATTTTACTTGTGGGTTTATCATATATGGCCTTTATTATTTTGAGACACATTCCTTCTTTAACTAGTTTAAGAGTTTTTATAATGAAAGGTTGTTGAATTTTGTAAAATGCTTTTTTCTGCGTGTATTGAGAAAATCATGTGATTTTTATCTTTATTCTTTTAATGTCATTAACACATTAATTAATGTCATGCTGAACCATTGGGATAAATCCCAGTACAGTCCTTCAAGTGTGCTGTTGAATTTGGTTTGCCAATATTTTATTGGGGATATCTGCCTCTGTGATCATCAGAGATACTGATTTGTAAGGGTTTGTTTGTTTGTTTATTTTTTCTCATAGTATCTTTGGCTTTGCTATCTAGTTACTGCTGACCTCATAAAATGAGTTTGGAAGTGTTCCTTCTTTTTCAACTTTTTTTAAAGAGTGAGGAAGAATTAACTTTAATTCTTCTTTAGAAGTTTAGTAGAATTTACCATTAAACTCCTGGGCTTTCCTTGTTGGGAAGTTTGTGATTATTATCTAAGATCTGTTTAGATTTTCAATTTCTTCGTGATTTGGTCTTAGTAGTTTGTATGGTCCTAGAAATGTATCCATTTCTTCTAGGTTATTCAGTTTATTGGGGTAAAATTGTCCATAGCTGTCTCTTTAGATACTATATGTGGCATCATTTGTAATGTCTCTTCTCTCATTTCTGATTTTATTTGAGTCTTCCCTTTTTTGTTAGTCTAGGATTTGAAAATATGTTTATATTTTCAAAAAAAAGCAACTCATAGGTTCATTGATTTTTAGTCTATTGTTTTTCTATTTTATTATTTCTGCTCTCATTTTTATTTCCTTTCTCCTGCAAACTCTAGCCTTAGTTTTTTCTTTTTCTAGTTGCTAAAAGTATTAGGAGATTTTGAGAAAGTACTTGAGATCTTTAATGTAAGTGTTTATTGCTATAATCTTCCCTCTTAGTACTGCTTTTTCAGCATTCCATAAGTTTTGGTATGTTGTGTTTTCCTTTTCATTGATCTCAAGGTACTTTCTGATATTGCTGTGATGCATTGGCTGTTCAAGTATGTTTTTTAACTTCCATATACTTGTGAATTTTTCAGTTTTTCTTCTGTTACTTATTTCTAGTTTCATTTCATTGTGGTCAGAAAATACACATGGTATGGTTTCAATATTCTTAAATTAGTTAGGACTTGTTTTGTAACCTAACATGTGTTGTGAGAATATTCCATGTGCAATGGAGAAGAATGCTGTCTTCTGCTGCTGGTGATAAGAATGTTCTGTATATGTCTGTTAGGTCTCTCTGGTCTATAGTGTTGTTCGAGTCCACTGTTTCCTTATTGATTTTCTCTCTGGATAATCTATCCTTTATGGAAAGTAGGGTATTGAAGCCTCTTACTATTATTGTATTTCTATTTTTCCCTTCAGTTCAGCCAGTGTTTCCTTTACTTATTTAGGTGCTCTGATGATGCGTGCATATATATTTATAACTGTTTTATCTTCCTGATGAATTGACCTTTTTATCATTATATAATGATCTTCTTTGCCTTCTGTGGCAGTTTTGGACTTAAAGTCTATTTCTGTCTGATAAAAAGATGGCACCTCTGCTCTCTTTTGGTTACCATTTGCATGAGATATCTTTTTCCATTCCTTTATTTCATCCTATCTGGGTTTTTAAATCTAAAGGGAGTCTCTTATGGATAGCATATAGTTTGGCTTTTTTTATATATATTCATTCAACCTCTGTCTTTTGACTGGGGTGTTTAATCCACTTAATTTAAAAGTAAATATTAATATGTGAGAGCTTACTACTGACATTCTGTTCATTGTTCTTCGCCTCTCTTGTAGTTCTTTTGTTCTTTTCCATTCTTTCTCCCTTTTACTTGTGTTTCATTATTATTTTTATTGATAGACCTCAATTCCTTTCTCTTTTTTCTATGTGTAAATTTCTGTAGGTATTTTCTTTGTGGATACTATAAGGCTCACATAAAACATCTTGTAATAATAACAGTCTATTATATGCTGGTAACAAACTAATTTCAGTCACATACAAAAACTACACTTTTATTTCTCTCCTCACATCAATTTGTTGTTGATGTCACAATTTAAATCTTTATAATATGATATACTGTTAACATATTTTCTACTTATAGTTATAATTGATACTTTTGTCTTAAATCACTAAAAAGTGACTTACACCAGCATAGTACACTATAACAGTATTTTGTTTATAAATTTACATTTACCAGTGAGTTTTATGTTTTCTTTCATTTTTTATAAAAGCATAGTTGATTTACAATATAAAATTAGTTTCAGGCTTGCAGTATAGGGATTCAATATTTTTATAGGTTGTTTTATGTTTTCTTTCATTTTTTATAAAAGCATAGTTGATTTACAATATAATATTAGTTTCAGGCTTGCAATATAGGGATTCAATATTTTTATAGGCTGTAAAATATAGGGATTCAATATTTTTATAGATTGTATTCAATTTAAGTTATTATAAAATGTTGGCTATATCCCTATGCTGTACAATATGTCCTTGTATTTTATTCATTTTATACCTAGTAGTTTGTACCTCTTATTCCCCTACCAGTATATTGTCCCTCTCCTCTTGCCTCTTCCCACTGGTAATCACTAATTTGTTCTCTATATTTGTGAGTCTGTTTCAGTTTTGTTATATTCACTAGTTTGTTTTATTTTAGATTCTACATATAAGTGATAACATACAGTATTTGTCTTTCTCTTTCTGACTTATTGCTCTAAATATAATACCCTCCAAGTCCATTCATGTTGTTACAAATGACAAAATGTCATTCTTATTATGGCTGAGTAACATTCTGATTCATATATTTATATATGACATATCTTCCTTATCCATTCATTTGTTGATGGACACTTAGGTTGCTTCCATATCTTGGCTGTTGTAAATAATGCTTCTATGAACATTGGGGTGCATATATCTTTTTGAATAGGTGTTTTTGTTTTCTTTGGATATATACCCAGGAGTGGAATTGCTGGATTATATGGTAGTTATCATTTTACTTTTTTGAGGAGCTTCCATGCTGTTTTCCATAATGGCTGCCCCGCTTTACATTTTCCACACCTTTGCCATTGCCAATATTTGTTATTTGTAAACATTTTGATGATAGCTATTCTGACAGGTGGGAGGTGATATCTCATTGTGGTTTTGACCTGCATTTCCCCGATGATTTGTGATGTTGAGCATCTTTTCATGTGCCTGTTGGTCATCTGTATATTTTCTTTGGAAAAATGTCCATTTAGGTCTTCTCATTTTTTAATCAGGTTGTTTGTTTTCTGATGTTGAGTTGTATGAGCTGTTTATATATTTTGGATATTAACCCCTTATCGGTCACATCATTTGCAAATAGTTTCCCCATTCAGTTGGTTATCTTTTTGTTTTGTCCTTTGCTGTGTTTGGTTTCCTTTGCTGTATGAAAGCTTATAAGTTTAAGTAGATCCTATTTGATTATTCTTGTTTTTGTTTTCTTTGTCTGAAGGTGCTTATCCAAAAAAAATCACCAACTTATGTCAAAGAGTGTTCTTCCTATGTTCTCTTTTAGGAGTTTTATGGTTTCAGATATTATATGTAGGTCTTTAATCTATTTTGAGTTTATTTTTGTATATGGTGTAAGAAAATGTTGTAATTTCATTCTTTTACATGTAGCTGTCCTGTTTTCCCAGCACCGCTTATTGAATAGACTGTTCTTCTCCATTTTATATTTTTGCATCCTTTGTTGTAGATTAATTAACCATATGTTCATGTTTATTTCTCATGTGTCTATTTTGTTTCATTGCTCTAAGTGTCTTATTTTTAATTCTTTTTTTTTTTTTTTGACCATGCACATGGCTTGTGGCATCTTAGTTCCCCAACCAAGGATCAAACCCGGGCCCATGGCAGTGAAAGTGTCAAGTCTTAACCACTGGACCACCTGGGAATTCCCTCTAAGTGTCTGTTATTGTGCCAGTACCATACTGTTCTGATTACTAGAGTTTTGTAGCATAGTCTGAAGTCAGGGATTGTGATTCCTCCAGCTTTGTTGTTTTTTTCTCAAGATTGCTTTGACTATTTAGGGTCTTTTCTAGGTCCATATAAATTTTAGAATTATTTGTTCCAGTTATGTGAAAAATGTTACAGGTATTGTGATAGGGATTGCATTAAATCTGTAGATTACAATGGGTAATATAGACATTTTCACAGTATTAAATCTTCCAATACATGAACACAGGATATCTTTTCATTTCTTTGTATCATCTTCTATTTCCTTCATCAGTGTTTTATAGTTTTCAGAGTATAGCTCTTTCATCTCCTTGGTTAAGGTTATTACTAAATTTTTTCTTTCTTTTTGATACAATTGTAAATGGGATTATTTTCTTGATTTCTCTTTTTGAGAGTTCATTATTACTGTGTAGAAAAGCAACCTGAAATTTTTTTTGCTGGAAAATTTTTTGATACTGATTCAGTTACACTCCTAATGATTGGTCTGTTGAGATTATCTATTTCTTCTTGATTCAGTCCTAGAATAGAACATATTTCTAGGAATTTATACATTTCTTCTACATTATCCAATTTTTTGGCATATAGCGTATAACTGTAGTGTTCTCTTATGATATTTTCTATATCTGTAATATTGGTTGTTCTTTCTCCTCTTTCATTCCTTATTTTGTTTATTTGGGTCCTCTCTCTTTGTTTCTTACTTAGGCTGGCTGAGCTTATCATTTTTATTTTCCTATAAAAATAACTCTTGGTTTCATTGGCCTTTTCTATTTTTTGTCTCTATTTTATTTTCTCTCTGACCTTTATTATTTCCTTTCTTCTGCTCACTTTGGGCTTCATTTGTGCATTTTTTTTCTAATTCCTTTAGGTGGTAGGTTAGGTTGTTTGAGATTTTCCTTGTTCCTTGAGGTAGGCCTGTATTGCTCTAAATTTACCTCTAAGAACTGCTTTTGCTGTGTCCCATAGATTTGGGAATGTGTATATTTATTCTCATTTGTCTCAAAGTATTTTTTGATTACATCCTTTATTTCTTCATTGACTTTTTTTTGTTTTTGTAGCATGTCATTTGATCTCTGCATGTTTGTGCTTTTCCCATTTTCAATTCTGTAACTGATTTCTAGTTTCATACCATTATGGTCATGAAAAACTTGATATAATTTCTATCCTGTTAAATTTGTTGAGACTTGTTTTGTGGTCTAGGATGTGATCTATCTTGGAGAACATTCCATGTGCACTTGAAAAGAATGTGTATTCTGTTATTTTTGGAAGGAATGTTCTGAGATATCTATTAAGTCCAACTTTTCTAATGTGTCAGTCAAGGCCACTGTTTCCTTTTTGATTTTCTGCCTTGATGATCTGTCCATTGATGTAAGTGGGGTATTAAAGTATCCTATTATTATGGTATTATTGTTAGTTTCTCCCATTATGTCTGTTAATACATGCTCTATATATTTAAGTGCTCCCATATGAGATGCATATATTTTACAGGACATTATATCCTCTCCTAATATTGATCCCTTTATCATTATATAATGCTTTTCTTTGTCTTTTGTTATAGACTTTGTTTCAAAGTCTACTTTGTCTGATATGAGTACTGCTACCCCAGCTTTCTTATGGTTTCCCTTTGAATGAAATACCTTCTTCCCTTCCCTCACTTTGTCTGTGTGTATCTTTGGCTCCAAAGTGAATCTCTTGTAGTAGCATATAGATGTGTCTTGTTTAATGCAATCAGCCACCCTATGTCATTTGATTGGAGCATTTAGTCCATGACATTTAATGTAATTATTGATAGTTATGTACTTACTGCCATTTTGCTACTTGTTTTCTGGTTTTATAGTTTTTTTTGTTTTATAGTTCCCCCCTGCTCTTCTCTTCTTCTTTTATTTTCTTCCCTTGTGGTTTCATGATTTTCTTTAGTCATTAGACAGAAAGTAGCTCCTTGGACAGCACATAAAAAGGTCAGGGACATTGGATGGATGTCCCACTCTCTCTTCCCCTACCCTCCCTCCCCATGAGAGAAGTTGCCAGCAAAGAAAATCTCTCTCAGCATTAAGTTGTGCTGACTTGGGGTAGGAGCTGAGGTGGGTAAAGTGAAATTGAGCTTCTTAGCCATTTCAATAGGACTATTCTCAGTTTTGTGCTTATCTGGGGTATTGCAACTTCTTACTGGATTCTGGATTTTTCCTAAAGGTATTTTTGTCTGTATATTACTGGTAAAATAGTATTCTGCAGGGGAAACAAGTCTGGGACTTCCTATTCTGCCATCCTGCTGACATTACTCTCCTCTACTTACATTTCTGTAATATAAATTTTCAGTGGGATCTTCTTATTTTCTTAATTTTGTTAACAATATAAAAATATGAAGAAAATATTTAAAACTAGGTTAGAACTATTGATAAAAAAACTTGAGCCAGCAATTTTCTAGTCAAATGCAAAATTTTTCTACACAGAAAGTGTCTGTCATACAGAGTGAAGTAAGTCAGAAAGAGAAAAACAAATATCACGTATTAATGCATATATGTGGAATTTAGAAAAATGGTACAGATGAACCTATTTGCAGGGCAGGAATAGAGACACAGACATAGAGAATGGACAGGTGGACACAGTGGGGGAAGGGGTGGGTGGGATGAATTGGGAGATTAGGATTGACATATTTTACACCATGTGTAAAATAGATAGCTAGTGGTAACCTGCTGTATAGCACAGGGAGCACAGCTTGGTGCTCTGTGATGACCTAGGTGGGTGGGATGGTGGGGGAGGCCCAAGAGGGAGGGGATATATGTATACGTATAGCTGATTCACTTCGTTGTACAGCAGAAACTAACACAACATTGTAAAGCAACTATACTCCAATTAAAAAAAAAGAAAAAGAAAAAAAAGAAGTTATCACTGACAATTCTTTTCACAGTATAGCCAAACCAAATCTTTTTTTTTGGGGGGGGGGTTATTTTTAGTGACAATGTTAGTTCAATCTTAATTAGAAGTAATTTATAGTGAAGGGTAATTTTAATGATTTCAGAAAGTGTTTAGTGCTTTGTATATTATGAAATATTTATGGTTTTGAGAAAGCAGTTGTCATTAAGAAATGACTAAATAATTTTAAATTACAAGCTTGCGTTATCATGTTTCCGTAAAACTTGTCTTAACTATATTAGATTCTAAAATGTAGCTACTGAAGGTCTTGATCTGACCAAATTTGTAACTTATTAAACTTTCAAACGTATGTATGAGTTCACAATGACATGCACACCCAACAACACAAGTAATGATTTATATGGTATGTTGAACAAAACTTAATGTCATATCATATATTTTATTTACCTCTACTATATTCTTAAAAGAATTTCACTCTTTTCTAAATGAACTTTAATATCAATCATTTCTGATTTATCATTCAACTATTCATTTTTCAACTTATTTATTTACCATGAAAGTTATCTTAAAAAATATTAATCAAAATACTACCAAATTATATGCTAGTAGATTTTCTTTTTTATCACAGTATGAAAATGGATGTCATTGCTTAAAGCTACATAATATGGACCAAAGAAGAAAACTGAGTAGTAAATAGTAAAAGCCTAAGCAGCAGACTGAATGATGAAATCAGGGATGAGTCAGGGAAGCAGAGCCAGCCTGAGTGTTATGGATTAAGGGATTTACTCTAATGAGTAATTGTGGGATGAGATAGAGGAGTGAAAGTTTTGTAGGGAGGGGTGGAGAGTTGGAAAAGGAGACACTAAACCAGTCCTCAGAAGCAGGTGAACAACTCAGAGCCATGCATGTCAAGTAGCAGAGGTGGGGAAGGAAAATGGAAGGTCAAGGAGAGGTCAGTGGAGCCGTGAGCATTATGGGTGTCTGTCCAAGCATCTCACAGTAGGGCTGCCTTTGGTGGGCAGGGCCCGCAATTAGGAAGAAAGCTGGATGCAGAGAGAAGAGCAAGGACAAAGGGAAACACACTAAGCAATTCACCAGCTTCCCCTCACTGTGTCTGCTCATGGAGACCTTCAGGAATTATGTCTGTGGCTTCACTCCTGCCCTTCAAATCTCACACCATCAATTCTTTTTTAAAAAATTTTATTGAAGTAGAGTTCATTCAAAATGTTGTGTTATCTGCTGTACAGCAAAGTGACAGTTTATGTATATTCTTTTTCATATTCTTTTCCATTCTGTTTTTTTACAGGATATTGAATATAGTTCCCTGTGCTCTACAGTAGGACCTTGTTGTGTATACTAGTGTGCATCTGCTAGTCCCATACTCTCAGTCCTTCCCTCCCCTACCCCACTTCCGCCTTGGCAACCACAAGTCTGTTCTCTATGTCTGTGAGTCTGTTTTGTAGATATGTTCACTTTTCTTATAAAATATTTTGAATCTTGAGATGCATAAAGTTTCAAGTTTCAGTTTCTACTCTTATTTTCTCCCTGGTTTGACCTTACCAACTGTCACTGGCAAGAACCAAAGGGGACGTCCCCAGTTCAGGACGTCCCCTGAACTGGGAGGCAGCCACTTCCCCCTGCAGGGTGTCCCATTGGCCTCGTGGGGTGGGCTCAGCTTCCACCGGAGCTACGGTAGCAGCAGGATCACTGGGGCTGGTCCCCTAGATCCTGGAAACAGAGACGGCATCTTGGCAACAGTGGTGCTGGTGTTGAGCAGTGCCCTTCGGGGTTTTTTTGATTAATTCTTTTTCATATTCCTCTCCATTAATGGTTTATCACAGGGTACTGAATATAGTTCCCCATGCTCTACAGTAGGACCTTGTTGTTCATCCATCCTATATATTACTACGTTGCATCTGCTACTCCCAAACTCCCAATCCTTCCCTCCCCCGACCCCCTCTCTCTTGACAACCATAAGTCTGTTCTCTAATGTCTGGACTTAGAGGTTGTTACACTGGGGGTGGTTTACGTTTAGCCAGGAGCCTGCTAACTTCCTTGGGCACGTTATGTGGCACAGCCATTTGTGTTGGGCCGTTGGATACTGTGCCATCAGATGCTATGCCTCTGCCAAGCTCTCCGTTGGCACGGGGGGTGAGGAGTGAAGGCAACGGGGTATGCAGAGACAGAGCCAGCCGCACTTGACTTCGGGAGGGGCCTGATTTCTCCAGGGAGGATACTGGATCGTACTGGTTAGGACTCAGAGTCCCAGAGTCCCAGGGACAGCCTCAAGCACAGTGGTCAGGGCAGGGGTTGCTCTCTCTCTCCTCCTTCAAGGGCAGTGCTGGCACCTGTATCCGGTATTTCACATGAGGGAGGGTTGCCACTTCTGTGTCCCGACCATTAACCAACACATCCCGGGACATTATGAGAAGCCGAGCTAATTCTCCTCAGAGTTGGCAGGAACTTCTGACTAAGAGTTCGCATGCCGCAACTAAAAGAGTCAGCAGCCACAGAGTCTTTGGGGAAACACACCCCAAGTCTATGACCTGCTGGGGGAATTTACCCGCGAGTGGTAGTAACAGCTGGAAAACACATCCTTGGCACCTGAATCAGCTCTGATGAGCAATGCCCCAAGGTTCCGAGGACTGTGGGTGCTTTTTGTGGAGCTGGCACTTTGAGATGGGATGCACAAGTGGCACCCAGTGGGGTGATGCAGTGCAGCCAGGGCCGTTGGGGGAGGACCCTCCGGAGAGAGTCACCATCAGTCCTGGGAGGGCTGGTGAGTAGCCACGTGCAGCCCAGAGGTGTTCTCTGCGCTCAACTGCAAGGGCGACTCAATCCCTCCTGATTTGACACCAGTTGTTGGGACTGTGTTCGATGAACATGTATTAAGTCGAGTTCCGGGGTGTCCGAGGTGAGCACAAGGAAACTGAAATAGAGAAGTTTATTGCTCACAGGTCCTGGAGGATGAGGTGCACAGCAGGACTCAGGGCCCTCGGAGGAGGTTAAGGCAGGTGCCGGCAGAGAGAGAGGCCAGACCTGGGGCCCTTTATTGGGGTCCCTGGGCGGAGTGCTTTGGGGTTCCCAGGCTAAGATCGGATTGGTCAGTTCAGACCAAAAAGAGCAGGGTTTTGGTGAGCTCCGTGGGGTCTTATCTAAGGGACACACACACAGAAGGCCCTGGGAGTGGGGGGAAGACTTTATCCCAAAGGCCATTGGGGAGTCATCTCAGGAACGTACATTTACGTATGACTCTGTGGGCTGTTCTCTAGGCGGAGGGGCTAAATCCAGGTCAAGGGCCCTGCAGGCTGCTTGGACACACAGAATAGACACAGAGGCAGCAATATCATAAGTAGTTTGACTAAACTCTCATCAATTTACTGTGGTATTAAGCATGACCACATTATTTGAACTTCGGAAAATAATCCAGGAATTCCCTGGTGGTCCAGTCGTCATGACTCAGTGCTGTCA
Source organism: Tursiops truncatus (assembly GCF_011762595.2). NCBI lineage: Eukaryota > Metazoa > Chordata > Mammalia > Artiodactyla > Delphinidae > Tursiops > Tursiops truncatus. The sequence goes on along the minus strand of NC_047039.1, from coordinate 4,054,299 downwards.
CTCCCAGGGACCCCAGATTCAATCCCTGGTTGAGGAACTAAGATCCCGCAAGCCAGGAGGCGTGGCAAAAAAATAATAATAATTCCAGACTGCACAGTCCAAATGTGCGAAGTCAATATTTTTCTGTTTTCTTCTTCCTTTTTTCATACACATTTTACAAAATTATAATAGTGATCTCTATGTATCTTGTGTTTTTAACTTTGATGTGTACACAGAATTTTGAAAATAATCATTTACTGTCCTATCCTCACTCTCAAAATAATCTCACCTAGCCCGTGTCATCAAACATCTACATTAAACATCATATCAACTGCAGCGTTTCTCCCGTGACCCTACACTCTTTTTTTTTTTTTTTTTGCGGTATGCGGGCCTCTCACCTCTCTCGTGGAGCACAGGCTCTGGACGTGCAGGCTCAGCGGCCATGGCTCACAGGCTCAGCCGCTCCGCGGCATGTGGGATCTTCCCGGACCGGGGCACGAACCCGTGTCCCCTGCATCGTCAGGCGGACTCTCAACCACTGCGCCACCAGGGAAGCCCGACCCTACACTCTTATATCCAAACACCTGTCTGACATCCTCACTGGTACCTGATAAGCATCTCAAACGGAACTTGTCTGACACAAACCTCTTGTTCTCACCCTAACCTTGATCCTGCTCTTCCCAAACTCCCATGTTTAAATTTAAAAGTCAACCAGTTCTTGGGGAAAAATCTATTTATCAACGATAAATTCACTATTTCTTGCAACCCATATCAATACATCAGCCAGGCTGCTGGCTCTTCCAGATTGTATGAGATAATCTGCACGCTGCCCCTGCTGCGGAAGCCCCCAGCATTTTAGCCAAAATACCGCCAAGCCTCCTAGGAGAGTTCCCTGCTTTCAGTCTACTCTCCTCCAACAGTTAGTACTCCAGGTGGTGGGCAGATGGATCTTTTAAAATGCTAATGAGATTATCATCTTCCCTGTGCAGAACCATCCAAAATATTCCCAGAAAAGAAATCAAATACCGTCCCATGATCTGTGTGTCCAGACATCACTCGATACCCTTACCTGCGTCTCTCCCCTTGTCTACTGTACTCTGCTTTGGTCACTCAGGCGAGCACCCTGGCCACTGAGGAGGCACCTTACAGTTTCATCTCTTCAGAACATTCTCCCAGGGACCACACCTCTTGATTCATGGAGGCTTAAATCCACCCCTTGTCTGAAAGTTCCTACCCCTTGCACTCTCGTCATGATTCCATACTCCGCTGCCTTTCTCTGTTTCATTTTCGTACACGCAGCACCACCTCGCATTATATTAGCTATTTGTTTGCTGGTTGGCTGACTTTTGCCCAGTGTGCATGCATCTTGAAGGCAGGGACTTTTCCTCCCTCTTCTCCTCGATACCCCCAGGCTTCGGAGAGTCTCTCTAACACAGAAACTTTTTCAGGCAAAAGTTACCCATGAAAATTAGAATCATTTAGTGGCATCTGTGATTTCAGTGTGACAGAATAAGCATTATTGCACTTCGGCTTTTGAACCTCTGAAAATGCACCACATTCAGTGGAATATTCCCAGTTTATTTTCATCAGAGAGAAGAAACATATTGTAATTCTTACAGAAACAACAGGATAGCAAAAATTTCCATAAACTCTCCCCAGGAACCAGATTCCTAGGCAGTCTGTTTAACTGTTGTTGATGCCTAAAAGACATTTCAGAAACAGCTTGACTGCTTGGAGCTAACACCTGCTGACTCATCTCAGCAGCTAATATCATATATATTTTATTTTCTTAAACATATCCACAAGTATTTTGCATACGGCATTAACCAGTTTTAATCCACTTTTGAGATAAATGTGTATGTAGCTTGTATGTTTATATTTGCTACGTATGTTGTTTATTTCACAACATACCCTTATATTCCTTGCCAGTTCATGAAAAGATGAAAGCCACAAAAGGAAGTCTGTGTGAAATACAAAAATACTCTTTCTCCTCTTTGTTACATTAGCCCATTTTTTTCTATCTTTAGGTTAATTTCCTTGGGATCTATATTTACTCAAGATCCTTGCCATGTCTGTAGAAGAAAGGATTGAACTTTTTTAGAGTGTGGATTGCTAGTGCATCTCAGAGGAGGGGAAGCTATGACTGTCAGTTCAGAAACAGAAATAATGCTTTGTCTTCTAGTCTTTGATAAATGGACAAAGTTTCTCCTGGAATAACTAGTAGAGGCTATAAAGCAATTAATGTGCTACATGAAAGCAAAGATACAAACAAAGCCTTGAGGATATGATAAGACAAGCAATTAAATATTAGCATTGAGTAGTTCATAACATGGTGGACAGTATCATGGGGCAGGTATGGAAACTTAAAATGGAGAGAAAGGCTCGCCAGTTTTAGATTGTTTACTGTGCCTTGCTTCTACTTCAGTGTTTTTTCCTTAGAGCCAATGAGATGAAGTTTTTTCCTTAGAGCCTTATCCCTGAAGCGAGGGATAAGTTAAGGCAAATGTGTATGAATTCAAGAAGGGATGCTTACATATCCTCAATTTTAAGGACTACTTTGGAATTGTTTAAAATGATCAAAAACTAAAAATTCCTGTTTGTTATCCTCTGATAAAATTATAATTCCAATGTTCATTGAGTTAGAAATATTTTAACATTCTATTTCAAGTTAAAATACCAAAACATTGGGCTGTATGTGTCACAACTGTTTCAAAACTCTCCAGGTAGAAGGCTGACGGAAGCATCCATGTATCACACTAAAATTTTAATTATGTTCTTTAGCTTAATACTTAAAACAGAAATATAAGAACTGTCATTCAAGTGAAAATTAGAACACTGTTGTTTAAAGCAATACAAGCATAATGATGTAGCCTCTGTGAACCATTTGGGTCAGTTAATTTCATATACCTTTCTCTTACTCTGATGAGTAGTGAGTAGCTGTATAGATACAGAGTTTCGTTTTGTTTCCATCTCAGTACCATTCAAAATATAATTGTGTGTCTTTAGTCACTTAAGTTGTTTTAGAGCATGTATGCTTCTTTTTTGATAGTAAAATTGGTTTGTGGAATATATTTGCAAGTACTCTTAAAAAGTATCTTATGTATTATTTTGACTAGTGTGTAACTCCAATCTTTAGATGACATATCAAGTCGTATTTTACCATATGCATTGGTTACTTCCCACACTCTTGTTTTGTATCTTGATTAATAAATGTAGTTATATTAATGCTGACACCATTAAATAAAGTAAAACCACGTTTATTAGTTTTCTCATGCTGTGTCACAAAATGCCACAAGTTCAGCAGTTTAAAACATCATCTAAATGCCCATATTCGTAGCAGCACTACTCAAAAGAGCCAAAAGGTTGAAGCAAGAGGAATACCCATCAAAGGATGAATGGATAAACAAAATGTGGTATGTGCACACAATGAAATATTACTTATCTGGTACATGCTACAGCGTGGATGAGCCTTGAAAACATTATGCTGAGTGAATTAAGTCAGTCCCAGAAAAATGCTGTATGATTGGAATTATATGAGGCATCTGGAGTAGTCAAATCCATAGACATAAAAAGTAGAATGGTGGATGCCAGGGGCTGCAGGGAGGTGGAAATGAAGAGTTAATTATTTAATGGCTATAGAGTTCCAGTTTTGTAAGATTAACATGTTCTGGAGATTAGTTATGGTTGAAAACAGAAAATGAAATTTGTCTCCTGAACCAGTTTTTGTTCTGTTTTGTTTTTTTGCGGTGTGTGGGCCTCTCACCGTGTGGCCTCTCCCGTTGTGGAGCACAGGCTCCGGACGCACAGGCCCAGCGGCCATGGCTCACGGGCCCAACCGCTCCGTGGCATGTGGGATCTTCCTGGACCGGGGCACGAACTTGTGTCTCCTGAATCGCCAGGCGGACTGTCAACCACTGCGCCACCAGGGAAGCCTTGAACCATTTTAAAGTGTACAGTTTAATAATATGAACCATAATATTATGGTTTTAACCATAATTTAAAATTTTTAATAAAATTAAAATTTTTAATTTTAAATTAAATTTAAAATAAAATATAAAAAATAAATAAAATATATAAAATAAAATTTTAAATTAAAATTATTTTTATTAAAAATAAAAATTAAAGATTTCAGCTTTCCCCCATTGAGTATGGTGGTAGCTATTGGTTTGTCATAAATGACCTTTATTAAGTTGGATATTTCCTTTCATTCCCGCTTTATTGAGAATTTTTATCATAAATGGATGCTGAATCTTGTCAGTTGCTTTCTCTGCGTCTCTTGCTATGATCCTATGGTTTTTATCCTTCATTTGTTTTTAATGTGGCAATTCATGTTGATTGGTTTGTGGATGTTGAACCATCCTTGCTTCCCTGGAATAAAACCCACCTGATCATAGTATATAATAATTTTTGTATGTTGTCGAATTCAGTTTACTAATATTTTGTTGAGGATTTTTACATCTATATTCATCAGAGATATTGGCCTATGATTTTCTTTTTTCAGTGTCTTTGGTTTTGGTCTCGGGGTAGTGGTGTAGCCACACAGAATAAATTTGGGAATGTTCCCTCCTCTTCAATTTTTTGGAATAATTCAAAAGGATAGGCATTAGGTCTCCTTTATATGTTTGGTAGAATTCTCCTGTGAAGCCATCTGGTCCTGGACTTTTGTTTGCCGGGAGTATTTTGATTACAAATTCAGTTTCACTACTATTGATCAGTCTGTTCATATGATCTATTTCTTCCTCAGTATTGGAAGACTGCATGTTTCCAGAAATTTATCCTTTTTTTTCTAGGTTGTCCAATTTCTTGCCATATAACTTCATAATATTCTCTTATGATTTTTTTGTATCTCTGTGGTATGGGTTGTTATTTCTCCTCTTTCATTTCTTATTTATTTGGGTCCTCTCTTTTTTTCCTGGTGGGCCTGGCTAAACACATAACTTTTTTTATCATTTCAAAAACCCAACTCTTGATTTCATTGATCTTTTCTATTTCTTTGTCTCTATTTGTTTCCTCTCTGATTTTATTATTTCCTTCCTTATGCTGACTTCGGGTTTGTTTGTTCTTTACTAATAGATGGTAAGTAAGGTTGTTTATTTGAGATTTTTCTTGTTTCTTGAGGTAGGCCTGTATTGTCATGAACTTCCCTTTTAGAACTGCTTTTGCTGCATTTCATAGATTTTGGAGTCTTGTGTTTTTATTTTCACTTGTCTCAAGGTATTTTCTGATTTACTCTTTGATTTCTTCATTGACTCTTTTTTTTAGTAGTATGTTTTTTAGTCTCCACATGTTTGTGCCTTTCCCATTTATCTTCCTGTTAATGATTTCTAGTTTTTTACCATGTTGTTGGAAAAATAGTATAATTTCTATCCTCTTAAATTTGTTGACTTGTTTTGTGGCCAAGCATGCTATCAATCATGGAGAAAGCTCCATGTGCACTTGAAAAGAACATGTATTCTGCTGTTTTCAATGGAATGTCTTGTAGATAATCTATTTAAGTACAACTCATCTAATTTGTCATTAAGGCCACTGTTGCTTTACAAATTTTCTGTCTGGATAATCTGTCCATTGGTGTCAGTAGGGTGTTAAAGTCTCCTACTATTATTTTATCGTCAATTTCTCCCATTATGTCTTTTAATATTTGCTGTATATATTTAGGTCCTCCTATATTAGGTGCATATATGTTAAGAAATCTTACATCTTCTTATATTGACTGTTTTATAATTATATAAATGATTTTTTGTCTTGTTATAGACTTTGTTTTAAATTCAATTTTGTTTTAAATTCTACTTTGTTTTAAATTCTACTTTGTCTGATATAAGTATTGCTACCCCAGCTTTTCTGTGGTTTCCTTTTGAATGAAATATCTTTTTTCCATCCTCTTGGTTTCAGTCTGTGTCTTTAGCTTTGAAGTGAGTCTCTTGTAGCAACAAAGTCTTTTTAATCCAATCAGCCACTCTATGTATTTTGATTGGAGTATTTTTTAGCCCATTGACAGTTAAAGTGATTATTGATAGGTATATACTTATTGCTATCTTTTTACTTGTTTTCTGGTTGTTTGTATAGTGCTTCTCTGTTTTTTTCTTCTTCTTTTAGCTTTTTCCCTTGTGGTTTGATGATGTTCTTTAGTGGTATGCTTATTTTCATGCTGCTGTAGTTTTTGTGTATCTCTTGTAGGTTTCTGATTTGTGGTTACCATGGGGTTCATATATGTTGAATTATAACTATATCTACTTGTTTTACACTGATAGTCATTTAATTTCAAACACACTCTACAAACACCTACATATTTTATTCCCATTCCCCACGTTTTGTGTTTTTAATGTCATATTTTACATCTTCATATCTATTCCTCGTGTGTTTATTATAGTTGATTTTATAATATTCTTTTAATTTTGTACTAGCTTATTTTACTGGTTGATCCACAGGCTTTACTATATACTCTCCTTGTGGGTTTTTTCCTTTCCTATAGATTCTTACTTCTTGTTGTAGCATTTTTTTTTTCCCACTCAGAGAAGACCCTTTAACATTTCTTTCATAGCAAGTTTAGTATTGATGAACTCTTAGTTTTTGCTTGCCTGAGAAATTCTTTCTCCTTCACTTCTGAATGATGATCTTGCTGGGTAGAGAATCCTAGGTTGTAGGTTTTCCCCTTTCAGTACTTTAAATATATCATGCCACTCCCTTCTGGCTTACAAAATTTCTGCAGGAAAATCAGTTGATAGGCTTATGGGGGTTCTCTTGTATGTGGCTCCTTGTTTTTCTCTTGCTGCTTTTAAAATTCTCTCTTTAACTTTTGCCTTTGTAATTATAAATCTTTGTGTGCGTCTCTTTGAGTTCATCTGTTTTGGGACTCCCTGTGCTTCCTGTACTTGGAAATCTGTTTCCTTCTTCAGCTTTGGGAACTTTTCAGCCATAATATCATCAAATACATTTTCAACCCATTTCTTTCTCTCTCTTCTCCTTCCAGTACCCCTATAATGCAAATGTTGGAACAGTTGATGTTGTCTGAGAGGGCCACAAACTGCTCATTTCTTTTATTTTTCTTTTTGTTGTTCTGATTGGGTGATTTCCAGTGTTCTATCTTCCAGATCACTTATGTGTTGTTTATACTACCTAGTCTGCTGTTAATTCTTTCTAGTGTGATTTTCATTTCAGTTATTTTATACTTCAGTTCTAACTGGCTCTTTTTTATATTAAAATATTTTTTAATCCATTTATTATTTCACAGTTCTTTAGGTTAAAAGTATGGGCATAAATCTGCTCAGGGCCTCACAAGGTAAAATCAAAGTATCACATGGTTTGCAGTTTTCTCCAGAAGTCCAGGATTCTTTTCCAAGCTCACATGGCTATTGCAAGAATCAGCTCTTTGTGGCTACAGGGCTGAGGTCTCCATTTCCTTGTTGGTTGTCAGCCAAGAGATCACTCCCGACTCCTAGATATTCCTTTCCAGGGGGCCCCATAGGAAGTTCACAACATGCATGTTTACTTTCTTCTAGGCTACTTTGGAAGCATCATTCTTTTTCCTCTGCAAGCCCCCCAGGTAAACTCTCTGCTAGTAAAGGGCTAACCTGACTACATCAGATTCACCCAAGATAATCTCCCATTCTTAAAATCAGCTGCGTCATATAACAAAACCCACAAACTACAGGAGTACAGTCCATGATACTTCAGTCCCGGGGTTATGTAGTCAGTGTACACCAGAAATCTCTGTTGTACTATTTTTCTCTCAACACAGAGTAGACAGGAGAGATGTCAGTTACTTGGATTTTGAATATGCCTAGTAAAGTCCAGACAACTTTGAAAAAGTCAGACATCTAAGGGGAAGGAGGAGAACACACTGCTATGATAACAACCTCCCACCTGTACAACTGAGGGTGGTGACCAAGAACATAGACCGTAGAGTCAGCATGACTCTAGAGATAATTGAAAAACCTTACCACTGGCAAAAATCATGACTTTTAAATCAATTTCCTTTTGTTCAGTCTGAAAATGTGTAATTATCAGAACAATTCTGCTATTGTCAGCTCTGCCTGATTTGCTACTGGCCTTCTGCCTCACAGCTTTGACACTGGCTTTTCCTAAGCATAGAATAATCTTCCTCCGGAAGTCTAATAGAATGGGAAGATCTTGAAATTTTTACGAGTATATACAGTAATTATTATTGACTAAGCAATTCTTCAAACCTTCAATGAATGAATAATACTTAATGAAGAAATAATTTATATATTTTACAACCATGTGATGTATTCCAGAGTATTAAAACAAAATTTGGAAACTGAATCACCCTAACTCATAAATTCAAAATGTCATTTTTTTCACATTTTAATATCTGAAGTAAGCAAAATTACTCCATTCCATATTTGCTTGCTTGCTTGCTTTCATAAATCCTGTTTGCCAGGCAATAATAATAACATTGCTATTAATTACATACAAATTTGGCCATAGCTGTTCATATTATTATAACTTCAATTAAGTTATGTGCGCAGTATATAAAAAAGACTGATTTCTCAAGGGAAGCAACTTCACTAACATAACAGAACTTTTCAAAGAAACATGAAAGGGGAAAGATTTCCTTCATATGAGAGCAAAATTTTTTTTTTCAGAGCTCAGGGAATATGAAAAAGAAATGCGGCTGGTTAAAATTCATTTTGACTAGATGTCTAAGAAACCTATTTAACCCAGCAAGTGTCTTAGTTCTTGACGTGCTGCATGAACATGTATCTGAACAATTAAAAGAATAACCTTGCCAAAACTAGTGACTTGGTTTTCATTCATTGTTCCTTAAGTGGGCAACCACCCATACAACAACATCATGTGCAAAACAAAGATAACAACAGCTCATAGTCAAAAAGGTATTCAGAAGCACTGATTCTGAAATTGAATATATTTGAGGAAAAATTTAACTATATTTTGTGTGCATGTAATGTGTTATATCACCTAATGTTCATGATCAAAGAAATAAAGCTTTTTACAATTTAGAATTCAAATAACCTGCTAGGTAACACGTAAATCTCCTCTAGAGTTGATTTTGGTTTACTCTAGCTCTATAATAATGTAGGAAAAGAATCGTGCTCAAAGCTACAGAATATATAGCTTCGTGGTATCAAATTAATAAACCATTAGGGGTCCTCTTTGGTATTTGATTTTATAATCTGAGTTTTTAACAATTTAGGTTTCTTTTTTGAACATGTAAAACTTGCTTCCACTCTCAAAAGGAATAATAAGAAATGCTTAGTAAAGTCTTAGTCTCATTCTTCTCAGTGTGCTGCTAACCCTGATTATATTCTTGGAATTATTCCATATTAGTTCCTAGTCATCTTTCTCATCCCTTTTTATAGCTGCATATGATTCTATTGTAAGCTCCTGTGACTGGAAGTTTGCATGCTTTCCAACCTTTACTATTTACACATAAGGATACAGTGAATAACTGTGCACATTTTGTTTGTGTTTGTTTAGCCATATACCTCTACAAATAAAAACTGTGTTTATGGTGCATCCTTAAAAGCAAGATTGTCGGGCCAAGGAGTAAATCAATATGTACCCTTTTTAGATATTGCTACACGCCCTTCAGCAGCTCATAACAGTGCCTTTTCCTGAAGATTTCTCAGGTATTGCCACACTTTTGAAATGTTTGCCTATGTGATGCATGAGAAATAGTATCTCAGGGAAATCTTAATTTTTCTTTTTCTTTTTGCCATTAAAAGAATAACTTGTTGCTTACTTTTCCCAAGAGAAAGGAACATGCCACGCCAAGCCCTGCCGTGCCTCAGGGAAAGCAGCAGGTTTTGGTCAGGAGGCAAAGCAGGAACGAGGGGAGAGCCTGGACCAGAGCCTTTACTGGGGTTTCCAAAGCAAGGGCCGGGCAGGGCAGAGCGAACACTTTAAGACTGGCCGGTTTTAACAGTTCTGGTGGGTTGGCCTGTAGGAGTGGTGTCCAGTTGCCTTGAACCTGGCCGCTGGGATGATTTAGGGCAGGGGCGATCTCGGTTTGATGTGTGAGAGCTAGAGGGTGTGGTTTGGGATATAGATTCAGAATTGGTTTGTTTGCATATAAAAGTGACGCTCCCAGGGAGCCCTTTGTTCCAAGAATTGGTTAGCCCTGAAGGGGTCAGTCTCTTTTTGGCAAGCAAGACTTTTTAAAAAAATTTATTTTACTGAAGTATAGTTGATTTACAGCGTTGTTTTTATTTCTGCTGTACAGCAAAGTCATTCAGTTATACATATATACATTCTTTTTCATATTCTTTTCCATTACGGTTTATCCCAGGATAATGAATATTGTTCCCTGTGCTCTACAGTAGGACCTTGCTGTTTATCCATTCTATATATAATAATTTGCATCTGCTAATCCCAAACTCCCAATTCATCCCTCCCTCCCTCCCCCTTGGCAACCATATCTGTTCTCTTGTGAGTTCGGCCAGCAAGATTCTGAAGACGTTGCAATATAAGATAGACATAATTTAAAAACATGCTGAATACTTTCTGCATAGCTATGAATGGATGGACTAGGTGACTTCAAAACTTCCTATTGCCTTAAGGTGCATATCATGCAGATACATGGCCGGATAGAGAAAAAATGCAGTCCTTCCCATCATAAAGAGATTGGCGTTTGCAGGAACTCCTACATGCTATATTAAGGACTCTGAAGTACTGTTGCTGTAATGTGAGTAATGTGCCACTAGGTGGTGCCTAGACACTGGTCTGCTTGATTAAACACTGGGGCTTCCCAGAGGGGTGGATAACTTGAGTTTCAGCTCATTTTTCCATTCATTTGATACTTTCTCTGACCAATATGTATCTCTTTAGGATGACAGTTCAAACACTTCATAGTTTATTCATAGAAAATATCAAGCAAGTCTAGTAAGATTTAAAGAAATATGCATACCTGGGTACAATTCATACCTGGGTATCTTTTTGTTCCTCAATCATTATCCAGTATAATTTAATCTGATCCTTAAAATTATTCTTTTTTCCTTAAAAAAGGAAATATATATATACATACACACACACACATCACTTTTTCTTTTCCATTGTTCCATCAGTGGACACGTAGGTTGCTCCATGTCTTGGCTATTGTAAATAACGCTGCAGTAAACATGGGGGTGAGTATATCTATTAGAATTAGTGTTTTCCTTTCTTTGGATTAATACTCAGAAAACATGGAATTGCTGGATCATATGGGAGTTCTATTTTTAATTCTTTGAGGAACTTCCATACTATTTTCCATAGTGGCTGCACCAACATAACTACCCACCGACAGTGGAGGACGGTTCCCTCTTCTCCACATCCTCGCCAATACTTGTTATTTGTTGTCTTTTAGATAACAGCCATTCTAACAATTGTGAGGTGACTTCTCATTGTGGTTTTTTTGGGGGGGGGGGCGGGGTACGCTGGCCTCTCACTGTTGTGGCCTCTCTCGTTGCGGAGCACAGGCTCTGGACGTGCAGGCTCAGTGGCCATGGCTCACGGGCCCAGCTGCTCCGCGGCATGTGGGATCTTCCCGGACCAGGGCACGAACCCGCGTCCGCTGCATCGGCAGGCGGACTCTCAAGCACTGCGCCACCAGGGAAGCCCTCACTGTGGTTTTGATTTGCATTTTCCTGATGATTAGTGATATGGAGCCTCTTTCCATTACCTGTTGACCGGCTGTATGTCTTCTTTGGAAAAATGTCTATTGAGATCCTCTACCTATTTTTTAATTGGATTGATTTTTTTGGTATCATTGTATGAGTTCTTTATGTATTTTGGTACTAACCCCTTATCAAATATATAATTTGCAAATATTTTCTCCCATTCAATAGGTTGCCTTTTCATTTTGTTCATGGTTTCCTTTGCTGTGCTCAAGCCTTTTAGTTTGAGGTAATACTACTTATTTTTTACTTTTGTTGCCTTTGTTTGTGGTGTCAAACCAAAAAATAATTGCCAAGACTGATGTCAAGGAGCTTACCACCTGTGTTTTCTTCTATGACTTTTATGGTTTCAGGTCTTATACTCAAGTTTTTAATCCATTTTGAGTTAATTTGTGTGTATGATGTAAGACAGGGATCCAGTTTCATTCTTTGGCACATGGCTGTCCCATTTAATTATTGAAGAGACTGTCCTTTCTCCATTTTGTATTCTTGGCTACTTTGTTGTAAATTAATTGATCATATGTGTGTGATTTTTTTAATGGGGTTCTCTGTTTTGATTGATTATTCTAGGTATCTGTTTTTATGCCAATAACATGCTCTTTTCATTAACACTGTGTTGTAATAGGACTTGAAATCAGAAAGTGTGATGACTCCAGCTTTGTTCATCTTTATTATTGCTTTGGCTAGTCAGTGTCTTTTTATGATCCTATACACATTTTAAGTTTGTTTGTTCTATTTCTGTGAAGAATGCCATTGGATGTTTGATAGGGATTGCACTGAATCTGTAGATGGCTTGGGGGGTATGGACATTTAAACAATATCCTTCCAATCCATGAGCAAAGAAAATTTTCCAGTAGTTTGTGTCTTCTTCAACTTGTTTCATCAATGTCTCATAGTTTTCAGTGCATAGCTCTTTCACCTCCTAAGTATTTTATTATTTTTGATGCAGTTGTGAGATTGTTTTCTTAAATTCTTTCTGATAGTTATTAGTGTATCAAAATGCAACAGACATTTTTATATTGATTTTATATCCTGAAGTTTTACTGAATTCATTTATTAGTTCTAACAGTTTTGGGGTAGTGTCTTTAGGGTTTTCTATACATACTGTCATGTTATCTGCAAATCATGACAGTTTTACTTCTTAATTTTTCTTTTAATATGTTAATGGATATGTGTATCTTTGTCTTTGAATTGTTCTAATATATTTTGCTCATTTGTTACATAAACTTTGTTCCGTTCCCTCAGTTTTAAGACATATTTTTCTGTGATATGTGAATCCTAGTGTTTTTTCTCAGTTTTCACTTTGACTTGGACTTCTATTATGTTGTTTTCTTGATACATTAGGGAAAAGGCTCTTTCTTTTGTTTCCTTATTCGTGTTTCCCCCAGTAGAAAAGGATCCAGAAAAGGAAAAAGAAAATGAATGAAATTAATAAGTCATCATATCCTGTTCAGTGCTGGAGGGGAGAGAGGGAAATAAATTTTTTAAAAGCTGATATGAATTGAAGTTATAAATGAAGGAAAAGAGGACAGAAGATGGTTTTCCCTCAAAGTTGCGAAAGGTCATAGATTCAACCTAAGGTGGTTTCAGCCAGTGAGAAGGAAGATATCAGAGCAGGTCTGAAGGCATGAATAGGAGCAGGGAAAACAGATGTTGAACAACAAAAGAACACTCAGTTTTGTAACCTGCAAATTGCAGACTGTAAGCTACATTATGTATTCATCTACACAGGAAAAAGTCTAATGAAATGACACAAAAAATTAGTAAGTGTTCCTGAATAATCAAAATGCAGATAGCTTTTAAAAATTTTTTATTTTATATTGGAGTATAGTTGATTAACAATGTTATTAGTTTCAGGTGTACATATACATGTATCTTCTCTTTTTCAAATTCTTTTCCCATTTAAGGTTATTACAGAGTATTGAGCAGAGTTCCCTGTGCTATACAGTAGGACCTTGTTGGCAATCTATTTTAAATATGGCAGTGTGTACATGTCAATCCCAAACTCCCTAACTATCCCTCCCCCCCAGTAGCCATAAGTTTGTTCTCTAAGTCAGTGAGTTTTTTCTGCTTTGTAGATAAGTTCATTTGTATCATTTTTATTTAGACTCTGCAATAAGCCATATCATATGATATTTGTCTGACTTACTTCACTTAGTATGATAATCTCCAGGTCCATCCATGTTGCTGCAAATGGTATTATTTCATTTTTCTTTTTAATGGCTGAGGGGTATTTCATTGTGTACATATGTACCACATCTTCTTTATTCATTCATTTGTCGATGGACACTTAGATTGCTTCCATGTCTTGGCTATTGTAAAAACAGTGCTGCAGTGAACATTGTGGTGCATGTATCCTTTCCAACCATGTCTTTCTCTGGATATATGCCCAGGAGTGGGATTGCTAGATCATATGGTAGCTCTACTTTTAGTTTTTTAAGGAACCTCCATACTGTTCTCCATAGTGGCTGCACCAATTTGCATTCCCACCATCAGTGCAAGAGGGTTCCTTTTTCTCCACACCCTCTCCAGCATTTATTGTTTGCAGACTTTTTGATGATAGTCATTCTGACTGGTGTGAGGTGATACCCCATTGTGGTTTCAATTTGCATTTCTCTAATAATTAGCGATGTTGAGCATCTTTTCATGTGCCTCTTGGCCATCTGTATGTCTTCTTTGGAGAAATGTCTATTTAGGTCTTCTGCCCATTTTTTGATTGGGTTGTTTGTTTTTTTGATATTGGGCTGCATGAGCTGTTTGTAAATTTTGGAGATTAATTCCTTGTCAGTCATATCATTTGCAAATATTTTCTCCCATTCTGCAGGCTGTCTTTTCATTTTGTTTATGGTTTCCTTTGCAGTGCAAAAGCTTTTAAGTTTAATTAGGTCCCCTTTGTTTATTTTTGGTTTTAGTTCCGTTACTCTAGGAGATAGATCAAAAAAGATGTTGCTGTGATTTATGTCAAAGAGTGTTGTGCCTGCGTTTTCCTCTAAGTCTTCCCTGAATAATCAAAATGCAGGTAGCTTTTTATTTTTCATTACTTGGCAACCTTCCCTTTAAATGAGCTTGCATCATTTAATGATCACAAAAATAGGCATCAAAATATGAGTCAAGTCAAATATAAAGCTCTAATTTAAAGGGTCTGTATGAAATATTACAGTGGTGGTGATATATTTACACAATTTATGCTAGTCACATATTCCCATGTGTTTAATAAGAATATTTTTGAAAAATTAAAATATCAAATTGGCCTAGGTGATAAATATCTTGATTCTTCCCACACACTGAAACATGAGCTTAAAACCATACAGCTATTAAAATTCATCTGATAAATTATTAAACACATTTCAAGAAGAAAGTTTGAGTTTTCTTTCAACAGACTTCAAGAAGCTAACATTAAAAATTAACTTACTAATAAGATGATTACATGTATTTAAACTTTATAATAAAGAATGCCTATGTGTATATATTCTATGTAAATTTAGTCAATGTGAAGATGTGACTCACCACTGCTTGTAGTAGTATGCCTACTGATTTGTTTCTATGTACAGTTATAAAGCCAACGTAACATACAATGGGAGTAGAAGAGTGATTGCACAGTATGTTGTAAATATATCATAAAAAAGGAAAAGGCCATAAATTATTCAATGGAGTTGTAAAAATTATTTAAAATCTATATTACCATAAATAAGCCCTCTGAAAGATGAGTTGAATATATTCTTTTTGATAAAAGATAATTTGCAAATTGCATGGTAATATGACTTCAGTACTAATCAATTCCTCATCCGAATCTAACAGTTGTCTTAATCAGTGCTGATTAAATTAGCTTAATTTTTAATAAAGATGACAGATATTTAACAGTTATGGAAATAGACAGTAAATGGTAAGGCAAAGGGTGGCTACATTATGACCAGAAGTAACCCCAACTATCTCATGTTCAAAGAATTATCTAATAACATAGAAAGGGGCTCATAATAATTAGTAGAATTCTCTGTTGGAGTCCAAACACAGTGTTAAAATAACATTTAAGACTGCAGTAATTTATATAAGATGCTTGGCAGGTGAAGAGTATATTGTGTTATAACAGAAATTACAGCAGGAATAATAATATTATTTGTGTCATTCAGCCTGAAATTCTAGATACGATATTTGGAGAGTGTTAAAATGATATCTGGAAAAATGTTATTATCAAACAAGACTAGCAAGGGTAAAGTATATATAATACACGTGAATTATATATAATTCATCTGTTCTCAGTGTTTAGTGGGATGCCATATTTAATGAAACTAAAGAAGGTCAAAATTTAACAGATTTTCATTTAAATGTAAGTTTTATTTGGCCAGTGAGTGATTTAACACCAACCTTCCTTCGTTCTTTCTTCAGTCTCAAAACACACCTACCTGGTCCTTGGCACTGAAACATCTCACTGCTGTGCCCAACTGTGGGCGTTCCTCAGGGTTTGATCATAGCCTAGTGCTTTTCCCTACTGTAACCCTCTAAAAGTGAATTCCCAGGAGCCTCTCCTTTGTAAACTTGATTGTGGTTGTAATTTCACTTCTCTGTGTGGTTTATTTAATTAATGCTTGTTTTGCCCACCAAATTTAAAATCCACTGAAGCAATAACATGTCTAGTCTTCTTTACCTTTTCATCCCCATTATTTACCATAATTCCTTGTGTATATTAGAAGATCAATACCTGTTGAATGAATCTTTTTTCTTAAGTCCTTCACTTCTATTAGTGGTGCCTCAATTTTCCCATTCTCCTTTTTTGGAGAACATTTACAGTTTCTATGTTTTACTTCCCATTTGAAATTGCCTTTCAGTATTTTTGTTTTTCAAGAATGCCTGCATATACTAATCATGTAGTAGCTTTTAGTGCTCAGATATTATTTAAAATTATTCTTACTACTACTATTATTATAACTCAAAATGTCACATTTACTTCCTTAGCTTATAATACCCCTCAATCTTGGGTTGTTGCAGAGGGCTCCAAATTAGTCTTTCTCTCTCTTCCTTTACTTCATTGGCGTAAATTTGCCAAACTCATTTTATATCTCCTTCCGTTCATTCAGTGTTAACTCTGTTACTTATCAAACCACATACAAATAACCTGACTTTTAAAAGTTACATGATATCGAGTCTGCAGTATGTTACTGACCTTAAAGACCATATACTCACCCCTCACGCTTCTTCCCTGTAGAGTGTGCCCTCTCCTTAACGCCATTTCTTCTTGTCTCCTGCCTTTACTTATGCTGTCCTATCAGCTCAAAGTGATTTGTTCTCTCTGCCATACATCTTGTTACCAAACCAAGACACTTATGAGTTACTAAAATACGTTTAAAAACCAAAACTAAATTGTAAAAATCCTTTCATGAGATTCTAGGGAATAAAAAAAGTCTGAGAGTTTAAGTTAAATATTACATTTAGGAGAAGCATTATATAGATGCTATTTTAATCAATAGTTTAATCAAACATCATAAAGCATAAGAGATATATTTATAAGCAATTACTCTTCAGTCAAAGAGTTTATAAGTACTAAAGAAGTGACATTAGTAAATTTCATTCAGTGATGGGTATTTGGGACATGTTGCTGATGTGAATAGTTCTAATTCAAGCATGAGTTGTCTGTTAATCACATAAATGTGTTTGAAGATTTTAAAAAGTGCTCACTCTTTCAGAAATGAGTCATTTTACTGAAGTAGTAAAGAGATCCCCTTCTTGGAACTCACATGCTTCTCTGGCCCTCACCCTTTTAAAACATAAATGGTTTCATAAATGGTTTGTGAGAAATGCTTAAACTTGCTATAAGAAGCCTGCTTTATAAAAGAGTAATTATACTTAAATCTAAAATAAATGTTATACAATGCAAATGAACCAGTTATATTTATATGCCTGGCTATCATATTTTCTTAAAGGGAATCACATCTGTCATCTATTAAAAGTGTTCTCTCTGAAACTCTAATTCAAAGAGACACATGTGCCCCTGTGTTCATTGCAGCACTATTTACAACAGCCAAGACATGGAAGCAACCTAAATGTCCATCGACAGATGAATGGATAAATACAATGGAATTCTACGCAGTTATAAAAAGGAATGAAATAGTGTCATTTGCAGCAGTATGGATGGACCTCGAGATTGTCATACTAACTGAAGTAAGTCAGAGAAAGACAAATACCATATGATATCGCTTATATGTGGAATCTAAAAATATGATACAAATGAACTTATTTACAAAACAGAAACAGACCCATAGACATAGAAAAAGTAATTTATGGTTGCCAAAGGGCAAGGGGGGGCAGGGATAAATTAGAGGCTTGGGATTAACTGATGGAAACTACTATACATAAAATAGATAAACAACAAGGTCCTCTTGTATAGCACACGGAACTATACTCAGTATCTTGTAATAACCTATAATGGAAGAGAATGTGGAAAAAGTATATATATTTTATATATATGTATAACTGAATCACTTTGCTGTACACCAGAAACTAACATAACATGGTAAATTAACTATATTTCAACTAGAATGAATGAATGTGTTCCCTCTGATTGAGCTCTTTGTTGAATGTCAAGTACTTCAGTTTACCAGGATTGCAGTGAAGGATCTGAAGTTAAGATGCTGATCACTTACCTTGTTCGTTTACAACATTATCTTGATGCACATCAAGACTCCACTATCTCAAGTTGCAAAAAAAAAAAATGACAGTAAACAACATTTTAGCAGAGTCTCTCATGAATGTCGAGGACCACACACAAATCTTCATGGTGATAATAATCTTTATATTTAGTTTTATAATTTCTGACTATTTTATTATATAACTTGACATGTTCATCAAAGAAAAAACCAAAAGAAGTTAAAAGAAAAAGAACCACTCCTGAGGAATATTTTTTCTACCACATAATTTAAAATCCTTAATCATGAATTAACTTGCTACTCTCATTTTCTTATCTCTTTGGGGAGAGAAAGAATAAGTTATCAAGAATCACCATCATTGTTTTACACACACACACAGTGATTTTTATTTATCGTTTTTAGTTTGGATTTGTTGTTTAAGTTTTTTGCTCTTCATTACTTCACGTAAAGACACTTGCCACTGGAATCATTTCTTGTTGCCTGAAATACATCCTAGACAATTTCCTTTAGTGTGGGTCTCCTGCAGTGAAATCTCCCAGTTTTTATTTATCTCAATGCCATTTTTCCTCTAAACTTGACAGATACTGTCACTGGTTACAGAATTCTAACTTGGCCATTTTTTTTCAGCAGATGGAAGACATTTTACTGTCTCTGGCTGTCAGATGTCAGTCATTTGAAGGTAATTGTTTTCTTTTGTTTTTATATTTTTCTCTTTAATTTTCTTTTTTTTTTATTTTTTTTATATATTCAACTAGATAGCTGTTACTTTTTTTTTTCAAATTGTTACATTTTTATTTTTTTATTTTTATTTTTTTTAACATCTTTATTGGGGTATAATTGCTTTACAATGGTGTGTTAGTTTCTGCTTTATAACAAAGTGAATCAGTTATACATATACATATGTTCCCATATCTCTTCCCTCTTGCGTCAGTTCAATCAAATGCGTCTTGGTGTTCATTTTCTGTTGTCTCTTTGAAACATTGCTCTTATGTTTTATTCATTCTTGTTGGTATGTTTATATTTGAGTTTACAGTTGGTTAATTGATTCCATTAAACTAGGGTGCCTCTACCAGATAAAGGAAGCCCCATATATCTTCTGTTAATGCTTTGCATGATTTTAAAGCCCTGATTTAGTTTCTCAGAAAAGTTTAAATTCATTTTTCTGTTTTTAACATAAAAATTACAATTATGCTAGTTTATTTGCTTCCAGAAGAATCAAGATTCCAAAGATTTCGGAAAAATTGGTTATCCTCAAATTGTAACTTGAAATATGGAAGAAGACACCTTACCTACAATTCAAAATGGGGAAGTATTTCCATGAAATGTGATGAGTTAACTGTACTTTATCAGATTTATTTTTGTACTTGTTTCTTGTATTTAAAAACTTAATGTTAACATATTTGATTAGTTTTCATGATGGTTTGAATTACTTCTCCCACACTCAACATTTCTGTATGTTTTTCTAGACACCAATATGTGGAATATTATTAGCATTATATAAATTTCTGAATCAAAGACATCTGGAGGGATAGCATTCTTAGGAGGAAAAGGGCAGAACTGCCCAGAGTATAAAAATCATGTATTTCAGTTTCAGAATTCACCTTTCATTTTAATTTTTCAGTTCATCTACGTTGCTTAAGGTCATGAATATAAAATAAGTAACAGAATATAATTAGCATTTTACTATGAGTGAACAAAATTACAATTAGGTTGCATTTGCCAAAAATACAATGTACATTTTAGGTAGACAGTAATCAAACAACTTTTAAAATTATCCTGTTGCCTAGTTGAATATAGAGTGTAGGTTATCTATGAAAATCATAGTATATCCTGAATTCAATATGTCCCCAGTCATCACTAAAACCACTGAGGCACCTACACAGGGAATTTCAAAGAGCTTCACCAGAGACTATTCACTTGCTTCCTAAAAGAAGTACTATTTAGTCCTGGTGAGGAATGAATAAAAACTTTTTTAATCTATATCATCTGTATATTTTATGTAATCCTAAAATCCTGTTAGGATTACATCTGGCAAAGCATCCAAGAGAATTTTTTGTAGAATGTGTAATCATATAAAAATTCAGTTATTATAACCTCTTACCACACCCTTATCCCTAGATGACATTATTTCAAAACTTTCAGAGAATCAAGAATAATTTGTTCCTAAGAAAAACTGAGTATTCCAGTCTTATTCTTAATGACTCCCATATTACCAGCCAAGGGACCTTTTTCTTATTTAAATGTTCTACCTTCCTTCTTTCAACCCTTATTTCTCCACTCATATGTTTCTTTTATTTTCAGGTAACTGACATAAGAGCAGACAAGAATTTGTTTTTTAGAACTCATAGGCAAGAAACATAACCACGTTTTAAAATTTCTAAGGGAAGTTAAACCCAGTGTGAGCACTTTACATACTTAGCGTGGATATCGGGACATCTGGATTGAGCCAATCTCAGGGCCCCTACCCATTTCTACTGGATAGGAAATGATGCCAGGGGGTTTATGTTGTCAATGGGAAGAGGCCTCAGCACAGAAGCCTTTGCCACTTCTGCTACAAGAAGCTTTTGGCCTGTCCTCTGTTCTCTGCCAGCCCTTGACATCATTTAGGCACAGATTTGCCCTTCACACCAGCTTCTTCATGACAGGGAGACTATACCTTTTCTTGCTGCTTTTAATGATGCTGAGCTACTTGTCAGCTGCCTGAAGATTTTCTTTCAATAGGCCCTGGAAATTCAAAGACAGTTCCTTTGGCAATAAGAAAAGTCTTGACCCTAGAAAACCTAGGTGTGATTAGAATGTTTTTAATAGGTGAGAGATAGGAACAAGCATAACAGAAAATATTCTTTTCAGCCTTTCTGTTTCACACATATAAGGAGACAGAAATGAGTGTCTCAGTAAATTACCGTGCCACATATACAAACCATGTTTCAGGGACCAAGGATACAGATGACTGTTTCTTATTCTCCACCATGAGTAGCTTTCTGCAAGATTGGTCCAAAGAACACAGGTGGTTTTGTATAGTCTATGAACTAGTAGTTTCAGAGAAAAAGAAAAGAATATATAATTTTTTACATATTTCTCACATTTTAAACGTAAGATTAAGTGTATTTTTCCTTATTAACAGTTGTTGCATCGCATGCCTGATTTATAAATCAATAATAACTGTTAGAGTGTATGCCATGATAATAGTTAAGAATGACTTTCTAAATTAAAAAAAAAATCAAGACACCAATGACATTGTACATTGCAAATCAGTATGTGCTGGAGGAACTCGAGTTATGTTTTTTCAAGAAGCAGAGGAAGAAAGAAGGGTGTATACTTGATAAATGGATTTTACTGGGCCAGCAGTCTCCAGTGCATTGACTATTAAGATGCTTTATCCAATAGTGGAACAAAGGATCAACACTTTGTGCAATTTTCTAACAAAACACAGTGGACTTTCTGGTAAGCCATTTGATTTTTTTTTTCCTGAGAAAGTGCACAACAGTGCCTTCTGGGATAACGGTTTTTAAATTTCTCTCTATAAAAGTAGAATCCAAAACTACATAGAATTGCACTGATCCAGCAAAAACAGCTGAAGTAACATTATTGCTGAGAGGACTGCAAAGGAAAGCACCAGGTTACATTTGTTCAGAAAGAAAGTTAATTTCCAAATCCATTTTTCAAAAGATACTCTTGCAAAACACCAGTTTAATTCAGTGGGAGAGAGCACATCTCATGCATAGATGATAAACCAGATAACCTCCTGTGGGCCCAACATCTTGGCAAGTCTGTACCTACCCTAGTAATTAGGTTCGAAAACCAATATCCCAGAGAAAAATGGAGAAGTAACTGAATTTACATTGCTAACACCCAAAGGAATGAGGACTCGTAAAAGAAATTAAATTCAGATATGGAAAAATAAAAGTATAACAATTTAAAAATAGAATATAAATAAACAGTATATTTAATTTCCAAAATCCTACTGTGAACCAGAGAGTATTACCTCCATTTCACATTTGATGAAATGGAGATCAAAGATTATATTTGTTTTCTAGTTATGCATAACAAATGACCACACATTCAGTGGCTTAAACCAACACACATTTATTAACTCACAGTCTCTGTAGGTAGAGTTCCTGGCATACCGTCTACCTGAATCCTCCGTGTCAGGGGCTTACTGGGATGTAATGCAGGTACAGTCAGGGATGCCCTCACATTAGAGACTCAAATGGGGATAGGGCTGCTTCCAAGATCATCCAGGTTCTTAGAGAATTCATTTCCTTGTGGTTGTAGGTTGAAAGTTTCAGTTTCTTGATGGAGACAATACTCAGATCCTGAGGCCACCGGCAGCTCCTTGCCATGCGACCAATAAAATGATGTAAGTTGTAGTTTCAATATGTCTATTATGAAGATCTATTCAAGTGATGATTGGCCTTTCAATTTTCCTTTTCTTTAAAATGCTTATTTTCATGTTTTGTTGATTTTTCTTTTTTTCCCTCAGTTTTATTGAGATACAATTGTTGTATAATGGTATATTCGTTTCAGGTATACAACATAATGATTTGAAATGATTACTACAATAAGTTAACATCTGTCACCTCACATGATTACAGATTTTTTTGTGTGACGAGAATTTTTAAGACCTAATCTACAGTAATTTTCAAATACACAAAACAATGTTGTTAACTAAAGTCATCAGACTATCACATGCCTAAAACTTATTTATCTTATAACTGGAAGTTTGTACCTTTTGAGCACCTTCACCCATTACCCCCACCCCTCATGTCTGACAACCACCAATTTGTCGGCTGCTTCTATAAACTCAGTGATTGTAGATTCCACGTGTGAGATAATACATTGTATGTCTTCCTGTGCCTGAATTATTTACTTAGCATAATGCCCTCAAGGTCCATCCTTATTGTCAAAAATGACAGGATTTCCTTTATGGTGGAATAATATTTCATTGCATACGTGTGTGTATATATATGTGTGTGTGTGTGTGTGTATCTGCTTCATCCATAGATGGACACTTAGGTTTTTTTCATGTCTTGGCTATTTTAAATAATGTTGAAATGAATATGGGGGTATAGATATCTCTTTAAAATAGTGTTTTTGTTTCCTATTGAGTGGGATTGCTGGATTATATGGCAGTTCTATTTTTAGTTTTTTGAGGACCCTGTATAATGTTTTCCATAGTGGCTACACCAATTTACATTTCCATCAACAGTGAATAAGGGTCCCCGTTTTTCCACATCCTCACCAACGCTTGTTATCTCTTGTGTTTTTGATGATAGCCTTTCTAGCAGGTATGGGGTGATGTCTCGTTGTCGTGTTGATTTGCATTTCCCTGATGATTAGTGAAGTTGAGCATCTTTTCATGTACTGGTTGGCTGCTTGACTTCATTGAAAAATGTCTATTCAGTTCCTCTGCCTATTTTTAATCAGATTATTATTATTATTTGCTATTGAATTGTATGAGTTCTTTATACATTTTGGCTATTAACGCATATCAGATGCATGGTTTTCAAATAATTTCTCCCATTCCATAAGTTGCCTTTTCATTTTGTTGATGGTTGCCTTTGCTGTGCAGAAGCTTTTTAGCTTCAGGTTGTATTATTTTTTGTTTTCATTGCCTTTGCTTTTGGTGTCAAACATAAAAGTCATTGCCAAGACTGATGTCAAGGACCTTACTCCTCATGGTTTTTTTCTAGGAGTTTACAGTGTCTGATATTACATTCAAGTTTAATCCATTTTGACTTGATTTTTGTGTACAGTGTAAGATAGGGATCCAGCTTCATTCTTCGGCATGTGGCAGCCTAGTTTCCCCAGCACCACTTATTGAAGAGACTGTCCTTCTCCACTGTGTATTCTTGGCTACTTTGTTGTAAATTAACTGACCATATATGTGTGATTTTTTTAATAGGCTCTCTATTTGACTGATTGTTCAAGGTGTGTGTTTTTATGCCAACACCACGCTATTTTATTACTGCATTGTAATATAGTTTGAAATCAGAAAGCATGATGCCTCCATCTTTGTTTTTTCTTTCTTATGATTGCTTTGGCTATTCAGTCTTTTGTGGTTCTATGCAAATTTTAGGATTGTTTGTCCATTTTCTGTGAAAAATGCTGTTTCAATTTTGAGAGGGATTGCATGTAATCTGCAGATTGCTTTGGGTTACAGACATTGTAACAGTATTAATTTCCAATCAATGAACATAGAATACCTTTGCATTTATTTGTGCCTTTAATTTCTTTAATTAATGTTTGTAGTTTTCTGTGTACAGAACTTTTGCCTCCTTGGTTAAATTAATCTTGGGTATTCTTTCTGATGTGATAAAATAGGATTGTTTCTTTAATTTCTCTTTCTGATAGTGTGTTATAGAATTGCAACACGTTTGTATATTGATTTTTTATTATGTAACTTTACTAACTTCAGTTATTAGTTCTAACAGTTTTTGGTGGAGTCCTTTGGGTTTTCTGTATATAATATCATGCCGTCTGCAAATAGGGAAAGTTATACTTCTTTCTTTCCAATTTGAATGCCTTTTATTTCTTTTTCTTGCTACTTGCCATGGCTAGGACTTTCAGTACCATGTTGAATACAAGTGGTGAGAGTGGGCACCCTTGTCTTGTTTCTGGTCTTGGAGGAAAAGCTTTTCACTGTTGAAAATGATGCTGGCTATGGATTTGTCATATATGGTCTTTAGTACACTGAGTTACATTTCTTTTACGCCTAACTTGTTGAGGGATTTTTTTTTTATTATAAATGAATGTTTGATTTTGTCAGATACTTCTGCATCTATTGAAATGATGATATGATTTTTAACCTCCATTTTGTTAACATGGTGTATCACATTGATTGGTTGATTTGTGGACACTGAACCATCCTGGTATCTATGGAATAAATCCTGCTTGATCATGGTATCTGTGGAATAAATCCTGCTTGATCATGATATATTAGGATAGTTTTGGCCTCATAAAAGACTTCAGAAGTGTCCCTTCTCTTCTGTTTTCTGAAGAGAAGTATTCCAATTGGGTATAGCAATTACATTTGAATAATGGGTATATTTCCTTTAAAAATATCTGGTAGATTTCAGCAATGAAACCAACTAGACTTAAGTTTTCTTTCACAGAAGAATTTGCACCACAAATTTAAAACTTTGACAGGTAAGTAATTATTCAGGGTACCTCTTTCTTCTTGAGGAAGTTTTATAGTTTGTGTCTTTTAAAGAATTCTTCATCTCATCTAATTTGCCAAAGTTATGGGCACAGTTTTTTGGGTCCTAATTTTTACTATTTAATGTCTGAGAAAGTCAGTCACGATGTTCCATAATTCATTTCTGATATCATTGAATTGCATCTTCTCATTTTTTCATTTTCATGATCTCTTTGGAGATTTATCAATTTCATTGACATCAAAAAACAGGTTTGCTTTCACTAATGATTCCCTAATGTGCTTGGTTTTCAATTTCATTGATTTCTTCTTTTATCTAAATTTCTTTCACTCTGCTTGCTTTGGGTTTTAATTTCTTCCTTCTGTGGTTTCTTAAAATGGAAGCTTAGATTGTTGATTTGAGACTTTTGCTCTTTTTAAATATGTGTTCAGTGCTATACATTTCCCTCCTAGCATTGCTTTAGCTGCATTTCCAAAATTTTTATATGTTGCATTTTAACTTTTGTTCAGTTCAAAATATTTTTTAAAAACTTCCTTAGGCTACCACTATGATCTCACACTTTTGCACTGAGCTTCCCTTTCTCTGTAATGTTATTCCTCCAAATGTCCTTACAGTTTTCTTCTTCAAGTCATTCCAATGTTATCTTCCCAGTGATACCATTTTATTTAAATTTTAACCCTCCAGGCACATCATTTTTCTTACCCCGTTACATTTTTTTCTTCAAATAATCTATCATCTTCCAATATACTGTATATTGTTCATCATCTGTGCCAACTCACCACTGTCCCAACTCACCAGAATGTAAGTTTTATGATATCAGAATATTTTTTCCACTGAATCCTCAGTACGTAGTATACTCAGTCGTATGCTCAATACTCAATATTTACTGAATAATTTTGTCTCTTGGAGTTATTCATAAATTATTCTGATAATATTTCCTAGCCCTTAACTCTGAATTAACTTCCTATGTAGATAAATTCAGTAGTACTTTAAAACTCAAATTTCATCCTTATAACAGTTGTTTTAAATATGCAGAAGAGTACTTTTAATCCTAATTCTACTTTACATGTAAGAAAAAGGTATCTCCAAGAATAAAGATTGCCACATGCAAAAAGCTAGGAATAGGACAGGAAGTAGAACTTTAAAAGTTCTCCTATTGATAAGCCTAGCACCTTTACAGCACATACATATATCCAGGCAGTAGTACACATGAGAAGTATAAATACAGACTTCAACAAACTTACATTATATACATAGCAAGAAATATAAATGCATATTACATATGCATGCATAAATATATAATCAATCAGTTTATGAAGTGACCTATGAAAATAATATGACCAGTTTCTTATTAATGAATTTAAGTGTCTAAATTTAAATTATTTTACAAACCATTGGCAACTATGGTTAGAGAAATAATGTGATATTTTTTAAAATAAAATTTGAACAGAAATTTAAATATAGTTCACATTCCTCTAAAAAGGAGTATTTTAGAATAAGAGTGTATTATTTCAGTAGCCAGGCAACATTATGGCCTTGAGATATTCTAATTCTCAACACATAGCCAAGGGTTTCTTAATTCCCCTGAGACATTATTATTTCTAATAACCAGATTTCCAGAGTTACATTCCCATTACAGAGCTTCATTAATATGTGGAATGTATGTAGCTCTCAGATAGAAAGATTTTACGGAGATTTGTCACATGTTCCCTTGTGAGTTGGGAAGGATAATGAGCAAATCAGAATATTTTCCCCCAAATTAGCTTCAATCTGTTAAATTAAGCTTCCTCCAAAAAATACAGTCATATATAAAGATGCAAAGTGTAGAAATGTTTTCTCCGTTTCAAATACAGTGTTTCCAGTTCAGTGGAGCTTTGGAAATTTTTAACAGCAACTCAAAATTATGAATAGTTCAATCAACTCTTTTATATTTTTGGTAGTTTGTGGATTTTTATTTTTCTCTTCTAAAATTACCCAGTGAGAACAATTCTCCTTTGTAACTGCAGACTATTATCCATCTATCTTTAATCATTCAAAAACTGTGCAATAGTACCATCTTAAATGTATCCTTCTAAGGATTTCTCTCTAATTCCACGTTTCTGCCACATGCAAAATTAATCCCATTTAACAAAACTGCAATGATCACTTTGAAAGGCCATGCCAAAATGTGGATAAATAATTGCAAAAGGCCTGAGTCTTTGATCTTTATTAACATATGCTAGACAAATGCTAACAGAGAGATCTTAAATATAAACCATATTAAATGAAACAGTGACTGCTAGAATCTCAGAAACTCCTAACAGAGTTCTTTTAAAAATAAATGAGCTAAGAAATAAGAAGGAAAAGGACAGGAATGGAAGGAGTGATACAAGAAAGAGGAACTACTATTTCAACTTAAGTCAATCTCTGTCAACCAGTTTGCTGTTTCCTCCTCCTTTCCTAATCTCTGAAGTATGGAATCTCCCAGGCTATATTCTCAAAATCTTTCTCTTTACTCTCCACATGACCTCGACCAGTCTCTTGGATATAAAAACCACTACATGCTATTTCATTTCAAATTATAACTACAGTGTACACCTATTTCCTTAACAGCCCACTGGACAACTGTACATAGATGTCCTAAACCAAACTCCTCATTCCCAAACCACACACCTCTTCTTTGTCAATTCCATCTCAGTATAGACTGATTCCATTTTACCTTCTTAACAGGAAAACCATACTCACCTACACAGAGGGGTCTCCTGGATGATTTTCTTTCTCTTCTGCCTCACCTGCAATTCAGCACCAAATGATACTGATTCTATCTTCAAAGTACAGGAAGAAACCAACATTTTCTCCTACCTCTTCCACTATCAGCCTGGTCCAAACCATCAACTTTTGTATGAATTATTTCAATAACCTTTAAATTGATATTCCTGATGCTGCTACATCCCATTAGAGTCAATTCTCAAAGAAGCGACCACAATACCACATCTAAAATGTCTTTCCGATAAAATTCCCCTTATGCTCCAAATCCTGCAGTGGTTTCCCACTCACTCCAAGTAAACATTAAGGACTTTTAGTAGTTCATAGGTCCTCCACATTCTAGCTCCTAACTTCTTCCCACTCTATCTCCTACCACAAACCTGACACCCACCGTATCCTGTTCAAGTATCACTTAAACAGAGTTTTCGCTGAATACTGTATGTAAAATAACACTCCAGCACCACATTAACACTCCATATCCCTCATCTTGCTGCATTTTTGTCCAGAGCACTATCCCTCTATAATTATTTATATTCTGCTACTGTCCATTAGACTGTCAGCTCGATCAGAGCAAGGGCTACTCTGTTTTGTTTGCTATATGTTGATAATTGCCGATTGAAGTTACTTCATAAATATTCATTGAATTAATAAATACTAATACTGCTCACCTGTTTTTCTCAATTCCACCAGGAGTCTATAGGTTTCTGACGTTATGCATAATTTCCTTATCTCTTATTATAAATGTTTATCATCTCCTTCCTACCACCCTCCCCTTGCTTCCAAACTTATTTCACTATGCCCCAGGGAATTTCTGGTTTTGACCAAATCGCTCTACTATATCTTTATCCTCTTCAAGACTGTTTCAGTATTTCCACTACCTTAATTGAAAAGAGGATAATCTTCTCTTAAGTAGAACCTGTACATCAGAATAATGAGGTGCGCTTAGGGGATTATTCTCCTCATCCAATGCTGTCTCCAAACCACCTGTCTCTTTCCACTTATCAAATCTCTTCATTCAGTTAAAATCATGACATTCTGCTTTTCCACCCTCTCTACATTTCTTCTTCGTTTTTTTGTGTGTGGGGGGTTGGTCACCCACAGCTATCTGGTCTCTGTATTATCTTGGAAAGATTTAGCACCTGGCTCATAACTAACTCTTCTGTTCTCTTGGTGACTTCAACTTACATGTGATTAAACCATCCAGCTCACTAGCCTCTAAGACCCTTGACCTGTAGATCTCTAGTGACATTTTGCTTCATTCTATCCAACTACCTTATTCCCATGTTATATCATGGATCTTATCCGCAGAAATCATATTACCTTCAAAACTAATTTTAACCTGCAAAGTCTTCCAATATAACCTATATTGTATGTATATAAGCATTAACTTTATTATTTGACATCACTGAGATCCTCAATTTCTTTCAAAAATTCATAAATTGTAAACTCCTTCTTTCACAATCATGTGGAAACTCTCCATTCCTGGAGGGTCTTAACTTACACATGTGCAGAAAATTTTGCTGGAAAAAAATCACATATTGGACAAAACCGTCTCACTCTATGTTCATGATCACTGATCTCCATGGGTCCTCAACCCTACCTAGTAACTGCACTATCTTTACTCTTGAACATCTGCTCTTACTGTGATGGCTATTTCTCATATTCTCACTTATCACCCCTTCTTCACATGCATCACTTTTAGCTTCTGAACTTGTCTTTTACTTTCTAAGCAATCCAAAATCTTTACATCTTATTCTTATTTTCCACCACCAAATGTGCAAATCTACCTGTCTTCTTTTCAGTAAGTTACAGTGAATCACAATGAGAGCTACAATGGGCATGTGATTCTCCCTTATCAAATGTAAGTTTCTCCATTTGTGCTGTAGACTCAAAGACTTTATTTAACACCTTAAATTATACATTTTCATTCCTAAACAGTCAAGATCTCTTATTCTCTAGCGTAGAATATCATCTTACAAACAAGTTCTCCCTTGACACACATGTTGTTCCAGGTTCCTTTTTTCTATATTTTTACAATACAATTATTTCCAAATAGTTTTCAGTTGACCACATTTTTATTCATAAACCCAGTACCTGCTTTTCTGTCCCACCACATTTCTGGAAGTCCTCTTGGAAAGCTGATGGTCTCCAGGGTGCCAATTCTTAGCAGGCACTTGAGGAACATGATCTATGTAGTCTGTTCTCTGTTGTTCAAAGTCACACACCCCCTTGTTCTTGAAACACTCCCTCCTCTTAGTCCCTGTGACTCCCTTCCTTTCCTACTAATTGGAGTGTTGGAATTACTTTGCTCTTTCTGGTCTCTAAATTCTGGGTGCTTAGTCATAAGGTTCTATGCTCCTTTCTCTGTAACCTGTCCTGGATGCCCTCAACTGATTGATTGTTATTTAAAATACAATCAGATGACTCTACTTATTTCCCAAGGAAAAGCCATGAATTTAGATTATAATTAATAACCTAAAAGCTATGTTTATATATCACATATGGAAAATTTATCACATTCAAAAAGTATTCACTATCTCCTACCTCAAATGTGTTTTCTTACCCTAGTGTTCTTCTGCTTAGTAAATGGCACCACCATCCACCTGGTTGGCCAAGTCAGAAACTATTAGTATAATCTTTGATTCCTCTCTCTTTTACTTCCCACATCCAATCCATCAATGCAGTCCTGGATATGCTACCTCAAAATTATATCTCAAGACAAAGATCATATGATATACCTTATATGTGGAATCTAAAATGATACAAATGAACTTATTCACAGAACAGTAATACACTCACAGACATAAAAAACAAACTTATGGTTACCAAAGGGGAAAGAGGGGGAGAGACAAATTAGGATTTGGGGATTAGCAGATAAAAGCTACTATATATAAAATAGATAAACAACAAGGACCTACTGTATAGCACAGGGAACTATACTCAATATATTGTAATAATCTATAATGGAAAAGAATCTGAAAATGGATATATATATATATATATATATATATATATATACATACACACACACATATATATATATATAAACTGAATCATTTTGCCATACACCTGAAACTAACACATTGTAAATTAACTCTACTTCAATAAAAAAAGAAAGTCACTTTGATATTATGCAAGAAAAACAATTATATCTCATACTTGCCCATTTTAAACATTGAAAAATAAAACAGCTATAATTTGGACTTACCTAATTAAAAGGCATTTTGGTGGAGAAGGAAGTAGGGGTCTTCTGCATTTAGATGAATATTACTGTTAAAAATAAGGTAACAGAAAGTTAAAATATCCCAATTAATTTTCCCTATGTACCTGTTTTTATTTCCTTCCAAATTTTAATATTCTTCAGCACCACCCATTTTTTAAATCAAAAACTCTTATAAAGTATTCCCTTTTAGAAAAGAAATTAATGTATATTACTATAATTTTTCTTTTTACCCAATTCTTTCTTTTGAAAATTTATTCTTCCATTCCTTCTGACACCCTAAATAAAATCATCACCAAACCAAGACTTTGTTTTTAGAACCTGTCATTACTTTTTCCAGCTGGATATAAGTCACACCTAGGCATATCTATTATAGTTGTTGAAATTTTTTTAAAAAAATATTAAAGCCGACAAAGGAAAAAAATACATTACCTTCAAACTATGTCTCAGTAATCATCAAACCAACTGTAACAAAATGTGACAAATTTAAAATGCTAAAAGAAAATGTTTCAACCTAGATTTCTACCCAGTGAAGTTATCTTGCAAACATCAACATAAACATCGTTTTTAGAAAGACAGAAAGTGAAAGCATTAATCTCTAAAAATTTTGACACTAAAGGATACATAAAAGGTGGTTTTTCAGGAATAATAACAATGATCTCAGAAGACAGTACAAAATTATAAAGAAAAAGAATGACGTTAAAGTGCTAATATATGTATAAACATAAATACATACTAAATACATATTCACTGAGCAAAATAACAGTAATGTCTTAAAGAATTTAAAATATTTCTTGAAATAAGTCCATTACAACAGTAATGCAAAGAGCACAAAAAGGTCATCAATTTTAAGAATTCAAAGATGCCTTCATATTTAGGTGGTAAAAATGATAATTTTATTGAGATAGCTCAAGGAACTGGTCATCTTTATAATGATTAACAAAGATAATCAAAGAATAGATGATTAGCAAGTTAATAGAAAATAAAATAATAAGATTATCAGGCTGGACTAAAAAATATAAAGCAACTATATGAGGCTTATGTGAGTCACCACTTAAAGCTAAGTAAACAGAAAGTTCAACAAAGAATAAGAAAGAAAACATTTAAAACATTAGCCAAAAGAAAGCAGTGTAACTATTTCAATGACAGCCAAAACGGTCCTAAGGAAATATAACTTGAGACAAAGAGAAACATTTCATAGGAATAAAGCATTCAAATTTGCAGAAAGATATCTCAATCCACACTCTGTATATACTTAATACCTTACCTTCCAAAACATGTAAAGAAAAAATGGAAGGTGAAATGGACAAATTTCCCATCACAAAAAAGCCCTTAACCCATCTCATTTAATAAGTGATAGAATAAGCCAACTAAAAATCAATAAGTCTACTGATTAAATACAATCTAACCTGTACAATCAACAAACTTGTCCCAGTTGATTACCTACCTGACATTCATATTATATACATACACACGTACACACACACACATATATATACAAACAGATATATGTATATACACACGTGTGTGTCTATATATATATATATATATATATATATATATATATATATATATACTGCTAAAAGCATACATAGAGTAGATAAGCTTGTTAATTGTGTTGGTTATATCTTACTTAATCCATCTATCTACCTATCCATCCATCCAAGCTGGCTTAAAGTTAAGACTGAGTCCACATAAGGAACATCTTAGCAATTAATATGCATCACGAGTGTAGCTGCTGTGCCTGTTAAATTAATGTTAAACTTTCAAAAATCATTGTGTTGTAATTTTTTTTCACAGCCATACACGTGTGTAGACAACTTTATTCATAAGGTCATTTAAAATAAACCTATTTGTATGGTTTCATCAAAAGTAGCACATTTTTCTTATCTCAATTTTTACCTGTTACACTAAAACAATCCCAAAATTGTATGGGATAAAATAATTTCTATGATGTATTCATTTCCTAGGGCTATCATAACAAATGACCACAACCTGAGTGGCTTACAACAACAGGAATTTATTCTCCCACAGTTCTGGAGGCCAGAAGTCTGAATTCAAGCTGTCAGCATGGCCATGCTCCCTCTGAAGGCTCCAGGAGAGAATCTCCTGGCATATTTTAATTTATGGCAGCATAAGTGCAATCTCTCTGTGGCCTCTCCCCTGGGTCTCTGTGTACAAATCCTCCTCTCCTTTCCCTCCTAAAGACATCACCAGTCATTGGATCGGGGGCCTGCTACGATTTCTTCTTGAGACCCTCAACTAGTTACATCTGCAAAGACCATGCTTCCAAATAAGGTCACATTCTGAGGTTCTAGGTAGAGAGAAACATTGTGTGGGGGGGAGCACAATTCAACCCGATACATACAATTTCCTTTTCCTTTCTTTTCTTCTTTTGATATAACTATTATCTATCTCACTACCATTTCACTGACTTCTATGTAATTTCTCAAAATTATGGTAAGAGGTGGTTTCTAAATAGCCTAAGAAATTGTCTTTCCCAAACCACACAAAAACGAAATGGTGGGCTCTAATTACAGTATTCCAGATTCTCAGCCCACCTAGGAATATGTTTTCCTTGAAAAAAGAATCACAATCAATGAATGGATATTAGATATTTGAGTCAAGTAGTCCAGTGTTCAAATCCAAGGCCTCTTAACTGCATGAGGCTATAAATTTCCATAAGTATAAGCTTATGAAGTATAGGCTTAAAGTGGATGATTATCTATGGAAATCTGTGATAATTAAATAAGATGATGCAAATAAACCTGCTAACACAACCAAAGGGACACAGTAGGCAGTCCACACGATGTAGTCTATTGCCACCTGACTCACCCAATGAATGTCATAGTGACACTTCACATAATGCCAATAGTATGGGTTGCTTTAGGTTTGCCTGCTTGAGCTCACAAAGATGCAGCAAAGTCTGAGTTCCACAATCAGAGATGGATATTAAGCCTCGATGACTCCTTTTGACTACAGAGAATAGCCTGGATAAGCTGTTGATCATCCCTAACAGAATACAGCGGCTATATCATTGACTCCCCATTTCTTTGCTCTGTTTCATTTATTCTTGTAGTTATTTATCGTAACAATAATACTGCAGTTTTATAGAATATTGTCTTTCTGAGCAAAAACTGGGGGTTTCAAAGTATACTATGAGGAGGGGACCTTCAAGATGGCAGAGGAGTAAGACGTAGAGATCACCTTTCTCCCAACAAATACATCAGAAATACATCTACATGTGGAACAACTCCTACAGAACACCTACTGAATGCTGGCAGAAGACCTCAGACCTCCCAAACGGCAAGAAACTCCCCACATACCTGGGTAGGGCAAAAGAAAAAAGGAAAAACAGAGACAAAGGAACAGGGATGGGACCTGCCCCTCTGGGAGGGAGCTGTGAAGGAGGAAAAGTTTCCACACACTAGGAAGCCCCTTCACTGGTGGAGACAGTGGGTGGCAGGGGAGAAGCTTCGGAGCTACAGAGGAGAGCGCAGCAACAGGGGTGCAGAGGGCAAAGTGGAGAGATTTCCACACAGAGGATCGGTGCCAACCAGCACTCACCAGCCTGAGAGACTTGTCTGCTTAACTGCCAGGGAGGTTGGGGGCTGGGAGGTGAGGCTTGGGGCTTCAGAGGTCAGACCCCAGGGAGATGACTGGGGTTGGCTGAGTGAACACAGTCTAAAGGGGGCTAGCACACCACAGCTAGCTGGGAGGGAGTCTGAGAAAAAGTCTGGACCCGGCGGAGAGGCAAGAGACCATTGTTTTGCGGTGTGCAAGGAGAGGGGATTCAGAGCACCGCCTAAATGAGCTCCAGAGATGGGGGCGAGCCATGGCTATCAGCGCGGACACCAGAGATGGGCATGAAATGCTAAGACTGCTGCTGCAGCCAACAAGAAGCCTGTGTGCAACCACAGGTCAATATCTACACCTCCTCTCCTGGGAGCCTGTGTATCCCGCTACTGCCAGGCTGCACATCTCAACGCTAAGGCCAAGCTCCACTCAACAACCAGCAAGCTACAGTGCTGGACACCCTATGCCAAACAACTAGCAAGACAGGAATACAACACCACCCATTAGCAGAGAGGCTGCCTAAAATCATAATAAGGTCACAGACACCCCAAAACACACGACCGGACGTGGTCCTGCCCATCAGAAAGACAAGATCCAGCCTTATCCACCAGAACACAGGCACCAGTAACCTCCACCAGGAAGCCTACACAACCCACTGAACCAACCTTAGCTACTGGGATCAGACACCAAAAACAACAGAAACTATGAACCTGCAGCCTGCAAAAAGGAGACCCTAAAAACAGCAGGATAAGAAAATGAGAAGACAGAGAAACACACAGCAGATGAAGGAGCAAGGTAAAAATCAACCAGACCAAACAAATGAAGAGGAAATAGGCAGTCTACCTGAAAAAGAATTCAGACTAATGATAGTAAAGATGATCTAAAATCTTGGAAATAGAATGGAGAAAATAAAAGAAACATTTAACAAAGACCTAGAAGAACTAAAGAGCAAGCAAACAATGATGAACAACACAATAAATGAAATTAAAAATTCTCTAGAAGGCATCAATTGCAAAATAACTGTGGCAGAAGAATGGATAAGTGACCTGGAAGGTAAAATAGTGGAAATGACTACTGCAAAGTAGAATAAAGAATGAAAAGAATTGAGGCTATTCATAGAGACCGCTGAGGCAACATTAAACACACCAACATTTGAATTACAAGGGTCCCAGAAGAAGAAGAGAAAAAGAAAGGGACTGAGAAAATATTTGAAGAGATTATAGTTGAAATCTTCCCTAATATGGGAAAGGAAATAGTTAATCAAGTCCAGGAAGTGCAGAGAGTCCCATACAGGATAAATCCAAGGAGAAACACACCAAGACACATATTAATTAAACTATCAAAAATTAAATACAAAGAAAACATATTAAAAGCAACAAGGGAAAACAACAAATAACACACAAGGGAATCCCCATAAGGTTAACAGCTGATCTTTCAGCAGAAACTCTGCAAGCCAGTAGGGAGTCGCAGGACACATTTAAAGTGATAAAAGGGAAAAACCTACAACCAAGATTACTCTATCCAGCAAGGATCTCATTCAGATTCAACAGAGAAGGTAAAACCTTTACAGACAAGCAAAACCTAAGAGAATTCAGCACCACCAAACCAGCTTTACAACAAACGCTAAAGGAACTTCACTAGGCAGGAAACACAAGAGAAAGAAAAGACCTACAATAACAAACCCAAAACAATTAAGAAAATGGTAACAAGAACATACATACTGATGATTACCTTAAATGTAAACGGATTAAATGCTCCAACCAAAAGACATAGACTAGCTGAATGAATACAAAAACAAGACCCATATATATGCTGTCTACAAGAGACCCACTTCAGACCTAGGGACACATACAGACTGAAAGTGAGGGGATGGAAAAAGATATTCCATGAAAATGGAAATCAAAAGAAAGCTGGAGTAGCAATTCTCATATCAGACAAAATAGAGTTTTAAATAAAGACAATTACAGGAGACAAAGAAGGACACTACATAATGATCACAGGATCAATCCAAGAAGAAGGTATAACAATTGTAAATATTTATGCACCCAACATAGGAGCACCTCAATACATAAGGCAAATGCTAACAGCCATAAAAGAGGAAATCAACAGTAACACAATCATAGTAGGGGACTTTAACACTGCACTTTCATCAATGGACAGATCATCAAAAATAAAAATAAATGAGGAAACAAGAGTTTTAAATGATACATTAAAGAAGATGGACCTAATTGATAATTATAGGACATTCCATCCAAAAACAACAGAATGCACTTTCTTCTCAAGTGCTCATGGAAGATTCTGCAGGATAGATCATATCTTGGGTCACAAATCAAGACCAGGTAAATTTAAGAAAATTGAAATCATATCAAGGATCTTTCCCGACAAGAATGCTATGAGACTAGATATCAATTACAGGAAAAAAATCTGTAAAAAATACAAACACATGGAGGCTAAAAAATACACTACATAAAAACCAAGAGATCACTGAGGAAATCAAAGAGGAAATCAAAAAATACCTAGAAACAAATGACAATGAAAACACGATGACCCAAAACCTATGGGATGCAGCAAAAGCAGTACCAAGAAATTTATAGCAATAAAATCCTACCTCAAGAAACAAGAAACATCTTAAATAAACAGCCTACCCTTACACCTAAAGCAATTAGAGAAAGAAGAACACAAAACCCCCAAAGTTAGCAGAAGGAAAGAAATTATAAAGGTCAGATCAGAAATAAATGAAAAAGAAATGAAGGAAACAATAGCAAAAATCAATAAAACTAAAAGCTGGTTCACTGAGAATATAAACAAAATTGATAAACCATTAGCCAGACTCATCAAAAAAGAAAGGGAGGGCTTCCCTGGTGGAACAGTGATTGAGAGTCCGCCTGCCGATGCAGGGGACACGGGTTCGTGCCCTGGTCCGGGAAGATCCCACATGCTGCGGAGCGGCTCGGCCCGTGAGCCATGGCCGCTGAGCCTGCGCGCCTGGAGCCTGTGCTCCTCAATGGGAGAGGCCACAACAGTGAGAGGCCTGCATACCAAAAAAAAAAAAAAAAGAAGACTCAAATCAATAGAATTAGAAATGAAAAAGGAGAAGTAACAACTGACACTGCAGAAATACAAAGGATCATGAGAGATTTCTACAAGCAACTCTCTGCCAGTAAAATGGACAACCTGGAAGAAATGGACAAATTCTTAGAAAAGCACAACCTTCTGAGACTAAACCAGGGAGAAATAGAAAATATGAACAGACCAATCACAAACACTGAAATTGAGACTGTGATTAAAAATCTTCCAACAAACAAAAGCCCAGGACCAGATGGCTTCACAGGTGAATTCTATCAAACATTTAGAGAAGAGAAAAAAACTATCCTTCTCAAACTCTTCCAAAATACAGCACAGGGAGGAACACTCCCAAAGTCATTCTTGGAGGCCACCATCACCCTGATACCAAAACCAGACAAAGATGTCACAAAGAAAGAAAACTACACGCCAATATCACTGATGAACATAGATGCAAAAATCCTCAACAAAATACTAGCAAAGAGAATCCAGCATCACATTAAAAGGATCATAAACTATGATGAAGTGGGATTTACCCCAGGAATGCAAGGATTCTTCAATATACGTAAATCAATGTGATAAACCATATTAACAAAACTGAAGGAAAAAAACCATATGATCATCTCAATAGGTGCAGAAAAAGATTTCGACAATATTCAACACCCATTTATGATAAAAGCCCTCCAGAAACTAGGCATAGAGGGAAATTACCTCAACATAATAAAGGCCATATATGACAAACCCACAGCCAACATCATCCTAAATGGTGAAAAACTAAAACCATTTCCACTAAGATCAGGAACAAGACAAGGTTGCCCACTCTTATCACTATTATTCA
The DNA here is from genome assembly GCF_011762595.2 of Tursiops truncatus. NCBI lineage: Eukaryota > Metazoa > Chordata > Mammalia > Artiodactyla > Delphinidae > Tursiops > Tursiops truncatus. The sequence goes on along the minus strand of NC_047039.1, from coordinate 4,015,453 downwards.
ACATAGTTTTGGAAGTTTTAGCCACAACAATCAGAGAAGAAAAAGAAATAAAAGGATTCCAAATCAAAAGAAGAAGTTAAGCTGTCAATGTTTGCAGATGACATGATACTATACATAGAGAATCCTAAAGATGCTACCAGAAAACTACTAGAGCTAATCAATGAATTTGGTAAAGCAGCAGGATACAAAATTAATGCATAGAAATCTCTTGCATTCCTATACACTAATGATGAAAAATCTGAAAGTGAAATTAAGAAAACACTCCCATTTGCCATTGCAACAAAAAGAATAAAATATCTAGGAATTAACCTACCTAAGGAGACAAAGGACCTGTATGCAGAAAATTATAAGACACTGATGAAAGAAATTAAAGATGATACAAGTACATGGAGATGTATACCGTGTTCTTGGGCTGGAAGAATCAACACTGTGAAAGTGACTATACTACCCAAAGCAATCTACAGATTCAATGCAATCCCTATCAAACTACCAATGGCATTTTTCTCAGAACTAAAACAAAAAATTTCACAAGTTGTATGGAAACACAAAAGACCCCAAATAGCCAAAGCAATCTTGAGAAAGAAAAACAGAGTTGGAGGAATCAGGCTCCCTGACTTCAGACTATACTACAAAGCTACAGTAATTAAGACAGTATGGTACTGGCACAAAAACAGAAATATAGATCAATGGAACAGGATAGAAAGCCCAGAGATAAATCCACGCACATATGGTCACCTTATCTTTGATAAAGGTGGCAGGAATATACAGTGGAGAAAAGACAGCCTCTTCAATAAGTGGTGCTGGGAAAACTGGACAGCTACATGTAAAATAATTAAATTAGAACACTCCCTAACACCATACACAAAAAATAAACTCAAAATTGATTAAAGACCTAAATGTAAGGCCAGACACTATCAAACTCTTAGAGGAGAACATAGCCAGAACACTCTAGGACATAAATCACAGCAAGATCCTTTTTAACCCACCTCCTAGAGAAAGGGAAATTAAAACAAAAATAAATAAATGGGACCTAATGAAACTTAAAAGCTTTTGCACAGCAAAGGAAACCATAAACAAGACGAAAAGACAACCCTCAGAATGGGAGAAAATATTTGCAAATGAAGCAACTGACGGAGGATTAATCTCCAAAACATACAAGCAACTCATGCAGCTCAATAACAAAAAATGAACAGCCCAATCCAAAAATAGGCAGAAGACCTAAACAGACATTTCTCCAAAGAAGGTATACAGATTGCCAGCAAACACATGAAAGAATGCTCAACATCACTAATCATTAGAGAAATGCAAATCAAAACTACAATGGGATATCTCACACCAGTCAGAATGGCCATCATCAAAAAATCTAGAAACAATAAATGGTGGAGAGGGTGTGGAGAAAAGGGAACCCTCTTGCACTGTTGATGGGAATGTAAATTGATACAGCCACTATGGAGAACTGTATGGAGGTTGCTTAAAGAAGTAAAAATAAAACTATCACATGACCCCAGCAATCCCACTACTGGGCATATACCCTGAGAAAACCATAATTCAAAAAGAGTCATGTACCACAATGTTCATTGCAGCTCTATTTACAATAGCAAGGACATGGAAGCAACCTAAGTGTCCATCAACAGATGAATGGATAAAGAAGATGTGGCACATATATACAATGGAATATTACGCAGCCATAACAAGAAACGAAATTGAGTTATTTGTAGTGCGGTGGATGGACCTAGAGTATGTCATTACAGAATTGAAGTAAGTCAGAAAGAGAAAAACAAATACTGTATGCTAACACATATATATGGAATCTAAAAAAATAGAAATGATCATGAGGGACCTTGGGGCAAGACGGGAATAAAGACGCAGACCTACTAGAGAATGGACTTGAGGATATGGGGAGGGGAAGGGTAAGCTGTGACAGTGTGAGGGAGTGGCATGGACATACATACACTACCAAACGTAAAAGACATAGCTAGTGGGAAGCAGCTTCATAGCACAGGGCGATCAGCTCGGTGCTTTGTGACCACCTAGAAGGGTGGGATAGGGAGGGTGGGCAGGAGGGAGACGCAAGAGGGAAGAGATATGGGGATATATGTATATGTATAACTGATTCACTTTGTTATAAAGCAGAAACTAACACACCATTGTAAAGCAATTATACTCCAATAAAGATGTTAAAAAAAGAAGTGGTACATGTATATAATGGAATACTACTCAGCCATAAAAAAGAACGCAATGATGTCTTTTGCAGCAACATGGATGCAACTAGAGATTATCATACTAAGTTAAGTAAGTCAGAAAGAGAAAGACAAATACCATATTCTATTGCTTATATGTGGAATCTATAATATGACACAAATGAACCTATCTCTGAAGGAGAAACAGATGACAGACATAGAGAACAGACTTGTGGTTGCCAAGGAGGAGGGGTGTGGGGGAGGATGCAGTGGGAGTCTGGGGCAAACCAGCATATATAGGATGGATAAACAACAAGTTCCTACTGTATAGCACAGGGATCTGTATTCGATATTCTGTAATAAACCATAATGGAAAAGAAGAAAAATCACTCAAGACAGGGACCCAGTAAGTTATCAGGTTTCTAGTGCCCAGAAATAGTTCCCTATTTCCCTGTGTCTCATGCCCTGGGGTGAACCCAGGCCTGCACCCTGCCAGCTAACTGTTAGTAAGATACCCAGATACAAACAGATAATTCTAATTATTGTTATACCTCTAAGTCTATTCTGTTAGAGATAAATACGAGTTCATATATTAACAAAATATATTTTGTAACTTGTTAAAATTTTTGACCATGTACTTATACTAGCACTGATTCTTGTATACATTAAGATATTTAAATGGACATATTTATTGCATCATATAAATATACTATGTTTTAAATCAACATTCTAGTACATTACTAAATTTATTATATATATGTTGAAACATCCTAATAGCCAAATAATTCGAGATATTTTTAATTATTAGCTTAGGAAGAAATTCTGGCAACTCTAGCTCCATCAAAATATTTAGGCCATTTACTGTATACTTCCAAATCATCCTCCAAAAAATTTTTCAAGTTTGCACTCTTCAAACAGGAGTGTACTTTCCTAAATATTTGCTCGTTTAGTCAATGAACTGTTTTATTATTTAATATATATTCTGTTATTTTCCCTTTACTCAGGATTGATTTATAATCTCATTCCATTATTTATAATTTATCTCCTTGTCATTCTTTACTCATATTTACACCACTGTGGTCAGCAAAACTGGCTCATAAAAATTCTATTTTGGAGAATGTATTAGAGTTTCTACTCTGTCATAGATACCTATATATCATTTATATATAAATGATTCCTTAGTATTTAAAAATAGTGTGTATTATACCTTATATCCTATATAATACAACACAGGTATGAATTTTGTTTAGCAAATATCCTATAAGCATATTTCTGTTACTTTGAATTTTTTAATATTTAAGTTATCAAAATTGATCAATGTAGAAAATATTTTAAAAGTTCAAAAGCCCATGAAATTCCATATCATCTTAACAGAGTAACCATCATTTCTATTTCGCTGACTCATATAAATATTCATAAATGTTCACATAAAGATGTACATCTTTTCATAATTTTAATTCATTATAAAAATATTTTTTCTAATTTTATATTAATCAAATTTTCTCATACATGTTGGTTTTATTACTGACTTTTTTTTTTGTAGTTTTTGCTTTCTACCCAAAGATAAGAATATTCTCATCCCAGTCAGAGAAGAATGCATAGTGAGGAGAAAGCTTTCTCAGCCTGTGCATTCACCTTAATTTACATGAGACATCTCAAAAGTAAGAGAGAGTCTATAATGTGAAACCTTTTTTCAATTTTGCAATATTATAACTGTACAAATGCTCTCAGACTTTGACCCTTATAACATCTTCCTACAAAAATAATGGACATGGCTAGTTTTCTTGGCTGGGAGCAGTGAGACCCAATTCAGATTCACAAACCAGACAATGGGCAGGTTGCCTTGAAAACTGACCTGTAGAGAATACTGTTCTAAAAAGATGAGTTAATGAGACTGCAGATGTAGAAATGTCACTTGCAAGAGCACTTAAGAATTGACATGAGAACCAGAGATGGAAGACAGCATACCCGGCATGGATGTGTTGTCTCTCACCATTAAACACTACAGCCATCCTGCACTCCACAGTCACATGTTGTTCTGTTGTCTCCCATGGTACCCAACCCCATCTAACTGAAGCCAGGAAGGCAGGGATTGTTTTCCTTTATCTCAGAAGCTACAATAGTGTTCAGCACAGAAGTTCTTCAGACATATTTGTTGAATGAATAAAAATGACTATACATACACACATATATACAGGCATAAACATGTATCTGTTATAAATACAAAGTAAACTGTGTTGGAGAGTGGTATCAGTATTGACCAAACGAAGGTCAGATTCTAATGAGTCATCATCAGGGCACCTTCCTTGCATTTCTCACTAATTATAAATACTGGAGATTTCTCCAGTTCACCTAATATATATCTATATGTATTGTTTATTTGTTTTGGCCTCAAGACATCCGTTGGAATAGAGTAACACAATATTCTAAAAAAAAAAAAATCACCTACTGATACCTTTTTTTAAAGCTATTTTCTACTAGCTTAAACAATACTACCTATTTCATAGCACAGAGAGCTCTACTCAATACTCTGTAATGGCCTGTATGGGAAAAGAATCTAAAAAAGAGTGGATATATGTATATGTATAACTGACTCACTTTGCTGTACACCTGAAACTTACACAACATTGTAAATCGACTATACCCCAATAAAAATTTTTTAAAAGTCCTATATTGAACAACTGGGTACATATACTGTTACTTACTAGAACTCTTATTTTCAAAGAATACTACCAAGTATTTGGATTTCATGTTGAATGGTAGGTTTTATTTTTATTTTAATTGGTAACAATTATGATTAAGTATGCCAAAAGATGTGACAAATCACAATTCCATTAGACATTTTGTAGTAGACTTTCCTCACATCCCCATCAGTAGTGGGTGTTATAACTTAAAATATTTACCACTCTGAGAATTAGAAACAAAAGCTAATTGCTACCTTATTGGTATTTCTTTGACTAAAAATTAGACTGAGTACTTTTCAAGTTTTATTTTAGGAATTAGGATTTGTACCTCTTTGAATTATCTCTTCATAATTTTGTGATTTTTCTTTGGATTGTCCTTTCCTTAGCAATTAAAAAAATATTATCTATTTCTCAAATGCATGTCAAGTATTTTTCAAACTAATATTTGTAAATTTTACTTTTAATTTAAGGATTTTTACATTACATGTAGTCAAGTATGTCTAAATATGTAAAGTAGGGTGCCAAATCAACTAGTTTATTTTAATACAGACACATAGCTAGTTGTAACAAAGGCAAATTGACTACAAATTTTTGTTATTGAATTGAAATACCACTTTTTTCATATATTAAATTCTCATTAAACAGGGATATGAATATGTATATCTCCCATATATTAAATTTCACTGATCTATTTGATCTATTCCAATATTTTATTGAAACACATTGATAATATAGTCTCATTCCTTGTAATCAAGTCCTTTTTCTATTTTTCTTATATCCTTAGCTATGCTCAGAAATCAAGCTTCCATGTATAGCTTTATGGGATTTTATACAATTCTCCCATGCCTTTTCCTGACAAAATATCACTACTGAATTTTAATTAGAGCCACATTCTTATTTATATGTTGAATTTGTGGTATTTGAAGGAAATTAAGTTATTTATACCTTACCCTTGATCTTCATAAAAACATATAAAGAAGTAAATAAAAATTTACAGTTACAAACTTTATTATGATATTTGCTGCTGGGTTTTTACTTAAACCATTTTTTTTACATTTTATTTAAAGGACTTTTTAACTTTCTATTTAGTTTTCTTTTTTTCCTGCTCAGCTGAATTTTACTGAATCCTATTTCTAAGTTTATTATTAATTGTTTTTTCTTCTTGCTTAACTTGTTGATTTAGGAAATATGTTGATAGAATGTGTAGATTGAATCCTTGATTACAACTATATCTTCCTGGAGCAAGTTTTAATTGTTGTACATGTAACACTTTACCAAACAGTAGATTATTCTATTTTATAATTCTTTAAAATTATGCATCTCTAGAAATCAATTTATATCTAACTTTTTCTTATATCTTCCTAAGTTTTAAGGATTAAACTTTTATGACCTAGAATATATTAAATCATATTGGAATTGTTTGTTTCGTAAAGGTTAGATTGTCCTCAGTTGCGAAATACCTGATCCTGGTGTCTGTGGTAAAATTTTAAAAAGAGCAAAAATTGTGTCTCTTTTGCTCTTTCAATATACTTAGAGCTAGGAAAAGTGTCTGAAACTGGCATTCAGTAAACATTTGTTGAATAAAGGAAGCATTCCTTTATATGCTAAAGACTTTATCTCATTAATTATTTAAAGTAATTCTCTAAGGTTTAGTAAGTATTGCTTCAGATGAGACAGATAAAGTTTGAAGAGGTTAAGAAATTCGACATCGGTCATGAGAGTCTCTAAATGGTTGAGTTATGATTTAAACCCAAGTATGTCTGAAACTAAGGCCCATGATTTTAAATTCTGGGCCTTTTAGAAAAAAATTCTGCCACGTGCATTCATATTAATTATTACACTTATTTATTAATTTCCATATACTTTCTGAAGACACAAGTTCTCTGAACTTCCACATTTGTTCACAATACATTCCTCCAAAGCTATCCACTAAGTGAAATTTAGCACGTGCCATTATTTTAATGTATCCTTGATTTTTAAAATAAATTAAAAATAAATGAATAAACCAAAGCACTTAAAATTCAGCTTTGTTTTTATAATTTTGAATTAACCAGGAATCCATCCACATAGGGAAATGTGCTTTCAAGGGAAAACAGGTTTATAACACTGAGGATCATATATCATACTCATTCACTAGCTCTTTTAAAGAGCTCAAGTTGATTAACCATACAAAAGAACTAAAGATAATCAGATGAGATTGAGCTAGGGGAATTATAAATTGCATTCAGAGAAAACTTTTCTACCAATCTTAACTATTATTCTGAGGAAAGATTTTGAAAATTAGATGCACAATCAATAATGGTAAAAAAAAAACCCACAAAAAAATATGAGTGAGAATAAGAGAATAGATACATGTCATGTGTCTTAGCTTTCTTTCTTAGGTGAATCCATTATATTTAACAAACTATTTACATCAGCTTACAGTTATGCAGAAAGTTCCTGAATTTGTTGGCTATCCAACACAGTAAAGTACTTAATACTTTTTAAGCCTTTGAATCTTTTTTGAAAATGTCCCCTATTTACTACAAAATGGCGAGCAGCCTCATTTTGAGAACTTTAAATAAAATCAAACCATTCTTCTCCATTCAAGTTTGAAAATCCGTAAGTTTGATTTTTAATTGACAAAGAATAGAAAACATTATAAACACTGTGGTGTAATCTTGCAATAATAGCAAATATAAAACTCATTAAAAAGTTTTTTTCTCTTATGCCTGAAATAAAATAAATTGTCCTATTATATACTTCTTGGATTATACTTCAACAACATGCTTTGGATTATACTTTAACAACATTTTGCAAAGAATTATTATAAACTTATTTCTATGTAAATAGAAGCTCCAGGTATAATTCCTTAAGTGTTGAGATGAATATATACCAAAAAATGGCTTGAGTTGGAAAGAAATTATGACCTTTAAAAAATCTCAGTAAATTACTATTATTTACAAACACCACAGGAAAGGAAATTTCATCCCTATAACTGTGATTACTTTATAATAAAAGCAAAAATCTATAAAGAATTTATAATATTTACAGTGGCTGTAGATATTTGCATATTAAAAATTTTAAGTAGGCAGTCAATAATCAGAATGAAAGCATGTTGTTAAAGTATAATCCAAGAAGTATATAAAAGAACAATTTATTTCAGGCATAAGAGAAAAAAACTTTTTAATAAGTTTTATATTTGCTATTATTGCAAGATTACACCATGGTGTTTATAACGTTTTCTATTCTTTGTCAATTAAAAATCAAACTCATATAACTTAAAATTATGTGCGTTTGTTTAATGACTATAATTGTTGGGAATTCTTTAACTTTTAATTTTATTGGAGTATAGTTGATTTCCAACATTGTGTTAGTTTCAGGTGTACAGCAAATTATTGGTTACAAAGAATGTTCAGAGAGGCATTGAGTAATATACATACTTTGAAAATAATTTCAAATTTGAATCTGAGTTCATTTTTTTATATTGTTATTAATTTTCTTTTATATTTTGTTATATTTTTATTTTCTATTATTATATAATAAGAAAATAGAATTTCTTTATTTTAAAAAGAAAATTTTGAGTTATCATTTTACAAAATAATGATGGATTATAGAAGATGCTAAATTAATACTTGGAGAAATATGTCATAATCTGTGGTTATTCACAGTGACATTTGACATTTCACATCTTCTTTTCCAACATTATTCTATTAAAAAGAATGTGATTGGGGCTTCCCTGGTGGCGCAGTGGTTGGGAGTCTGCCTGCCAATGCGGGGGACACGGGTTTGAGCCCTGGTCTGGGAAGATCCCACATGCCACGGAGCAACTAGACCCGTGAGCCACAACTACTGAGCTTGCGCGTCTGGAGCCTGTGCTCCGCAACAAGAGAGGCCGCAACAATGAGAGGCCTACACACCGCGATGAAGAGTGGCCCCCACTCGCTGCAACTAGAGAAAGTTCTCGCACAGAAATGAAGACCCAGCACAGCCAAAAAAATAATAAATAAATATTTTTTTAAAAAAAGAATGTGATTATCCAATTATCTCTTTATACCAATGTGGACTCATGGATATTTATTTTATTCTATGAGTTGAGTCACACTACATTAAAATTATTAATATTAAAGTGGACTAGGGGAATAGTGTATTCAAGAATTTATAGTTCTTTCCTATAATCATTTTTTTTGGAATACAAAATTTTCCCTATTTTGCCAGAAGTATCCCTGTCTAGCTAACTTCTTTGCAATTTTGTTATATAACAATTACTTTTAAGCATTTTCTTAGTTTTTGGTCAAAAAGATGTTATGAGTTTATCTTCTACATTGCTTATCCCAGCCCTGGTATCGGATCATCCTCCAAGAAGCCCTAGTTCCATTCATTGTAGAAGGGCATTTAGACACCAAGACTGGAGTGTTAGATGTGCTCACTGCTACTAATATGTTACTACCTTCTCAGTGGACATAGCTAAGAAACAGGTATATGTGTCTACATGCATCTAGTTTTATTTCCACACCTATCTGTCTATATACCTATTTTAAAACTATTAGTACATATTGATATTTCTGATTTCATGAACATCACAGGGTTTCCTGGTTTTCTCCCTACTTTATTTATAACTCTTTCTTCAAGAACTGGTTTTTATTATCCATAAGATATTTACTAATATGTTCAAATGTAGAATGCACATGCCCTAGAAAATGAGCCCCATTTAATTAGATCAGGCAGTGGCGGAATTTATGCCACACATTATGGAAAGCAGTAAAGCAATGAGCTGGTAATTATGATAACATAATCAGTGGCTATTAGCTGAGTGTGATACCAAGAGTCATGAATAGCTTAACAATGAGATCAAGGAAAGACAGTCAAAGAGCATACAGCTCAAACCACTGTGATCCAAGGGTGTCCTGTCCAAGGCTACAATCTATAAAGAGCAATATCAGAAATTACATATTGCAGGAAAAATAGACTTTACTGAAATAGTCCAGCCAAGCAAGTAAACCAACAACAACACATTCTAGCAGTGAGGTGTAAATCAGTATCCAGAGTTGCTACAATATATTATAAGAAATTCATGACATTCAAAGAAATAGGAATATGTGACTGTTACACAGTCATTTCCATTCAACACTGTAATGTTGATTGTACCAGGGCAACTAGACAAGATAAAGAAATAAAAGACACCCAAATTGCAAAGAATTAAAACTATCTGTATTTGCAAATAAAATCGTATGTGTAGAATGTTAAGAAATCAGGTAAAAAATACCTCTAGAATCAATAAACAAGTTCATCAAGGTGTCAAGAGTTCAAGATTAATAACGAAAAATCAACCAGCAATGAAATATCAAAAAATGAAATAAACAATTCCATTTACAGGGGCATCAAAAAGAATAAAATACTTAGGAATACAGTTTCAAAGAGAAATGTAAAAATTGTATTCTGTAAACTCTAAAACATTGTTAAAAGAAATTAAAGACAATATAAATAAATGGAAAACATCCATGCTCATGGACCAGAATGTAACATCATTAAGATAGCAACAGTCCTTAATTTGTGGACTCAATGCAATGCATATCAAAATTATGAATGTCACTTTTTAAAATAGATATTGAAAAACTAATTCTAAAAAATTATATGGAAATTTAAGGGACACAGGATAACACAACTAATCTTGAAAAAAAAGAACAAAGCTGAAGCATTCATACATTCAAATTTCAAAACTTAATAGAGAGGTACAAGAATAAAGACAATGTGGTAGTTGCATAAGGATAGACATATAGATTAATGAAATACAATTGAGAGTCCAGAAATAGACCCATATATTTATGGCCAGTTGATTTTTAATTGGTGTGCCAAGGCAATTTAATGTGTGAAGAGTCTTTTCAAGAACTGGTACTGGACACGGGAGGTTGTGCAAGATGGCGGAGTAGAAGGACGTGTGCTCACTCCCTCTTGCGAGAGGAATCACAACTAACTGCTAAACAATCATCGATAGGAAGACACTGAAATTCACCAAAAAAGATACCCCACATCGAAAGACAAAGGAGAAGCCGCAATGAGATGGTAGGAGGGGCGCAATCACAATAAAATCAAATCCCATAACCACTGGGTGGGTGACTCACAAACTGAAGAACAATTATACCACAGAAGTCCACCCACTGGAGTGAAGGTTCTGAGCCCCACGTCAGGCTTCCCAACCTGGGGGTCCAGCAATGGGAGGAAGAATTCCCAAAGATGGAAGGCTAGTGGGATTTGATTGCAGGACTTTGACAGGACTGGGGGAAACACAGACTCCACTCTTGGAGGGCACACACAGAGTAGTGTGTGCATCAGAACCCAGGGGGAAGGAGCAAAGACCCCATAGGAGACTGAACCAGACCTACCTGCTAGTGTTAGAGGGTCTCCTGCAGAGGTGGCGGGTAGCTGTGGCTCACTGTGGACACAAGGACACTGGCAGCAGAAGTTCTGGAAAGTACTCCTTGGCATGAGCCCTCCTGGAGTCCACCATTAGCCCCACCAAAGAGCCTGTAGGCTCCAGTGCTGGGTTGCCTCAGAACAACCAACCAACATGGAGGGAACTCAGCACCACTTAGCAGCAGACAAGTGGATTAAAGTTCTACTGAGCTCTGCCCACCAGAACAATACCAAGCCCTACCCACCACCAGTCCCTCCCATCAGGAAGCTTGCACTAGCCTCTTAGATAGCCTCATCCACCAGAGGGCAGATAGCAAAAGCAAGAAGAACTACAGTCCTGCAGCCTATAGAAAGAAAATCACATTCACAGAAAGAGAGACAAAATGAAAAGGCAGAGGACCATGTACCAGATGAAGGAACAAGATAAACCCCCAGAAAAACAACTAAATGAAGTGGAGATAGGCAACCTTCCAGCAAAAGAATTCAGAATAATAGTGAAGATGATCCAGGACCTCAGAAAAAGAATGGAGGCAAAGATTGAGAAGATGCAAGAAATGTTTACCAAATCCTAGAAGAATTAAAGAACAGAGATGAACAATGCAATAACTGAAATGAAAAATACACTGGAAGGAATCAATAGCAGAATAACTGAGGCAGAAAAATGGATAAGTGACCTGGAAGACAGAATGGTGGAAATCACTGCCATGGAACAGAATAAAGAAAAAAGAATGAAAAAAATGAAGACAGCCTAAGAGACATCTGGGACAACATTAAACACACCAACATTCGCATTATAGGGGTCTGAGAAGGAGAAGAGAGAAAGGACCCCAGAAAATATTTGAAGAGCTTATAGTCAAAAACCTCCTTAACATTGGAAAGTAAATAGCCACCCAAGTCCAGGAAGTGCAGAGAGTCCCAGGCAGGATAAACCCAAGGAGAAACATGCCGAAACACATAGTAATCGAATGGACAAAAATTAAAAACAAAGAAAAATTATTAAAAGCAACAAGGGAAGAAAACCAAATAACATACAAGGGAACTCCCATAAGGTTAAAAGCTGATTGCTCAGCAGAAATTCTACAAGCCGGAAGGAGTGGCATGATATAATTAAACTGATGAAAGGGAAGAAGCTACAACCAGGATTACTCTACCCAGCAAGGATCAAATTCAGATTTGATGGAGAAATCAAAAGCTTTACAGACAAGCATAAGCTAAGAGGATTCATCACCACCAAACCATCTCTACAACAAATGCTAAAGGAACTTCTCTAAGTGGGAAATACAGGAGAATAAAAGGACCTACAAAGACAAACTCAAAGCAATTAAGAAAATGGTAAAAGGAACATACATATCAATAATTAACTTACATGTGAATGGATTAAATGCTCGAACCAAAAGACATAGAACTGGCTGAATGGATACAAAAACAAGAACTGTATATATGCGGTCTACAAGAGACCCACTTCAGACCTAGGGACTCACACAGTCTGAAAGTGAGGGGATGGAAAAATATATTCCATGCAAATGGAAATCAAAAGAAAGATAGAGTAGTAATATATCAGATAAAATAGACTTTAAAATAAAGACTGTTACAATAGAAAAGGAAGGACACTACATAATGTTAAAGGGATCAACCCAAGAAGAAGATGTAACAATTATAAATATATATGCATCCAACATAGGAACACCTCAATACATAAGGCAAATACTAACAGCTATAAAAGAGGAAATTGACAGTAACACAATAATAGTGGGGGCCTTTAACACCTCACTTACACCAATGGATAGATCATCCAGACAGAAAATTAATAAGGAAACACAAGCTTTAAAGGACGCAATAGACCAGATAGATATAATTGATATTTATAGGACATTCCATCCGAAAACAGCAGATTACTCTTTCTTCTCAACTACACACAGAACATTCTCCAGGATGGATCACATCTTGGGTCAAAAACCAAGCCTCTGTAAATTTAAGAAAATTGAAATCATATCAAGCATATTTGCTGACCACAATGCTATGAGATTAGAAATAAATTACAGGGAATAAATCATAAAAAACACAAACACATGGAGGCATGGAGGCTAAACATGTTACTAAATAACCAAGAGATCACTGAAGAAATCAAAGATGAAATCAAATAATACCTAGAGACAAATGACAATGAAAACACGATGATCCAAAACCTATGGGATGCAGCAATAGCAGTTCTAAGAGGGAACTTTATAGCAATACAATCCTATCTCAAGAAACAAGAAAAATCTCAAATAAACAATCTAAACTTACACCTAAAGCAATTAGAGAAAGAAGAACAAAAACCCCCAAAGTTAGCAAAAGGAAAGCAATCATAAACATCAGATCCCAAATAAATGAAAAAGAAATGAAGGAAATGATAGCAAAGATCAATAAAACTAAAACTGGTTATTTGAGAAGATAAACAAAATTGATAAACCTTTAGCCGGAGTCATCAAGAAAAAGAGGGAGAGTACTCAAATCAATAAAATTAGAAATGAAAAAGAAGAAGTTACAATGGACACCACAGAAATACAAAGGATCATAGGAGACTACTACAAGCAACTCTGCCAGTAAAATGGACAACCTGGAAGAAATGGACAAATTCTTAGAAAGGTATAACCTTCCAAGACTGAACCAGGAAGAAATAGAAAATATGAACAGACCAATCACAAGTAATGAAATTGAAACTGTGATTAAAAATTTTCCAACAAACAAAAGTCCAGGACCAGAGAGCCTCACAGGTGAATTGTATCAAACATTTATAGAAGAGCTAACACTTATCCTTCTCAAATTCTTCCAAAAAATTGCAGAGGAAGTAACACTTCCAAACTCATTCTATGAGGTCACCATCACCCTGATACCAAAACCAGACAAAGATACTACAAAAAAAGAAAATTACAGACCCATATCACTGATGAATATAGATGCAAAAATCCTCAACAAAATACTAGGAAACAGAATCCAACAGCACATTAAAAGGATGGTAAACCATGATCAAGAGGAATTTATCTCAGTGATGCAAGGATTCTTCAATATGCAAAACAAACAATGTGATACACCACATTAACAAACTGAAATAAAAACCATATGATCATCTCAATAGATGCAGAGGAAGCTTTTGACAAAATTCAACACCCATTTATGATAGAAACTCTCTAGAAAGTGGGCACAGAGGGAACCTCCCTCAACATAATAAAAGCCATATATGACAAACCCACCAAAAACATCATTCTCAATGGTGAAAAACTGAAAGCATTTCCATTAAGATCAGGAACAAGACAAGGATGTCCACCCTCACCACTATTATTCAACATAGTTTTGGAAGTCCTAGCCCCAGCAATCAGAGAAGAAAAAGAAATAAGCGGAATACAAATTAGAAAAGAAGAAGTAAAACAGTAACTGTTTGCGGATAACATGATACTGTACATAGAGAATCCTAAAGATGCCACCAGAAAACTACTAGAGCTTATCAATGAATTTGGTAAAGTTGCAGGATACAAAATTAATGCACAGAATCCTCTTGCATTCATATACACTAACAATTAAAGATCTGAGAGTGAAATTAAGGAAAAATCCCATTCACCATTGCAACAAAAAGAATAAAATACCTAGGAATAAACCTACCTAAGGAGGTAAAAGACCTGTACTCAGAAAACAGTAAGACATTAATGAAAGAAATCAAAGATGACACAAACAGATGAAGAGATATACCATATTCTTTGATTAGAAGAATCAGTATTGTGAAAATGACTACACTACCGAAAGCAATCTACAGATTCAATGCAATCCCTATCACAGTACCAATGGCTTTTTTTTTTTTAATAGAACGAGAACAAAAAATCTTAAAATTTGTATGGAGACAGAAAAGACCCCAAAGAGCCAAAGCAATCTTGAGAAAGAAAAATGGAGCTGGAGGAATCAGGCTCCCTGATTTCAGGCTATACTACAAAGCTACAGTAATCAAGACAATATGGTACTGGCACAAAAACAGAAATATAGATCAATGGAACAGGATAGAAAGCCCAGAGATAAACCCATGCACCTATGGTCAACTAATCTATGACAGAGGAGGAAGAATATACAATGGAGAAAATACAGTCTCTTCAATAAGTGGTGCTGGGAAAACTGGACAACTACATGTAAAAGAATTAAATTAGAACACTCCCTAACACCATACACAAAAATACACTCAAGATATATTAAAGACCTAAATGTAAGACTGGACACTATAAAACTCTTAGAGGAAAACGTAGGAAGAATACTCTGACATAAATCACAGCAAGGTCTTTTTTGACCCACCTCCTAGAGTAATGGAAATAAAAATAAACAAATGGGACCTAATGAAACTTAAAAGCTTTTGCACAGCAAAGGAAACTATAAACAAGACGAAAAGACAACCCTCAGAATGGGAGAAAATATTTGCAAACAAATCAATGGACAAAGGATTAATCCCCAAAATACATAAATAGCTCATAGAGCTCAATATCAACAAAACAAATAACCCAATCAAAAAATGGGCAGGAGACCTAAATAGACATCTCTCCAAAGAAGATGGCCAAGAGGGTATTTTCATTAAAATATGCTCAACATCATTAATTATTAGAGAAATGCAAATCAAAACTACAATGAGGTTCACCTCACACCAGTTAGAATGGACATCATCAGAAAATCTAGTAATCACAAATACTAGAGAGGGTGTGGAGAAAAGGGAACCCTCTTGCACTGTTGGTGGGAATGTAAATTGATATAGCCACTATGGAGAATAGTATCAAGGTTCCTTATAAAACTAAAATAGAATTACCATATAATCCAGCAATCCCACTACTGGGCATATACCCAGAGAAAACCATAATTCAAAAAGATACATGTACCCCAATGTTCATTGCAGCACTATCTACGATAGGCAGGTCATGGAAGCAACCTAAGTGTTGATCGACAGACGAATGGATAAAGAAGATGTGGTACATATATACAATGGAATATTACTCAGCCATAAGAAGGAACGAAACTGGGTCATTTTTAGAGATGTGGATGGACCTAGAATCTGTCATACAGAGTGACGTAAGTCAGAAAGAGAAAAACAAATATCATATATTAACACACATATGTGGAATCTAGAAAAATGGTACAGATGAACCGGTTTGCAAGGCAGAAATAGAGAGGGATGTAGAGAACAAATGTATGGGCACCAAGGGGGCAAAGCGTTGGGGGCGTGGGGGGGGTGAATTAGGAGATTGAGATTGAAATGTATACACTAATTTGTATAAAACAGATAACTAATAAGAACCTGCTGTATAAAAGTAAAATAAAATTAAGTGAAAACCAAAAAAAATTTTTAAATAAACACATAGGAAAACAGAAAAAAAAAAAAGAACTGGACCAACTGAATATCCACATGCAAAACAACAGATTGGACCCCTTCCTTACAGCATAAAAAATTAACTCCAAATGATTAAAGACCTAACTGTAAAATCTAAACTCTAAACCTAAATTCTAAAACTATAGAAATATTAGGAAAAAGTTAGGTCTAAATCTTCATGACCTTGGGATAAGCAATGGCTTCTTAATTATGACATCAAATCCACAAGTGAAACAATAATAAATAAAATGGACTTAAACAAAATTATAATTTAATATGCTGTAAACAACACCCTAAGAAAGTAAAAAGAGGGAAGTGAAGTCACCAAGATGATGACATATGTCATTTCTAACATTGCTGCCCATTCACAAGAAGAACAACTAATAACTGTTTATGGATAAGACACTATGGAGAGAATTTTAGAACATGAGGGTGAGGCTGAAACACCCCCTGTACCACAGACACGAAGACAGACCACTTTAGAAGGTAAGAGGAGTGGCTGTATGTGACCTCATTGCCCCTCCCCCAGTGCAGTGCAGCACCACTCCAAGAAGTCTCCCCTGAACCTGCAGTTTCTCCAGTGTGAAAAGAGAGCCCTGGGTGGACATACAGCTGGCCCAGCATTGTGGGTCACTTCCTGGCAGCCCCTACTCCAGTCTAGCCCCACTTGGGTTGCAGGAGAATGTACAGGGCTGACCACTGGGAATCTGATTGCAACAACCAGCACTCAGGTCTTGGCAGACAGAGTTCCTACATGCAGCAGCCAAACCGTAGTCCAACCAGCAACTCTGCTTATCTGAAGATCCAACTTGTGGCACAGTCCGACCAGTGAACACAGCAGTGTGCAGGTCTGTCTGATTCTGGTCCTCAAATAGTCTTTTTTGACTTGTAACCTGGTCTGCCTCTGCCAGTTAGGGGAGCTGAGTCATCTGTGCCAATTGTTCAGTGTAGCTTCAGGCTGCTCCCAACCAGAAAACCTGATCAGGAAAACCAGGGAGACTTCTTGGAGTTGGACCCCCCAACCCACCTAGGCAGAGGAGCTCAGATATAGCCCCACCCACTGTTAAGTGAAGCTCCCAGCCCCGCTCAACTGGAAAGCCTGGTCAGAACAACCTGGAAAGCTGTGTAATATAGCAACTGTCAAGCAGAGAGACCAACAGGCAGAGCTCATAGTCTACACAGCAAGGACAGGGAACTTGGGGCACAGGTTGGCTTGAGCCAAGACCACTAACAAAGAGCTTTGCCTGCCTTGAAGCTGGTTCTCCTCCTGTGCCTAGGCAGGGAAACTAATTCATAGTCTTGCCCAATACTGAATACAGCCTTCAACTGCCCAACCAGGGAACCTAAACAGAGCACACAAGTAGCTGTGGAACTTGAACAGAAAGCCTAGCCTGTGGCTTTCCCCATCTGCAAAGCAAAACCAGTGGCCTCATCTGATGAGAGAATTCAGTACACAGTCTTACTTGATTCAGGTCCCAAAACAATGAACTGTGCCACCAGGACAGAGAAGCTAATTCATTGCCCCACCAGCTGCTGAAATAATACCTAGTCCTGACTGTCTAGTAAGTCTGACCAGAAAACACAGGCAACTTCAAAGTACAGCCTACAGCCCTGCTTGGGCAGGGAATCAAGCCTGCAGTCCTATCTAACTCTTCTCAGCAAGCATCAGTCAGCCTGCCAATGTAAGCGCTTGAGCAGTGGGCTTGCCAAAATATAGACCCTGACAGCAAGCCACTGCTTCCCAAAGATATTACTATCAGACACATCTAGAAACCCAGCTGAGCTGACTGGTTAAGAACCGTCTCTACTGAAGCAAGTCTGTAAAGTCCGGAAGAGAGACTGCTTATTAAAATACACAAATACCAACTTAAGGAATAAAAGATTATGAAAAATCAGGTAAACATGACATCACTGAAGAAAACTAGTAAAGCTTCAATAACTGACCCTAAAGAAATGGAAATCTATGAGGTAGCAAACAAGGAATTCAGAATAATCCCCTTAAAGGAAATTTAGTGATCTACAAGAAAACACAGACAGACAACTGAACAAAATTAGGAAAATAATGCATAAACAAAATGAGAAGTTCAACACAGAAACAGAAACCATAAAAAAAGACAAACCCTAGAACTGAAAACTATAATGACTGAATTCAAGAATTCTATACAGAGCTTCAACAACAGACTCAACCATTCAAAGGAAAGAATCAATGACTTGGAAATTATTCAGTCAGAGGAGAAAAAAAAAAAAGAGTGAAAAAATCCTGTGGGATTTGTTTGACAAAATCAAAAGAAACAATACATTAATGGAATTCCAGAGGAGAAAAATAAAGAGAAAAGGACAAATGGTATATTTAAAGCAGTACTGGTGGAACACTAGCCAAACCTGGGGAAACAGACATTCAACCTATGAGGCCCAAAAGTCCCCAGAGAGGTTGACCCCAAATAGGGCTACCCCGAGACATTATCATTAAATCATCAAAAGTCAAAGACAAAGGAATGCAGCATGAGAGAAGAGAAAAGATACATACAAGGGAACCCCCCATAAAACATCAGCAGATTTCTCAACAGAAAATTTTCAGGCTAGGAGAAAATGAGATGATATATTCAAAATATTGAAAGAAAAAAATGTCAACCAAGAATTCTATACTCAGCAAAGCTGTCTTTCAGAAATAAAAAAGATATAAAGTCTTTCCTGAACAAACAAAAGCTGAGGGAGTTCATCACAACTAGACCTGACTTAAGAGAAATGCTCAAGTAAGTCCTTTGTGTGGAACTAAAAGGACACTAATTTACATCATACAAACATAAGAAGGCACCATAAAACTCACTGGTAATGGTAAATATATAGTCAAAGATACATTTTGTAATATGATAACAGTAGTACCTAATTCACTTACAACTCTAGTTTAAAAGTTATAAAACAAATATAGTAAAAATAACCATAAATACAATAATCCATTATTAGCTATTTGATAATATACAAAAGAATATGACAAAGAAGTCAAAGCATACTGATACCAAAATACATCAAAACACAAAAAAAGACAGCAAACTAGGAAACAAGGAACACTGGATCTATAAAACAACCAGAAAACAATGAACAAAATGGCAATAATAAGTTCTTACCTATCAATAATTACTTTAAACATAAATGGATTATATTATTTAATCAAAGATATAGAATGGCTGAATAGATCTTAAAACAAGAGCCAACAATATGATGCCTTCAAGAGATTCACTTTAGCCTTAAAAATACACATAGATGAGAATGAGGAATGGAAATAGTTCAAGAGAATTGTAACCAAAAGAAAAAAGCAGGAGTAGCTATACTTATAGCAGAAAAAAAATTGACCTTAAACTAAAAATGGTAAAAACAGACAAAGAGCTTATCATATAACGATAAAGATGTCATTCCACCAAGAAGACGTAAAAATTGTAAATATTTATGCTCTCAACACTGAAGTTTAGGATCACCTAAATATATTAAGTAAAACATAACAGACTTAAAAGGAGAAATAGACAGTAATACAATTATAGTCAGGGACTTTAATATCCACTTGTCATCCAGACAGACAGTAAGGAAACAGTGGATGTGAACAACATGATAGACCAAATGTACCTTGAAGAGATATAAAGAACATTTTGTCCACAAACAGAAGAATACACATTCTTCTCAAGTGCACATGTAACATTTTCTAGGAGAGACCATATGTTAGACCACAAAGAAGTCTTAGCAAATTCAAGAAGACTGAAATCATACTAAATATGTTCTCTGACCACAATGGTCAACAGCAGGAGGAAAAATGGAACATTCAGGAACACATGGATATTGAACTCCTGAACAACCAATAGATCAAAAATAAATAAATAAATGAAGGGGGACTTCCCTGGCAGTCCAGTGGTAAAGAATCTGCCTTCCAATGCAGAGGATGCAGGTTCAATCCCTGGTCAGGGAACTGACATCCCACATGCTGTGGGGCAACTAAGCCCACGTGCCACAACTACTGAGCTTGCACGCCTCAATGAGAGAGCCTGCGTGCCACAAACTACAGAGCCCATGCACTCTGGACCCCGTGCGCCACAACTACAGAGCCCACATGCCCTGGAGCCCATGTGCCACAACTAGAGAGAGGAAAAAAACCCACACATTACAACTAGAGAGAGGCCCACGTACCACAACTAGAAAGAAGCCCCTGAGCCACAACAAAAGATCCCACATGCCTCATCGAAGACCCTGCATGCCACAGCTAAGACCTGACACAGCCAAAAACAATAAAGGACAAATAATAAATAAAGGAGGTGTGTATGTACACATGTGATATAGAATGTTTTGATGGCATTTTTTTCTTGCAAGATGTACCCTCTAATACTTAGCTTTCTAAAATATATACCTGGGCTTCCCTGGTGGCGCAGTGGTTGAGAGTCCGCCTGCCGATGTAGGGGACATGGGTTCGAGCCCCAGTCTGGGAAGATCCCACATGCCGCGGAGCAGCTAGGCCCATGAGCCATGGCCGCTGAGCCTGCGCTCTGCAATGGGAGAGGCCACAACAGTGAGAGGCCTGCGTACCAAAAAACAAACAAACAAACAAACAAAAACTAATATTACAGAAATACAAAGGATCGTAAGAAGCTGCTAAGGTAACTATATGCCAGCAAACTGGACAAACTGGAAGAAATGGAAAAACTCTTAGAAACATAAAACTTACCAACACTGAATAAGGAAGAAATAGAAAATATGAATAGACCAATTATAAGTAAAGATATTGAATCAATAATTTAAAATCTCTGAATGAAGGAAAGCTTAGGACCAGATTAATTAACTGGTGAATTTTACCAAACATTTAAAGAAGAATTCACACCAATTCATTTCAAACACTTCCAAAAATTTGAAGAAGAGGAAACACCCCCAACTCATTTTATGAGGCCAGCATTAACCTAACACCAAAGACAGAAAAGAACATGGCAAGAAAATTACAGGCCAATACCCTTGATGAATATAAATGCAAAAATTCTCAATAAAATGCTAAGAAAACTGAGTTCAACAGCACATCAAAAGGATCATTTACCATGATCAAGTGGGATTTATCTTTGTGATGCAAAGATGGTTCAACATATGAAAACCAATGTGATACATCACATTAATAGAATGAA
The DNA here is from genome assembly GCF_011762595.2 of Tursiops truncatus. Taxonomy (NCBI): domain Eukaryota; kingdom Metazoa; phylum Chordata; class Mammalia; order Artiodactyla; family Delphinidae; genus Tursiops; species Tursiops truncatus. Next base: position 3,993,672 of record NC_047039.1, on the reverse strand, counting down.
AGGAAAAAATCATATGATCATCTCAATAGATGCAGAAAAAGCATTTTACAAAATTCAACATCTCTTTATGATAAACTTGTTAACAAATTAGGTATAGAAGGAACACATCACTACATAATAAAGGCCATATATGAAAGCTCATACCTAACATCATATTCAATGATGAAAGGTTGAAAGCTTTCCCACTAATATGAGGAAGAAGTCAAGGATCCCCACCATCACCACTACAGTTCAACACAATACTGGAAGTCTTAGCCAGAACAATTAGGCCAGAAAAAGAAATAAAAGACATCCAAATTGGAAAGGAAGGAGTAAAATTGTCTCTATTTACAAACAACATGGTTTTATATAGAGAATATCCTAAAGACTCCACCAAAAAACTTAGATCCTTTCAAAAAATTCAGTAAAGTTAAAGGATACAAAACAAACATAAAAAATCAGTTGTGTTTTATATACTAACAACGAAGTACCTTTAAAGGAAATAAGGAAAATGATCTCATTTACAATAGCATCAAAAACAATAAAATACATGGGAATAAATTTAACAAGGAGGTGAAAGATCATTATACTGAAAACTATAAAACACTGATGAAAGAAATCAAAGAAGACACAGATAAATGGAAATGTATACCATGTTCACAGACCAGAAGAATTAATATTGTTAAAGTGTCTATACTACCAAAAACCATTTATGAGTTCAGTGCAATTTCTATCAAGATCTCAATGGCATTTTTTACAGAAGTAGAATAAACGATCCTAAAATTTTTTTTGGAACCACAAAAACCCCAAAAAGCCCAAGTAATATTGAGAAAGAGGAATGAAGCTGGAGGTATTATGCTTTCTGATTTCAAACTACATTAAAAAGCCATACTAATCAAAATAATATCCTATTGGCATAATTACAGTCATATAGATCAACGGAACAGTATAGAGAGCCCAGAAATAAACCCATGTGTATATGGTTAATTTATAACAAAAGAGCCAAGAATATACAATGAGGAAAAAAAGTCTCTTTGATAAATGATATTGGGAAAACTGGACAGCCATATGCAAAATAATGAAATTGGACCCCAATCTCACACTATATACAAAAATTAATTCAAAGTCTATGACAGACTTGAACACAGGACTTGAAATCATAAAAATCCTAGAAGAAAACACAGGGGCTATGCTCCTTGAAGTTGGCCATGGTGATGATTTTCTGGATCTCATACCAAAAGCAAAGGCAACAAACTCAAAAATAGACAAATGACGCTACATCCAACTATGTACAGCAAAGTAAACCATCAACAAAATGAAAAGTCAACTTATTGAATGGGAGAAAGCATTTGCAAATCATGTATGCGATCAGGGGTTAATATCCAAAATATATAAAAATCTATTATAAATCAATGGCAAAACCCAAAAAATCCAAATAAAAATTGGATAGAAAATGAATAGATATTTTTCCAAAGAAGACATACAGATGGTCAACAGGTACATGAAAAGATGCTCTATATCACTGATCATTAGGGAAAAGCAAATGAAAACCATAATGAGATATCATCTCACACCTGTCAGAATGGCCATCATCAAAAAAGAACTCAAATACCAAATGTTGGCAAGGATGTGGATAAAAGGGCACCCTTGTACACTGTTGGTGGGAATGTAAATTGGTGCAGCCACTATGGAAAACAGTATGGAGGTTCCTCTAAAAACTAAAAATAGAACCACCATATGTCCCAGCAGTTCCATTCCTGGATATATACCCAGAAAAAATGGAAATGCTAATCCAAAAAGACATGCACCACAATGTTTGTAGCAGCACTATTTACAATAGCCGAGACATGGAAGCAACCCAGGTGCCCATTAACAGATGACTGTATCAAGAAGATGTGATACACACAGGCACACACACACACATGCACACACACAATGGAATATTATTCAGCCATAAAAAAGAATGAAATACTGCTATTTGCAGCAATGTGTATAGATCTGAGTAGTACTGTGCTTAGTGAAATAAGTCAGACAGAGAAAGACAAATACTGTATGTTATCACTTATATGTGGAATCTAAAAAACAAAACAAATGAATGAATATAACAAAACAAAACCAGACTCACAGATATAGAGAACAAACTAGTGGTTACCATGGGGAGAGGAAAGCTGAAGGGGCAAGATAGGGGTACAGGGTTAAGAGGTAAAAAATAATGTGTGTAAAATAAATAAGCTACAAGGATATGTTGTATATCACAGGGAGTATAGCCAATATTTTATAATAACTTTAAATGGAGTATAATCTATAGAAATTTTGAATCACTACGTCGTACAGCTGAGAGTAATATAATACAGCAAATCAACTATACTTCAATTTAAAAAAACACCATGGGACAGAAAAGAAATCTCAATAGAAATAAAAAACTCTTCTGACCTAAATGAAAATGAAAACTCAACTTATCACAAAGGGATTCAACAAAAACAGTGCTTACAATGAAATACAGCACTGAATGCATATATTAGAAAATAGGTCTAGAAATTAATAATCTAAACTTCTACATTAGAAAATTAAAGAAATAGAGCAAATTAAATCTAAAGTAAGCAGAAAAAAAGAAAACGCAAATTAGAACAGAAATCAATGAAACTGAAAAGAGGAAATCAATTTTAAAAATCAGTAAAATGAAAGGAGGTAAGGGAGGATTTTAAAAGTAAATGTGTTTGTATAAAAAAGCTTATTTGGATAAGTTCACATCCAATATATTGTTTTATGTCTGTATATAAATACACACACACAACACTAATTTGTCTAGCAATTTATGAAATCAGTAGAAGTTAACATACTGTGACATGCATAATCACAAGATGCATTTGTTTAACTAGACAATACTGTCTTGAAAATCAGAATTATATTTTTATTGAATTATGCTTAATTTTTACAACCTCAGATTTTATTGAAAAATACAATATTAAAAAACTTAATGAATTCTGATATATTATTTGTTATAGGGGTGTTTAGAAGACATTGACCATTGTATCATTCAATGTTCCCTGTCTTATATTCCACAAAATAAGTGCAGTAAGAATTTTACTTCTCCTATGAAATATATATGTCTATTTTCAACAATGAAATTAACATGATTGGTCCTATTTCTTTTTTCTTTGCTTTGGCCCTAGGAAGCTTAAAAATAAATATGTTTCGGTGTTGGTAAAGTATAGGACTACTGACATAAATATATCATTGATAATTTTCCAGACTTTTATTTCAATTTTGTCATCCTAACTTTATTTAATACTTATGTATTAACCATATATGCATATATATTCAATATGTAATTTGTATATTGAATAATATATTAATCTAAGCCTTATTTATAAGAACAGGGAAGAGTTTAATAAATGATTGATATCCTCGATTTGATGGACTTTTAAATACTAAGAAATTTTTATAGATGGTTAAGTTAATAATTTTATGGCATCTCAATTCACAGCATCAATACCGTATACAGCATTTTAACAATATTATAAACTTCCTTAACACCACACTTTTTAATGATGTCGATTAAATTTTAAATTTCTAGCAAGTTGCAGTTGCCACTAAATCAATATTGAAGATTAAAATGCCATTAAGTTTTAAACAATATATCAGACATTAACTTCTGTTTAGAATAGTTCAAGGATTATTGTTTTAATAATGTGTCCAATAAGACTATAATTCTTTACAGGAAATACTAACTTATTGGAATGTTGTTTTTTATGCCAGTACAAATATAGAACACTGAATTAAATTCATATATTTATACAAATCTTTTTCTATCGATCAAGAAAATCAATAGAATATGCTTAAACCATTAATCTATAAAGCCCTTAATTAACTACATAGGCCATATTTCACATGATAATATTAACGATATTTGATCTGAGCTGGAAAACAGGCCCCATTCTTCCTAATGCTTTGCACACGAAGTGACTTATGATGTCTTTTACTCTTTCCAGTACCAATAAACTAAAAGATGCAACTTTCTATTAGATTACTGACTGTATGTTTTCATGTACAACTTCGAAAGTAAGGCCAAAACTGTGGGAATGGGAAACATAGACCTAACATTCACATTCACATTCATGAGATTCATGGGAAAGTGAGACTGGAAGCAATCAGGAAAACAACAGAGCTCTTTTTCGCTACTAAGCAGATTTGGAATTTATACCATCGAATGATAACAAACATGTTATGAAGGGCTCAGTTCTACCGTCCCCAGGAAAGGATAGTGGTATCACCTGTGCAGATATGGCCTAAGATGAAAAAGGTAGGCATTGAATGTACACAGTCATCAAGACATAGTAAAAGAACTGTACTTATTTTCAAAAAATAATCACTTTGAAAAAAAAATTCCTTTCAAGGGAGTGAGACACAGGCTTTCTTTGCCTCTCTCATGATAATCTGTATTATAAAACTAAGTGGAGCCAATGACAGGAAAATCTAAACAAGGAATACTCTGTGTATTATAAATGTTTGGGGAATTTTCAACATGAAAATATTCCTATGTTCATGATTTGTCAAGCTCATGAAATTTATTGGCAAAGCTTTTTTTCCTACAATCTAATCCATGTATTAGAAATTCCCCTACGTAATTAAAGAATGCTTAAGAAAAAAAATGTAAGAAGTAGCTAGAGTTTTAAGGTTGATTATCACTTTAAAAAAGTATATTTTAATAAAATTTTTAAAATTGAATATTTAAACTCTTTGAGCTTAATCTGGAATAAAGGTTAATACCAATTTCAGTAACCCTACAATCCATTCAGATTTTCTCTAAGTAATTATTTGCAAAAATTTATATGACAAAATATTTAGGAGAATTTTTTTTGATAATTGAACATAAAGTGTGCCTTGATGAGATGATGTTATCAGTCCCCTTTGGGGCATATATTCAAGATGTACAACACTAGAGTCTGATGCCATAGACCCCTTAAAGACCACTTATCACAGACAGGCTTGGTAGACTAAGCTGACCACCAGCTTCATCTTTTTATCAGCTTGAGTAGTGGAGCCTCAGATTTGTAGGATACTGCATGCCAGACGGAGTACTACCAAATACTATACGCTTATCAATCTCATTACTGAATATCGGATCCAGATCGGGGAGACACCCTCAGGTAACCAATCTGTCTTCACTTAGAATAGAGTGAGAAACATCATAGAGATAGCCCAAGGTCTAGAAAACAAGTTGGTGACAGAGATAGGTGTAGAAAATAAATTTCCTGACACCTAGGTCAATGCTTTTATTGCATTTTCATGTTGCCTAGTAGTATGGAGTATTAAAAATTGTGAATAAAAAACATTTCTAGATTTTAAACATCTAATTTTCTTTTTTTATTAATGCATTCCAGAAAATAAAATATGGAACATTTCTGTAGGCCACTTTTTATTTTCACTATTTATTCTTTATTATGTGTGTTGTAAAAGAAAAAATATAAAACAAAATATTTTAAGTAATGAAAGCATTCTCCTCTCCCTCTTGGCCCCTATATCCCAGCCTCAGAAGTAACCACAGTTAACAATTCTTTCCGGATTCTTCAAGACAGTCCCCTTGGCATATATACATTTTTTAAAGTTCACAACTTATATCAGCTCTTAACTCACTTGATACATTGAATTAACTTTATTGTGTCCATCTCCCTATGTCCATACCTATGGTTTTATGTTCTATCTATTACATGATTGCATTTGATTGTACAAGTACATCCTAGTTAATTAACAGGCTCTGATTAGTGGACAGTAGATCTTATGTTACCTGGGAATGTCTTTGGCAGCAAAATGGAACTGCCAAGTATATTATTCTTTTAAAAAGTGCCTTTTTTCTATAACAAAAAGTCTCTAGGGGAACATTTGGCAGCTTTGCTTTAGTAGCTCCACAACCTCAGTACAGGTGTCTATGATTCTTTTACCCTTTGTCCTCATAGTTACAAAAGGTCTCCCCCAGGCCATCATCACACCCACATCCAAATTGTCTGTCTCTTTCATGAGGAAAATGAGAACTTTTCCCTGTGCTGGCTTAACACATTTCTGCTTACATCTCATTGCCAGAAAGATATGAAATGGCCACTCCTGGTGGCAGGGGAGGTGGGCAAAGGAAGTAATGAATTCAATTAAATGAGCAAGGGGTTGGAATTTTTATTGAGTTAGTCAAATAATGGTGTTTTTTCATGAGTTGTTCTCATTTTTCCAAACATTTCCACAATGAATATCTTGTGTCCTTATGTGGAAATAGCTGTATGACAAATTTCTTATAATGAGACAGAAAAATAGAAGAAATAGGAGTGAGAAAGTGAAAACAGAAAGAAAGGACGGGAAGAAACAAAGAGGAGGGAGGTAAGAGAAGAAAGGAGGTGGGGAGGGAAGAGAAAAAATGGAAGATAAATTAAGGAACTGGAGGAAAATAGTTGAGTTCAGCATAAAAAGAGGTAAAATACCTGACTAATTATTTCATCCATGTGTTTACTTTCAGGAGAAGTAAGCTATCTACTGCCCCAAAGTCACCACCTGCTAAACTGTTCCTTCTTGCTAATACCTCTGTATCCACCCTTTTGGTGGAGCACTGTATAGTATTCAGATAAATGCAAATTAAAATAAATATGAAATATCATTTTATACCCATCAGGAAGGCAAAACTTAAAAACCAAAAAAACTGTCATCACTGGTAAACAAATGGGGAAAAAGGTACACTCCTTCCCATTTGGTCAAAAGAGTAAGTATCAATGATTTCTTGAAAAGAAATCTGACAATGTATTTTAAATAAATAGATGATAGATAGATAGATGACAGATAGATAGATAGACAGATAGATAGACTTAGATCAATGCCCTCATACATTCTTAGGGATCTATCCCTTAGAAAGGAATTATTATGAAATAATATATTAACTAGGATATTTATTAAATCATTCTTCATAATCATAAAAATGGCAACAAAGTGAATTTTTTTCTTATAGTAAATGGTCCATAAAGTACATCCATACCATAAAATGTGTCTATTAAAATTAGACAAGATCCTTATAAGGGGAAAACTGGAAAATTCCACAAATATGTGGAGATTGAACAACATGGTACTGAACAATCAATAAGTCAAAGAAGAAATCAAAAGAGAAATCAAAAAATATCTTGAGACAAGTAAAAATGAAAATAAAACATGCCAAAACCTATGGGATGCAGCAAAATCAGTTATAAGAGGGAAGTTCACAGTGATAAATGCCCACCTCAAGAAACAAGGAGTTCAAATAAACAACCTAACTTTATACCTCAAGGTATATGAACAAAATGAAACAGAGACTAGAAACATGATTTTAAAAATCAATAAAACTAAGAGCTGATTTTTAAAAATGATAAACAGAATAGACAAAACATTAGACTCACCAAGAAAAAAGGAGAGAGAACTCATAAATAAAATCAGAAATAAATGATGTGATATTAATTGATACCACTGGAATACAAAGAATCATAAAAGACTGCTATGAACAATTATACGCTAATAAATCGGACAACTGAGAAGAAATGGATAAATTTCTAGAAACATACAACTTACCAAACTGAATCAGGAAGACATAAAAAATCTAAACAGACCAATCTAAAGTAAAGAGATTAAATCATTAATCAAAAACCTCCCAACAAAAAAAAAAATCTAGAACCAGATGCCTTCACTGATGAATTCTACCTAACATTAAAGAATTGACAGCAATTCTTCTCAAATTCTTCCAAAAATTATGAGAGGAAATACTTGCAAACTCATTATATGAGGACAGCATTACCCTGATACCAAAACCAGACAAGGACACTGCAAGAAAAAAAAAATTACAGGACAATATCCCTAATGAACATAGATGCAAAACTTCTCAACAAAAGTTTAGTGAAGCGAATTAAACATTTAAAAGATCATACACCATGATCAATTGGGATTTAGTCAAAGGATGCAAGGATGGTTCAACATCCATAAATCAAAAACTGTGATGCACTACATTAACAAAATGAAGGATCAAAATTATATGATCATTTCAAAAGATTCATAAAAAGCATTCAAAATGCATCATGATAAAAACCCTTAACAAAGTGAGTACAGTAGGAACACACCTTAATATAATAAACTCCATATATGACAAGCCCATAGCTAACGTCATACTCAATTGTGAAAACTAAGATTTTCCTCTAAGATCAAGAGCAAGATAAGAATGACAGTCTCACCACTTTAATTCAACACAGTTCTAAAAGTCTTAGCCAGGACAATTAAGCAAGAAAAAGCAATAAATAAATAAGGAACAAGGAAAGCTGTCTCTATTTGTAATTAAAATGTTATTATCTATAGAAAACCCTAAAGAGTCTACCAGAAAAAAAAACTGTTAGAATTAGTAACTGAAATTAGAAAAAAAAACTGAACTTAATAAAGGTATAGGATACAAAATCAATATACAAACATCTGTTGCACTTCTAGACACTGATAATGAACTATCAGAAAGAGAATTAAGAAAACAATTATTTAAGTGCATCAGAAAGAATAAAATATAAGGAATAAATTTAACTAAGGAGGTGAATGAGCTGTACACTGAAAACTATTAGATATTGATGAAGTAAATTAAACAAAACACAAATAAATTGAAAGAGAGTCTGTGTTCATGGACTGAAAGAATTAATACTGTTAAAATGTTCATACTAACCAAAGCAATCTAGAGATTCAAAGCAAACCCTATCAAAATTCCAATGGCATTTTTCACAGAATTACAACAAATATCCTAAAATTTATATGGAACCAAAAAAGATCCTGAATAGCCAAAACAAACTTGAGGAGGAAGAAAGCTGGAGACATCATGCTTACTGATTTCAAATTATTACAAAGCCATAGTAATCAAAACAGTATGCTTTTGGTGTAAAAACAGACATATAGATCAGTGGAACACAGAGAGCCCATAAATAAATACACACATATATGCTCAATTAAATTACAACAAAAGAGCCAAGAATATGCACTGGGGAAGGACAGTCTCTTCAACAAATTATGTTTGGAAAATTGGACAGCCACGCAAAAGAATGAAACCAGAACCCTTTCTTATATCATACACAAAAATTAACTCAAGGAGCTTCCCTTGTGGCACAGTGGTTGAGAGTCCGCCTGCGGATGCAGGGGACACGGGTTCGTGCCCGGGTCCGGGAAGATCCCACATGCCGCGGAGTGGCTGGGCCCGTGAGCCATGGCCACTGAGCCTGCGCGTCCGGAGCCTGTGCTCCGCAGCGGGAGAGGCCGCAACAGTGAGAAGCCCGCGTACCGCAAAAAAAAAAAAAAAAATTAACTCAAAATAGAATAAATTCTTGAATGTATGACCTGAAACAATAAAACTCCCAGAAAAAAAAAACCATGGGCAGTAAGCTACTTATCCCATCCTGGAAACAGTTTCTTTGAATCTGGTAGCAAAACCAAGGGCAAAAAAAGCAAAAATAAATATTTGGGACACTATCAAACTTAAAACTTCTGCACAGCAAAGTAAACCATCAACAGAATGAAAAGGCAACCTACAAAATGGGAGAAAATATTTCCCAACTATATACATGACTATATGCATATCCAAATATTGGCTTTTAAAATATATTTTGCATATCTATACATAGTATTTATTTATATATTTATTTACCTTTATATATGACATATATGTATATATTATTTATATAAACATATATTTATATAAGTATAAATATATGTGTATATATTATATATTTATATATTATATACATATATATCACCAGTATATAAAGAACTTATACAACTTAACAGCAAAAGAACAATTTGATTAAAAATAAGCAGAGCAGCTACATAGACTTTTCTCAAAAGAATACATAAAAGTGGCCAACAGGTATATGAAAAGGTGCTCAACTTCACTAATCATCACAGAAATGCAAATCAAAACCACAATATTACCTCGTACCTGTTAGGATGGCTATCCTGGAGAAGACAAGAAATAACAAGTATTGCCGAGGATGTGGAGAAGAGGGAAGACTTGTGTTCTGTTAAGAGGAATGTAAATTGATGCAGCTACTATGGAAAACAGTATGGAGGTACTTCAAAAAACTAAAAATTTAACTGCCACATGATCCAGCAATTTTACTTCCAGTAGGAACACTGGAAGAGGTAGAAGTATAATCTAAAACCTGTACTTTTAAAATGAAATAAAATATTGAATGGGTGTGTAACCTGCGTATAATTTTATGATTATGAAGTACACGTAGAAACATGGAGGGAATACAGTTGACCCATGAACAACATGGGTTTGAAATGCCTGGTCCACTACACACAGATTTTTTTCAATAAACATACAGCTGGCCCTCTGTATTCACAGGTTTGGTAACCATGGATTCAAGCACCTGTGGATCAAATCCCACAGACGAGGGTACCTATGGGCCTATGTCATTTTATATAAGGAACTTGAGCACCCACAGAGTTTGGTATATGCAGGGGCTCCTGGAACCAGTCCCCAGCGCATACAGAGAGACGACTACATGCAACTGTTAAAATGGGCCACACAGAAAAAGGGAGTTTACACTGATGTGGAAGGGAGGAAACAAATAATAATAATGAGAATAATAGGTGTCTCCCACTATTTACAAATGTGTGTAGCCCCCTTCCCTTAAAACTAGGCTAGTCTTAGTGACTTGCTTGACCATAGAATCTTACGAAGTGAATATCTGAGATTGCAGAGTCAAGTCATGAAATACCTTACGGTTACCTGCTAGGCCTGTTGGACACTCATTCTTGGGATGTTACATCTCAAAACAGCCACCAGGCTGTGAGAAGTGCAGACCACAAGGAGAGGCCATGTGTGGACCCTGGTCAGCAGCGCTGGCTGAGACCCCTGCTCATAGGCAGCGTCAGCTGCCACCATGTGAATGAGGTCCCTCGGGCAGCCTCCACCTGACTCAGCACACGAGGGACGTCAAGCCACAACTCGTCAGCTGAGCCTTGTCCACCATGCAATTGTGAGAAGTAACAGGACATTTTTTTGGCTTAAACTACCCACTTCGGGGTATTCTGTTATACAGCTAAAAGTAATCATATTGACACATTAATGAAAAATTTAGTGTGCAAATATATTTAAATATTAACTAGGAAGTTATTTTCAAAAGCAGGGAAAAGGAGACTTGGTTTTGATATAGTTAAGAAAAAAAGTAAGTAAAACCAAAGAGAAGAGAATGAGACTTATTGAGGGGAATTGGTTTTGGAGTCAGCCAGCCTTAACTTGTCTCTGACTCCCTGCTCTGCTTCTTCCTGGTTGCTGAGGTCTCTTCAACCTCAGTTTTCCCATCAGTAAATGGGAAAAATATTAGCATTAGGCATGAAACTTAATAGAAAATCAGGGTTACTTATTGCTGAATTCTTCACAAAATTCCTCTCTCCTATTCCTCTGCAATATCATAGAATATTGAAACTAAAACAAATGTTAGGTGTAGTATGCATTACCATGCATTACCATCTTTTCAGTGGTACTCTTGGAAACGGATGCATTTGTGTGTTTCTATGACAACCCCACAATGCCTTGATCATGATTTATAACAGGTTTTTTGTTGCATTGATTTTGTCCAGTATGGCAAAATACAACTTAGTAATGTTTCCTTTGACGATTACTTACAATATTCACACATTTAATCTTCTATAAGATATTAAATGATTTTCCATCCACCCCAAAACATCAGCAATAATATACATACAAAAAATAGATTTTAGTTGAACTGAATTACATTTAGAGATAATTTTGTAAAAGGTTAACATTTTTCTAATATAAAGACATGTCATCCAAAAGAGGTTGATCCTTATTAGAGATGGTAGGATTAAACTATAGAAGTAGTAACTGAGCATGAATCTTGAGGGATGAGTACATTTCTATTAGGTAGAGATGAGAAAGGGAATTCTAGGAAAAGAAAATAGCAAACCGTGAAGACAGGCATTACAAGTCACGTGTGTATAATGCACGGACAGATTTATGTCTGGCCAAAGAGCTACATAATAGTTTAAAAGAGAATAGGAGCAGACACTCATTCCCCAAATTAAACTTGTAGTGTTTTTCTCCATAGATTAATAATATGTTGTTCTCATCTTGGGGAGAAGTTGAGGATGAAAAAACTTAGCATATTATTTTAAGTCATGTTACTATCTTATATCTACTGATTAGCATCACAAAAACTGGCTTCCTTTTCTTTTTTCCCATCCAATGATTTATTGACTTGTTGAAGGTCTGTGAATATGTTTTCAACACTGATTTGTATTCTGCAGTTTACTACTTTATGAAGGAATTCTTTTCTTCAAAATATTTTATCATTTGTATGGAAGGCTGCATAAAATAGAACAATTGCTATTATTAATTCCAAACCAGTGCAGCATACAAAAGGGTAGAAATTGTTGCTGTGCTTTTTTACATCTTAAGAATGTTGGGAAGTTCCAAAGATTGATTGTAATGGGGAAAAAAAGATTAATTTGACAAAATGCAACTAAACTTAACCTTATTTCTCACATCATTTTATTAGCAAGAATTTTTCATGTTTTTCAATGTCTCACTTAAATGTTTCTCAATTAAGGTAGCTTCTCAAGCCTAGCAAATACTCCTTTTCATTTATTGTCTTTCTATAGCAATCCTATAGAACACTGATCTCATTAAAATGAGACTGGGTATGTTAAATGATATGAAAATGGGTCTGTTAATGATAAGTTGCTCACACCATACATGCAGAGGGGGGCACTGTTAACATTCAATGATCTCACCAATCTTTATAAAGGGACGACTTCTACTAATTTAGTGAAGTGTTCTTACCTTAACCATTTTTCTGCTTCCTCCTATGTTAAATCTAGAATTCCCAAAAGCATCAGAACGTTAAAGATGAACAAAGCAAAGGCTTTTCATAAAACTATCTTAGTAGTCAAGAGGCCAAGTGGAATCAATGTGAAAAATTAATCCTAACTCAGTAATTTTTAAAATAGGGGAAATGTTTTCATTAAGACATTCCGTTTACACGTATAGTTGTTGACTTTTTTTTCTTCCTAAATTTTTAAGGAGTGGATTTGAATATGGACTGAATGGAATACTATGGGGTGAGAACAAAATTGAGAAACTGAATCTCTCACCCACCTGCTAAATAACAGTATTTTCTTGGCCAGCTTGTTTCCTGAGTATTTGTGAAACAGATGTAGACAGCAGGTAGAGAGAAAGAGAAATTTTAAATGACCCAGATTTCCTCCAGGAGATTGAAGAGAGATCAAAATCAGCAGAAAGGGGATAGGAAGAAAGGTCAGATCCCAAAGGCTGGGATTTCAGGGAGTGAGGATGGATGAGCAGAGAGGGGAGTTTGGGGGAGCGTCTGCCATTCACGTGAAAGTTGTTGATAGCCGCCAAGACAAAGACAAAAATTTAAAAGGCATTTCAGTATACATTAAGGATGTATGGTCTGCTCTTTGAAAATATTATATCAGGAAGTCGATAAAATTGTGAATGCATATTAGTGACCATAGTCTGATGGACTATCCTGTATTGAATGTGCCTTTGTACAGCATCAGGGCACATGGGCCCCAACTGTGTAAAACTTTCTTTCTTGTGTATGTGTGTCTGTATGGGTTTAGCTGACAACTGTGATTTAGCAATAACAGAATTTGTCTTTATTTATAAAAGGTGAAAAGAGGGGAAAAGAAGAAAAAAGAGAAGTAGAACTACCTTGGTATAGGAAACAATGTAAATACATTTCTGAAATCCGTTTCAAATATGAAATACATTAATACGTGAAACTCAGATGTTTAGAAATACAGGTTTTATAATCAATCAGTTTGTCATGTCCTGAACTTGGCACCTAATTCTGCTGCCGACTTCTACCTTTGTTCACAGATCAAGATCTGTACCACCTTAAAACAAAGCAAACACTGAAATAAGAATAATATGTATATACTATGGATATGAGACTTATGTAACGGCTCCTCTGTCATCTTTGGATATTAGAACAGATGTTAGTGGTAAGAATACTGGGAGGAAGAGACACAAAGCCTGTAATTTCCTCATTTATTTTCATTTTTGTCTATGAATCCATGAGTCTGTAAGAACAAATATTTTACAGCTTACAGTAACCTGTTTTTTGTTTTTTTTTTAACACAGTTTCCAGGAAAGGGAAACATACGCATATCAGAGCTTTACCTTTAGTGAAGTTTTACAACTCCCGAAGTTAGAGAGTGTGTGTAGTGGGTGGGTGGGAAAAACAGGTGAAGGGAGTTAAACGGTACAAACTTCCAGTTATAAAGGTAAATCATGGGATGTAATACAGAGCACGATGACAATAGCTAATAATACTGAATTGCATATTAGAAACTTCCTAAGAGAGTAGATCTTAAAAGTTCTCATCACAAGAAAAAAAAATTTTGTAACTACGGATGGTGACAGATGGTAACTAGACTTACTGTGGTGGTCATTTCACAGTATATACAAATATCAAATTTTATGTTGTACATCTGAAACTAATATAATGTTATATGGCATTTAGACCGCAATTAAAAAAAGAGCTGACTTCCCGTGATTCACAGGAACATGTAATTAAACTGCTCAGGGCACCTTTTGAGGAAGCTGTCCTGTGAAGCTGATATGCCCGCCAGCAAGGTTTTCAAGGACAGCCCATGTGTTACAGAGAAAGGACTTTGGGTACTTGGATATAAAAAGTAGATATGCACTGAAAATAATCTAACCAAAGGAAATGTTCAGTAAAATGAACATTTGTAAAAGCATGAAAAAAATGTTCTTTAGTATTGAGGAAATGACTTCCAGAGGTGCATGGTATTCTCATTTTGCAGGACCTGTTCTTTTTTTGCAAATGATGTTGCCAAAAAGGGATTAATCTCCAAAACACACAAGCAGCTCATGCAGCTCAACATCAAAAAAAAAAATAAAAAATGGGCAGAAGATCTAAATAAACATTGCTCCAAGGAAGACATACAGATGGCCAAAAGGCACATGAAAGGATGCTCAACGTCGCTAATTAGAGAAATGCAAGTCAAAACTACAATAAGGTATCACCTCACACTGGTCAAAGTGGCCATCATTAAAAAACTACAAATAATAAATGCTGAAGAGGGTGTGGAGAAAAGAGAATCCTCCTACAGTGCTGGTGGGAACGTAAACTGGTGCAGCCACTACGGAGAACAGAATGGAGGTTCCTTACAAAACTAAAAATAGAGCTAACATATTATTCTGCAATCCTACTCCTGGGCATATATATGGAGAAATCCCAAATTTGAAAACATACATACACCCCAGTGTTCACTGCAGCACTACTTACAATAGCCAAGACGTGGAAGCAACCTAAATGTCCAAGGACAGAGATGAATGGTAATGAAGATGTGGTATATATATATACGCACACACACAAAGACACACACACGCACAAACACAGTGGACTATTACCCATCCACGAAGAAAGAATGAAATAGTGTAATTTGCAACAACATGAATGGACCTAGAGATTATCATACCAAGTGACGTAAGCCAGATAGAGAAAGACAAATATCAGATAACACCTTTAAAAACTCAGGGTAACCCGACTCAAGTTCCAAACTTAGCATGTTATCTGCATTTTTCCAAGAGGAGCTGAATGTCAAGGAATTTACATGAGTACTATTTTCATTTCCACAATAATAACATAATTCTAAGGGGCAGTGCAATTGTTCAAATTAAACCTCTAAAAGTGGTCACACACGAAAGTCTGCAGAAGAAAGCAGCTAAGTGGCTGCAGTCCACAACACACAGCAATCCTGCCATTTCTTCTGTAGAAACAACATAGGAAAGAGAATGTCCCAGAGCAAAACTCAACCAAATCTCCCTTTTCACAGGTTCCTTCTTCCATCACACACAGAAGGAAAGATTTCTTTCAAAATGACTACTTTCAGTGCTCCATAAAAAATGAAATCTCCTGTTTCCAAAACACACCATTTTATTCTGGAAACATCAGCAATCTAGAAAAATGTGTTAATTAAGCAGTGATCATCTCAAGTCACACCACTTCTGTGGAATAACCTTAAGGGATGAAAATGTTAAGGGCAGCTAACCCTACACTTTTTTTAATGTCCAGGAAATGACCCAAAAGACGGTCATTATAGATAATCTGCATCAATTTTCAAGAATCACTTGGATTAACAAGTATTATGGCTTTGACCTAATTATAAGCTTATTTTTCATGTCAGAGACATGGTATCAAAATACAGGTTTGACCAAATCAGAATTTTTCATGGAATTATGATAATTCTTTGACGTAAAATACATCAAGATCTTTTTTGACCCACCTCCTAGAGTAATGAAAAACAAAAATAAACAAATGGGACCTAATTTAACTTAAAAGCTTTTGTACAGCTAAGGAAACCATAAATAAGATGAAAAGACAACCCTCAGAATGGGAGGAAATATTTGCAAATGAAGCAATGGACAAAGGATTAATCTCCAAAATACATAAACAGTTCATGGAGCTCAATATCAAAAAACAAACAACCCAATCAAAAAATGGGCAGGAGACCCAAATAGACATATCTCCAAAGAAGACATACTGATGGCCCACAGGAACATGAAAATATGCTCAATATTACTAATTATTAGAGAAATAAAAATCAAAGCTACAATGAGGTATCACCTCACACTGGTCAGAATGGCCATCATCAAAAAATCTACAAAATAATGAATGCTGGAGAGAGTGTGGAGAAAAAGGAACCCTCTTGCACTGTTAGTGGGAATATTAATTAATACAGCCACTGTGGAGAATGGTATGGGGGTTCCTTAAAAAACTAAAAATAGAACTACCATATGACACAGCAATCCCACTACTGGGCATATACCCCGAGAAAACCATAATTCAAAATGACACATGTACCCCAATGTTCATTTGCAGCACTATTTACAATAGCCAGGATATGGAAACAACCTAAATGTCCAACAACAGACGAATGGATAAAGAAGATGTGGTACATATATACAATGGAATATTACTCAGCCATAAAAAGGAATGAAATTGTGTCATTTATAAAGATGTGGATGGACCTAAAGTCTGTCATACAGAGTGAAGTAGGTCAGAAAGAGAAAAACAAATATTGTATATTAACACATATATGTGGAATCTAGAAAAATGGTACAGATGAACCTATTTGCAGGGCAGGAATAGAGACGTAGATGTAGAGAATGGACATGTGGACAAAGGGGAAGGGGAGGGTGGGATGACTTGGGAGATTAGGATTGACATATATACACAACCGTGCGTAAAACAGATCTAGTGGAACCTGCTCTATAGCACAGGGAGCTCAGCTCGGTGCTCTGTGGTGACCTAGATGGGCAGGAAGTGGGGTGGGGTGGGAGGGAGGCCCAGGAGGGGGGGGATATGTGTATACATATAGCTGCTTCACTTCATTGTACAGCAGAAACGAATACAACATTGTAAAGCAGTTATACTTCAATAAAAAAGCCATGGATTTGTCTATATTGTTTTATATAAAGATGTTTTAAACCCTGTCAAGGTTTGCAACTTTATCCTATAAGGTTTTGGTTAACTGCCAGCCCTTGTTCTTACTTAGGTACCTCTGACTTTACCCAAAAATGAAAGGTCTGAACTACAAGAGCCTTGGTAAGAGACTATGAACAGCTGGAACAGGCAAAGCTCTGTGATCATTAACAAGTTGATGAAAAATCATTCTGTTCTTTGCTGTTACATTGAGGTCAGTCATGAATATCTTGCACTAAACGTGAAGACTGAGGTGATGGAGGGAGCGTGACCTGCACATTTTTTAAGAATTTTCTGTATGTTGGGAAGGAAAACACAAACTACTGTGATGGAAGCAGAAGAAGGAATTTAAGACAGAAAACAGCAGTAAGTAGAATTGCTCTTATAACCTTCCTCATGTGATAAACTCCTGGGGAACCATTTTCTATCTGGGTCTCCATTCAGGGGATGCCAGAGGCTCAGAAATTCTAACTTAGAATGGATAAAAGAATTTCATCCATTGGGAATGTAACTATGCTTGAATACTATGTTAGATATGAACAGAAATTTGGAAATATTCAGAGTTTTTGATGAGTGAAACTGAATTTTAAAGATGATATAGTATCTACATAAACTGATAGAATACACTTAATACTGTTTACGAAAAGGTACCTGAAATACAGCAAGGAAGTATATTTGTGTTAGGAGCAGTGAGCTGGGAATAAGAAAAATAAATTACATGTTTTATGTTCTATTTATCCTTGAGTAATTTGGCTTAAAAATTCAGTGTCTACCTTTCATTACAATATACCTTTAAACCTATATGAACTTTCTAAATATGTGACCAGCAGAGTTGTGGAGACGGCAGCTTGCTTCTCTAAGTTCTAGGATGCCATCCTACAAAACACTACCCCCCAATAATTCATATATAATAAACAACTTGGAAATTCTGCTGTAAACACCCAGAGAGGCTATTTTGAAGGCTCTTGCAGGAAATCCCTCACTTTCAGATGTCTCAAAAAGGCTTAGGGAAAGGGGCCAGTTTTAGTTGCCACCCCAGCTGTCAGTGTCCCTGGGCCACATTCTCCTGCACTTCACCCTTCTGAGCAGTTTTGATCCCTCCTCCTTCCTCTTGCTCTGTGCATCACCTGTTCTTCTTGATGTGGCCTCACTGCCTGAAATAGGACCCTCTCCTCCTCCAACGGTGGGACATCCACTCCTACACAAACCCACTTCCTCCTGGGAGCCCGGCTGGAGCAGGGCTGCTCTGTAAGGGGTCCAGCTGCATGCTCCTGTCAGCTCTCTGTCAGAAGACCCATCACGTGCCCTGCGATGTCTCAGGCACCTGAATAAGCTCTGAGCTCAGAGAGCGCAGACACTACGCCCCCCATCTCTACATTCTTAGCATGTGGCAGAATCTGTCCGTAAGGGCTCAAAAACATTCATTCACAGCTTTGGCTCCAAGGCCAAGTACATCGAATAAAGTAAATTCTTAACCTCAAGACACTTTGTGGATTTTGTAAAATGTAAGAGCTCAGAAGATAAATTTCTATGGGCAAAGACATTGAATGCAGCCTTTGTCCTTATGTCCTATAGCTTAGGTAACTCGTATCCTTTATCAGGATGGAACTATGTCCCAGACAGAGCCTTCTCATTTCAAAATAGTGAAAAGAGGGGCTTCCCTGGTGGCGCAGTGGTTGAGAGTCCGCCTGCCGATGCAGGGGACACGGGTTCGTGCCCGGGTCCGGGAAGATCCCACATGCCGCGGAGCGGCTGGGCCCGTGAGCCGTGGCAGCTGAGCCTGCGCGTCTGGAGCCTGTGCTCCACAACGGGAGAGGCCACAGCAGTGAGAGACCCGCGTACCGCAAAAAAAAAAAAAAAAAAAATAGTGAAAAGACCCCATACATCAGTAGTACAGTTAAATACTAAATGATTCTAAAGGAATATGCAATGCTAATTATCAAAATGAACAGTATTCCATTTTGTGTGTTTACAATTAGCCAAAATTAAAGCATAGAAAAGCTAACAATATTTTGAAAGGGTTTATTCTTTTTCAGATAGCAATGCATAATGGGCCAAAGTGTCTGCCAACTCCTCCCAACAAAGTCACCTAATCTCACCTGAGAAAATACTTAGCAACCAACACTCATAAAGGTGTAATGGAAACAGCATGAGGGATGAATAACAGCAAATGCTGTTAAACGTTCTCATGTTTTATTCACATCTACCCCATAATGTGTAAGACCATCATCATTGAGGCTATGTCGTGTTATGTAATTTGCTCAAGGTCGTAGCATTCTCGAGCGTGAGACCACAATCATGTCTCGGGCTCCAGCGATGCTGGCTGGCTTCCCGTTTGTGCCTTGTACGAAAGCTAGGCTCTGAGTTACCTTGGGCCACTCAGCTTCCTATCAGTAGAATCGTCATCATTTCCTGCCGAGGTGTCTTCCACCTCAAATAGTCAAAGATAGTATCATTTTAGAAGTGGCCTCTTTCTGATAGTAGTTTCTTTCAGATATCCTTTACACTTTATTATTCCCCAAATAATTTGGAAGCTTAGATTTTTAAGCACATAATAGTCCCCTCGCAAATGACATGGGAAATAGTAAAAGTAAAGGACAACCAAAAGAATCTACCCTGAGAAAGAGGCCTCCTTCTGAAGTATTATTATCTGATGCCTTTGCTAAGATGGGAAATTTGAACAGCTCATAGAACTGAACTCTAAAATGGTATTTCTTTAAAAGGACTTTTCCATTAGTAACTCTTTTTACCACTGACTAGAACTAATCCATTCGTGCAACGAATATTACTTAATGCTTACAAGGCACCAGGTATTACCCTAGGTGCTAGGAATACACCAGTAAACAAAAGAAGAAATCTTGGCTCCCCCACAGGGTTTATAATCTAGTGAGAGAAGCCGGCAATAAAAAAGAGAAATACATAAAACACAGAGCATGTGAGATCACAGTTAAGTGCTACAGAACAGAGAAAGCGGTAGGAAGCACTGGGAAAGTTAAATATCCTGTTTTCCTTCTCCTTACTTATCAGCTCATAACAAGAAGGTAAGCTTACTGTGAGAGAAAGCTGCAGCACCATTAAGGTAAAGGTGAGTGTTGATAGGATAAGAGAAAATGTCTGGAGAGGTAGAAATATGTAACTGTATATAGGGGATTTACATATACATGTAAATACAATCTGGTCATGTTTGAAGCATCCCCATGTGTGCATGTACGTATATACATATGCCATAACATACGTACATAAGTACATACACGCACGCATGTATATACACACATATGTAATACATATATATATATATTTTTTTTTTTTTTTTGCGGTACGCGGGCCTCTCACTGTTGTAGCCTCTCCCGTTGCGGAGCACAGGCTCTGGACGCGCAGGCCCAGCGGCCATGGCTCACGGGCCCAGCCGCTCCGCGGCACGTGGGATCTTCCTGGACCGGGGCACGAACCCGTGTCCCCTGCATTGGCAGGCGGGCTCTCAACCACTGTGCCACCAGGGAAGCCCCATAATACATATATTTAAAGCAGAAGCAGCACCCATGACAAAAGCAGTTATAGATAAGTCATACAAACCTCAGCATGTGCACATACACCCATCCGAGTCGAGAGCAGAACGAAGAATTAATAGTGAGACAAAAGTCTGCAACTGAATTTTATTTGGGGACTCAGCATCTATTTCAGCTGAGGGAGGAACGACTGGTGAACGTGTCTAACTAAGAGCAAGCCAGTATGTAAATCCTGCACATTCCGCTGTAGTTTCTTAACTGACCTTAGGAAACATAGTGCAGGTTTTTAATTTTATGATAAAATATTTCAAAAAAAGTAGTCTGATAATTTGCCATAGTACATCTCTCAGAGAGTAAGAATAGCTCATATCTATGTCCCCTCCCCGCCCGCTGTGCACACACACACAAACACACACAGGTAGCCAAAAGCAAAAAGCTCTCAACAGTCAGGCAACCTTGTATAAGAACACATATTTTTTAATCACTTGAAAAACTCTGAAATGAAGACTACTGAGGTCTGTCCTAATACTGAAAGGAGGGTCAAGATTGCCATACAAATATGTTACATAAATGTCCTACCTCCCCGCTCTGACCAAGGTCTTCCCTGCATTTATCATTAAGTCTTTCCCTATTCAAGATATATATCTGGGGATTAGATTTGACTGCTAAAAAGAAGAAACCACCCCCCATCCCCAAATCAGTGGCTTATGTTTATTCCTTCACGTTAAAAAAAAATAATAAAAAGTACAGAGATTGACTGAGCATCCTGAGTAGGCCCAGGACCAAGACACTCACCAGGACCCAGGCTCCCCCTACATGTCTCCTCTGTTCTCTCCACACATGGCTTCCATTCTTATGCTGAAGTGTGTCTTCATAATGGCTGCTGGAGCTCCAGACATCACATCCACACTGCAGGCAGTAAGAAAGGTAAAGGGGTTCAGACCCTAAAGGAGGCACTTTCAGAATAAGCCATCTCACTTTGAAGAGTATGCCTAGATTCTGACACAGCACTTCACAATGGTTAAATCTACCTATGTCTTAATAATTAAAAATCACAGGCCCACACTTAGATGCAGGATGGGAACATTACCACTGGGAATGAAATCAGGATTCCTTAACTGATGAAGAAGCAGTGAGAAGATTTCAGGCAGATAATCATTTGTCACTCTCATACTTAACTTCTGAAATTTTTTGACCCTCAACCCTATTAAACCCTTTAGAAGAAAATACCCCATTGTAAAGCTGTGTGAAAACTAGGAAATGGATTAGTTTATCTGCTCAGTCACCCCACCTTTCATATGCATGACAGTCATATTTCTGAGCAAAGACTAAAGTCCACAGAAGTATCATAATTACTGGCGCACACAATGCACGCATGCATGTACACACAGAATCACTACTATGCAAAGCTGGCATCAGGGAGCTTTGAAGGCAGAGATTTTATTTTTTTTAATTATCTTTTCTTCTTTATATTTTGTAATAGTCAGAGGTTCACAGGAAGTTGCAAACAAATGTACAAGGAAGTCCTGCTTACCCTTCCCTCAGCCTCACCGCAGTGTTAACTTGTTATACAACTATAGTTCAATAGCAAAATCAAAATACTGATATGGGCACAATTCATAGACCTTATTGAGATTTCATGAGTGATACATGTACCATTTGTGTGTGTGTGTTTATAGCTCTACACAGTTTTATCACATGTGTAGCCTTGCATAACCCACACAGCAATCAAGAAACTCAATTGAATCGTCACCACAAGACTCCCTTGTCTGACCCCTTTAGAGTCACTACTCTCCTGTCCCCTCCACCTCCACCCCTAGCCTCTGGCCACACTATTCTGTTGCTCCATGTTTATAATTATGTTATTTTACAGTTGTTACATAAATGGGATTATGCATTTTGTATCTTTTTTGAGATTGCTTTTCTTCACTCAGCGTAACTTCATTGAAGTTCATTCAATTTGGTGTGTCTATCAATAGTTCATCCCTTTTTAAAAAGTTTTTACTTATTTTTTTAACATGCTTATTGGAGTATAATTGCTTTACAATGTTGTTAGCTTCTGTTGTATAACAAAGTGAATCAGCTATACCTATACATATATCCCCATATCTCCTCCCTCTTGAGCCTCCCTCCCACCCTCCCTATCCCACCCCTCTAAGTAGTCACAAAGCACTGAGCTGATCTCCCTGTGCTATGCAGCTGCTTCCCACTAGCTATCGATTTTATGTTTGGTAGTGTATATATGTCCATGCTACTCTCTCACTTCGTGCCAGCTTACCCTTCTCCCTCCCCGTCTCCTCAAGTCCATCCTCTATGCCTATGTCTTTATTCCTGTCCTGCCCCTAGGTTCTTCAGAACCACAATTTTCTTTGTAGATTCCATATATATGTGTTAGTATATGGTATTTGTTTTTCTCTTTCTGACTTACTTCACTCTGTATGACAGACTCTAGGTCCCTCCACCTCACTACAAATAACTCAATTTCGTTTCTTTTTATGGCTGAGTAATATTCCATTGTATATATTTGCCACATCTTCTTTATCCATTCATCTGTCAATGGACACTTAGGTTGCTTCCATGCCCTGGTTATTGTAAATAGAGATGCAATGAACACTGTGGTACATGACTCTTTTTGAATTATGGTTTTCTCTGGGTATATCCCCAGTAGTGGGATTGCTGGGTCATATAGTAGTTCTATTTTTAGTTTTTTAAGGAAACTCCATACTGTTCTCCGTAGTTGCTATATCAATTTACATTCCCACCAACAGTGCAAGAGGGTTCCCTTTTCTCCACATCCTCTCCAGCATTTATTGTTTGTAGATTTTTTGATGATGGCTATTCTGACAGGTGGGAGGTGATACCTCACTGTAGTTTTGATTTGCATTTCTCTAATGATTAGTGATGTTGAGCATCCTTTCATGTGTTTCTTGGCAATCTGTATATCTTCTTTGGAGAAGCGTCTATTTAGGTCTTCTGCCCAATTTTGGATTGGGTTGTTTGATGTTTTGATATGGAGGTGCATGAGCTTCTTGTAAATTTTGGAGATTAATCCTTTGTCTGTTGCTTCATTTGCAAATATTCTCTCCCATTCTGAGGGCTGTCTTTTCGAAACCAAAAGCTTTGTGAGTTTATTTTTCTGTGTGGTGTTAGGGAGTGTTCTAATTTCATTCTTTCACATGTAGCTGTCCAGTTTTCCCAGCACCACTTATTGAAGAGGCTGTCCTTTCTCCACTGTACATTCCTGCCTCCCTTATCAAAAATAAGGTGACCATATGTGCGTGGGTTTATCTCTGGGCTTTCTATCCTGTTCCATTGATCTATATTTCTGTTTTTGTGCCAGTACCATACTGTCTTGATTACTGTAGCTTTGTAGTCTAGTCTGAAGTCCAGAAGCCTGATTCCTCCAGCTCCATTTTTCTTTCTCAGGATTGCTTTGGCTATTCGGGATCGTTTGTGTTTCCATACAAATTGTGAAATTTTTTGTTCCAGTTCTGTGAAAAATGCCAGTGGTAGTTTGATAGGGATTGCACTGAATCTGTAGATTGCTTTGGGTAATACAATCATTTTCACAATTTTGATTCTTGCAGTACAAGAACATGGTATATCTCTCCATCTATTTGTATCACCTTTAACTTCTTTCATCAGTGTATTACGTTTATAGCAATACAACCCTACCTCAAGAAACAAGAAACATCTTAAATAAACAACCTAACCTTATACCTAAAGCAATTAGAGAAAGAAGAACAAAAAAAGCCCAAAGTTAGCAGAAGGAAAGAAATCATAAAGATCAGATCAGAAATAAATGAAAAGGAAAGGAAGGAAACAATAGCAAAGATCAATAAAACTAAAAGCTGGTTGTTTGAGAAGATAAACAAAATTGATAAACAATTAGCCAGACTCATCAAAAAAAAAGGGACAAGACTCAAATCAGTAGAATTAGAAATGAAAAAGAAGTAACAACTGATACTGCAGAAATACAAAGGATCATGAGAGATTACTGCAAGCAATTCTGTGATAATAAAATGGACAACCTGGAAGAAATGGACAAATTCTTTGAAAAGCACAACCTTCTGAGACTGAATCAGAAAGAAATAGAAAATTTAAACAGACCAATCACAAGCACTCAAATTGATACTGTGATTAAAAATCTTCCAACAAACAAAAGACCAGGACCAGATGGTTTCACAGGCGAATTCTATCAAACATTTAGAGAAGAGCTAACACCTATCCTTCTCAAACTCTTCCAAAATATAGCAGAGGGAGGAACACTGAAACTCATTCTACAAGGCCACCATCACCCTGATACCAAAACCAGACAAAGATGTCACAAAGGAAGAAAACTACAGGCCAATATCACTGATGAACATAGATGCAAAAATCCTCAACAAAATACTAGCAAACAGAATCCAACAGCACATTAAAAGGATCATACACCATCATCAAGTGGGGTTTATCCCAGGAATGCAAGGCTTCTTCAATATACACAAGTCAATCGATGTGATAAACCATATTAACAAATTGACGAAGAAAAACCATATGACCATTCAATAGATGCCGAGAAAGCTTTCAACAAAATTCAACACCCATTTATGATAAAAACCCTCCAGAAAGTAGGCATAGAGGGAACTTTCCTCAACATAATAAAGGCCATATATGACAAACCCACAGCCAACATCGTCCTCAATGGTGAAAAACTGAAACCATTTCCACTAAGATCAAGAACAAGACAAGGTTGCCCACTCTCACCACTATTATTCAACATAGTTTTGGAATTTTTAGCCACAGCAATCAGAGAAGAAAAAGAAATAAAAGGAACCCAAATCGGAAAAGAAGAAGTAAAGCTGTCACTGTTTGCAGATGACGTGATACTATACATAGAGAATCCTAAAGATGCTACCAGAAAACTACTAGAGCTGATCAATGAATTTGGTAAAGTAGCAGGATAGAAAATTAATGCACAGAAATCTCTTGCATTCCTATACACTAATGATGAAAAATCTGAAAGAGAAGTTAAGGAAACAGTCCCATTTACCACTGCATCATTCAGACTTTGATCACCCTTTATAGTTGTATAACATTTTTTTCTGTCCTTCACTATCAGCTTACTCTCAAGGAACAAACTGCCTTTTCAGCAGCATTTCTTAGACTGACAGGTTGTTCAAAGTCTGCCTTCTTGTGCACTGCCTGCATCAATTGATGATGCATAGGACCTCCCTGTGATGGATGCTGGATTGTCATTCCTTTAAGTCAGTTTGAGCTGATAAAAATAGAATCATGTGAAATGTACAATGGAAACACACCATCTCTCTCTAGCTTTTTGGCTGCTCAACGATTGTAAAGCACAGTCTGATATGTTAATAGAACTGGACCATTATATTCTCCAGAAGGCACTGAATGCCAACATGAGGTGGGAACACATGATTTCACAGTGCATTTCATGAAACACAAGCATAGCCATCCCAGGACCTTTTCCCGTACCCCAGTGATGTGGAGTCACTGTCTTTTCACATTTACAGCCTTTGTCAGCCTTTGAAAACATACTAATCTTAGTTAATGGCATCAGAGGAGAGAGGAAATTCTAGTGATTTTTTTAAAAAATTTGATATACATTCAGGAGTATATAATTGCACATGGCAAAAGTGCCATAAGTAGGAAAAGTCTCTTCTCAATTCATCGAACAAAATAAAGAATTTTATACAGTGACCAGGATAATTAATGTAGTCAAGGTACTTTTTAGAGAAGAAAACTTTATCTAGGTAACTTAAGAAAAAGTGGTCCTTTTACCTAATATTCAGAGATAAGTGTAGCTGCAAGACTTAGAATGTAGTTCTGGCATCGAAGTGGTAATTCTGGGCACCAGTCCCAAGCCTAATGTAAAACCATCTGACTTTATGGTGTCTTCGCTCATTTGCCACTAAGAGATCCCAGAATGGTGGCAATTTCCAGACTAATAAAATGAGAATAAGAACAGTACCCTTTTGGATAATTCAAAAAGTATGCTTCAGCATATAAGACTTCAAAGACAGTTTAACATTCGAGGAAATTAAAGAAGTATATCTCTCTTAGCAATAAAAGAAATAATTTTATTTCATTTAATGCCTTTCCCAGATGATCAATTTTCTCCTAAAATAAAAGATATAAGAAGTTCCAGAATTGCGAACACGTTTAAAAATACCTTCATCCCTGAAGTCTTTCACCATTTCATCTCTAAACTGAAATTTTGCTGAGCTGATGACCAGAGATAGCCTTTCTGACCAACCTTTGCAAAGGAGAGGCAGATTCTTTTTACATCCTTTTTGCCCCCAGAATCCATTTTACAGACAACTAAACCTTTATTTATTTTTTTGATATGGCTTTCCAGTGGTTAACTGGAAGACTCCTGCATGTCTCAGAATGTCTACAGTAGATACATTCACTACCTTGTATGTATACATACATATCTATTCCATGGTTCCCACAAAACTTAATGATCTGCACACATGCTCTCTTAGTTGCCTATGGACCCGTCTGTGAGCGGGATGAATAAGCTGGAGGTGGTGGAGACGAGCAGGAGGGAGGAAGTGTAGAGGGTCTAGTGCTTGAAATTGAGACAAGAAATGGTCCAACCTTGATGAAGGGCATAGGCAACCTTGACAAGAACAGTTTAGGTGAAATGGCATGGGAAAAGACTGATTGGAGTGAATTAAAGAGAGAAATGAATAAACATGAATGAATTATACTTACATCCAGTGACTTGGATAAATCTCCTTATGCATAATGTCCAGAAAGAAAGCCAGTGATAAGAGCACATCTACTGTGTGTATCATTCCATTTATACAATGCAAAAACCCGGTAAAACTAAGTCTCAGTCTTGAGCAATGTCCACTCAGACAGTAAAAAGATAAAGAAAATAAAAAGAGTGATTACACTTATGGAAGAACAATGGGGTTTAGACTGTGAATGTCAAGTTTGAGGACACATTTCTGCAGTAGTGGAAATGTTCTATTTCTTGATCTACATAGAAGTTTCATCAGTGGTTTCTTTTCTATTAAACAGTAAGTTGTATAGTACATTTTATGTTTACATCTGTATGTATGTTTTTTGCAAAATAAAGCATTTTGAAATGGGAAACACAGTGGGATAGAATTCTACTTTCATCCATGACAAAATTACTGATACTGGACTTGGCCCACTGTTCTAAACAATTATAACACTGGAGAAAATATAACATAAACTGTACAAATCTACAACAGGCATTGGCTAGAGAGCTTCAACATACCATGATTCTTAAGAGAAGGGAAACACATGCGGTGAGTTCTACAGTGCCCTTGTTTCCTTTATTGGAGGTAGAGCCAAAAAAATACCAGTCTTACTGAAATTGAAAAGGTAAAATGGGATAAAATCAACAGAGAACAGAACCAACAAAAAACAAAGCCAAGTCTGTCAGGTTCAGAAAGTCTTCAAGGAATTCTACTGCCATCCACAACAAAAATCAAAGACCTATAAATGAAGAGAAGATAATCTAGATTCCCTACAACATATAATTCACAGTATCCAGCACAGAGTTACAACTACTTAGCATGCAAAAAAAACAAAAACAAAAACAAAACAAACCCAGAAAACTCAATGTATATTCAAGGGAGGAAAAAAACACACAATTAAAACAGACTCTGAGATGACTCAGATGTTGAAATTACTAGACAAGGATGTTAAAAGAGCTATTATAAATAAACCAAGGACCTGAGGGAAAATATAGACAAAGAGTGAACGGATGATAGATCTCCATAGAGAAACAGAAAACCTTTAAAAGGATCAAATGGAAATTTGAGAGTAGAAAAGTATAATATTTCAGTGAAATTTTATTGAATGAGCTAACAACAGTTTGAAGAATAGAATACAGAAGAAGGGGGAGGTGAACTAGAAGACCAATCAATAATTGATATTATCCAATCTCAAAAACAGTTCTATTTATCTCTTGAAGTTAGAGGTCATGGCTGCAGAATTAGGCCAAGCAGCATGATGGAATATCCTTCAGCTACTTACACCTTCTGCAGTTTAGACAACAGGGAGGGTAGTTTGATTAACCAAGATTGTATTTTAGCCAGAAGAATCTAAAGAAATGAGGGAGGGGCCAGGGAGCTGAGGGGGGAAGCAGGAGAGAGTTTATGAAATTTGAACACAGCATTCAAGCTGTTTTAATAGACTAGTAAGAGCATGAAAAAGATTAAGAGTATGAATAAAGGTTGGGATTGATAAACCGTATCTCCAGGAGGTGTCCAAGACTGAGTCAGCCAACTAGAGGCAGTGAGCTGGAGATGTAGAAAGTAAGGGTCGGAAAGTGGAAGGTATAAAACCGAGATTATGGAGGAATTTCAGTTACAGATACTGAAGGCGTCTAGGAGTCAGCACTACCCAGTAGAAATTTCTGCAAAGATGGAGGTGTTCTGAGCTGTCCAATATGGTGGCCAACTAGCCACACGTGCCTATCAAGCACTTGAAATATGGCCAGTGCAATGGAGGGACTGAAGTCCTAATTTGTAAAACTTTAATAGTCATATGTGGTTAATTTTATACTATTGTAGGCAGTGCAGGTTAGAGTATGATTACAGAAGTGAATGATGAGGCCAGAGAGGAAATAAGATTTATCCGGAAACTAAAGCCAGAACACTGAAAGGATCATCTACGTAGCTATTGAAATCACCAACTTTAATGTGTGTGGTGACATGAGAGGGACAGTGAGTCAGGAGTAGCAGCTTCAAGAAATGAAGGAGAGCAGTCTGGATGAGTGGAACAAGCAGGGCGATGGGTGCTCTAGTCGTCTGTCTGCCTGAGAGGGCTCCAGGGGGCCAGAAGCATGCACAGGGGAAAGGTGCCTACCCGTTACTCTGAGGCAGAAGAGAATGTCCAAAGAAAAGACTGAGACATTATTTTTATTTTCTGCCTGAAGCTCAGAGAGGTGAGGCAAATTGTTCAAGGTCACAGAGCTTAAATAAATGACAGAGGACTTGCAACTTGATATTTTCACTCCAGTGCCCCTTCTCCTAACCATTACACTCTACTGTACGCCCAGTACCCACTGCAGAGCCTAGAATATCTGAAGCACCTAGGACCTATTCAGTATTGTTCAAATTAGTGTTCAGTGAAACAGCACTGCAGAATGGCCATAACTATACCTAGCATTCAACTCCGCTGGCTACATATAACTGCATATAAACTGTGCCTATTTCATGGTGAAATCCAGCCGGTGATCTGAAGGACAGAAAAGTTTGTTTCTATTTGTTTTATGCTGCTATCAAGCAAAGTCCTGTGGACATGGTTTTCATCCTCTTCAAACTCCTCCCCCTTTCTGAAACACTAAAATGTAGTGTGATTATGTTTCATCACTGTGGAATAAATATTCGTTATCCTAAATTTTAGCCCTTCTAGTTTACCTTCCAGCCTTGCCAAATCATTCCTTTAGAGACACGAGGAGACAGACAGCAGTAGTTTTTGACAGTTTTAAAGTCACATAATTTACCCTGAATTTTCATGCAGTGTTATAAATACAATGTTAGACTACACTGAATCCCACAGAAAATTGGAAAGTTGGCTAAAGGAATGCTAATTCACTTCTTTACTAGAAATCGAAACCCAAATACGAAACCGTGAATCTTTCCTTTCAAAAGTTAATGAAAGGCTTCCCTGGTGGCGCAGTGGTTGAGAGTCTGCCTGCCGATGCAGGGGACACG
Organism: Tursiops truncatus; assembly: GCF_011762595.2. NCBI lineage: Eukaryota > Metazoa > Chordata > Mammalia > Artiodactyla > Delphinidae > Tursiops > Tursiops truncatus. The sequence goes on along the minus strand of NC_047039.1, from coordinate 3,962,952 downwards.
GGTTCGTGCCCCGGTCCGGGAAGATCCCACATGCCGCAGAGCGGCTGGGCCCGTGAGCCATGGCCGCTGAGCCTGCGCGTCCGGAGCCTGTGCTCCGCAACGGGAGAGGTCACAACAGTGAGAGAGGCCCGCGTACCGCAAAAAAAAAAAAAAAAAAAAGTTAATGAAGCTTGGCTGCTTGTAAGAGTTCTTTACACTTGGCTCAATTTTCTTCTATTTGCTAACTGCTTGGAGCTTAGGCTGAAAAATGTGCTTGTACCTATTTTTTTAATAAAAAATGAAAACTTCAATCACTTGTCTTTATTATTTTCATTTTTTTCCCCGGAAGTCTGTCAGTCCTACCTGTAAGTAGGGAAGGAGCAAGTGAAGAGATGTGGAGAGGAGGTGCCCTTAGAGAAAGGGGAGGTTCGGAAAGAAGAAAACACCAAGGAAACCTCAGAGCAAGGGGACTTGACAAGATACCTCTTTGAAGTGGGAGGCACGAAAGCGGCTCAGAGTGAACAGCCTGAGAGGGGATGTGTACTCGGAGGTGGCCTCGTGAGGGGTCAGAGAATGAGAGCATCCCTGATGGTGAAATGATAAACCAAGGAACAGCCACGGGCAAAAGGCAGCACTGAGCATCCTGGGAGGAATGGGGTGTGGCCACGGCAGATGAGGGTGAAAATGGTGGCGGCAAATGGGAGGGGCCCTTCTGACGAATAGCTAGAAACAAACCAACCCTAAAGGACCAGCACAGTCATCTCCGAGGAAGTGCTTAGATCCGCACCGAGGCCCACTGGCTGACACTGAATGAGTGCCATAAACAAGACACAAAACAACGGCCCCATGAAGTAACATAATGGGAAATAAAGTGCAAGGCAGAATTATCTGAAATGTCCCTAAGAGCCAGGATCTATGGAAAACACGGTTGTCAGAAAGATGTGTTTATTACGCGTGGGGCACCTGCAGTTAAACAGGCAAGACGGGTTCTCTAAAGATTTAGGGTCCAGTCACCAAGACATCAGCAGTGCAGTGTTCATGGAGCTGCGAGGTGTTCACAAAGCCGGACTACAAGCTAGTTGGAATACTCAATATCACACATGGTCCCTTCTCTAAAATCAATTGGAAAAAGAGAAAAGACTGAAAGAAAGTAAAAAATGAAGGAGCATATGTTTATTACTAGATGGCTGCGGGTTATGGGCAGAATGTATAGTTCCCTGGCGGTAGGACATTTTGCTTTTTTTCTTAAGTGATCTAACAAATAATACATGAAATATTTATATGCATGAAATGGACAGCTGTTTTTGCGTTCCTGCCATGTGTTCACAGGTCACTGCCCAGGTGGACATAGATATGAGAGATGATCAAATGGAGGGACCGAGGCATAGACTTTGGACCCATGCTGCTGTGGAGCAAAGCCTGTCTCCGTTGTTCACTGGCCATGCGATATCAGGCAAGTCCCTATCTCCTCTGTCTCTAGTTTCCACGAGGACATGATACATGAGTGATTGTCAAGTTCCCGTCACAGACACCAGGCCCACGGTAACTGCTGCTATTACTGTTCTTTTTTTTTTTTTTTTTTTTGTGGTACGCGGGCCTCTCACTGTTGTGGCCTCTCCCGTTGCGGAGCACAGGCTCCGGACGCACAGGCTCAGCGGCCATGGTTCACGGGCCCAGCCGCTCCGCGGCATGTGGGATCCCCCGGGACCGGGGCACGAACCCGTATCCCCTGCATCGGCAGGCAGACTCTCAACCACTGCACCACCAGGGAAGCCCTATTACTGTTCTTAGCATCATATCACTGAAGGGCTAGAAAAGGTGCCTCTTTAATACTGTAAACCACATCATTTATTTGGGATCATGGATGATACTTAATTAAAGCAGATTTACTAGCACTATCAAATATTTTTACATAGGAAATAAAACACAGGAAAATGAAAGCAAATGTCTGTACCCAGAGAAGACTGCAGATGAAAGGCTGGCCAGTGTGAGCCAGCGCATTTCAGTAGGTGGATGCTGCGGCCTCATTAGGTTACTCAGTCAGGACTACTGATTCTCTAAACATAGTGATCATGGACCAAAGTTGAGGGAGACCCTGAAACCCATACTTCCCTGAAAGTGACTGACACCCGGGTAAACCACTGACCCCTCACTGACTGAACTGTGTCCCAGTATACTGTGCTCTTCTAGGACTCAATTTTCAAAGCTGGAAGGCAATGATGAAATCCCAACAGAAGTCTCAGATTTGTACCTAGTTTGTCCACTTAAAGATTTTCTCACTTGTTTTTCTATCACATTTTTCTAACAATGCCTCTCATTGTTAAAATCTGTCTTATAGACAGATGTTTTAATGCATCAAATATGTTATCATCTTTCTGATTTTCCTTTCCTGCCTAATAAAAAGGAAACATTGTTGCTTTGACTTTTTTTAAAAAAAATTGTATTTAAAGTAGATGCATTTTACGATATGATTTTCAAAAGGTTGGTTATCTTACTAATTTTTTTTCTTGCTTATCATTCTTCAGTTCCTTTCTTAGTTATTTTTCAGGATATATTCAACATAATCTTATTAAATCCCTATAGATAAGGCAATTATATTTTCTGAAGTTGCTCTTTTCATTTCTGTTGTATGCAGTTTTTTGTTTTATTTTTAATGTTTATTATCAACTAGAAACTTTTCAATAGTTTCAGAAAAAGATTAATTCATCCCAATAAATTGTTAATATATGTGTATATGTATGTATATATATACAAATACACATATACATATATAAACAGAGAATTAAAAATTATTAAAGCTTGTTATATAAAATGATAAATAAAGTCTGAAACTGTACATTATAATTGCAATCTGTCATTTTTTAGTTAAAAGAAACATGTTTAGCTCTATTCCTGTTAACAAAGAATTTGACATTAATTAACAAAAAACTTTTGGAATAATGTAGGAGGTTCGGGGAAAAAAGCCTGGCATTTATAATCAAGACCAGAAAATTACTGAATAGAAGCAAGTCAACAAATAACTTTCCAACTGAAATTCCTCTTCCCCGTCTTTCACTTGCTTTTTCAAATGCATAATAATTCATCTGACATATGTCCCAATTTTTAAAAACTGAGACTTTGTGAATGATTCTTAGAGAACATTTGAAATTAAACAGTAAGAATAATCTTTTAGGTTCCTTCATATTTCATTCAGAAAGTTGCCTTTTATAAATGCCATTTGCAGCAACATGGATGGACCTGGAGATTATCGTATTAAGTCAGTCAGACAGAGAAAGGCAAACACCATATGATATTACTTATATGTGGAATCTAAACTATGACACAAATGAACCTATCTACGAAACAGAAACAGACTCACAGATAAAGAGAATAGACTTGTGGTTGCCAAGGGCGGGGGGAGGGATGGACTGGGAGTGTGGGATTAGCAGATGCAAACTAGTATATACAGGATGGATAAACAACAAGGTCCTACTGTAGAGCACAGGGAACTATATTCAATATCATGTGATAAACCAATAATGGAAAAGAATATATATATATATATAACTGAATCACTTTGCTGTACAGCAGAAGTTAGCACACTGTAAATCAACTATAATTTTTAAAAAATTCTATTTAAATAAATAAATAAAATTTAAAAAAAGAAAGTTGCCTTTTAAATTCAGTTACCAATAAAAGAGGAGGGCTTCCCTGGTGGTTCAGTGGTTAAGGATCTACCTGCCAATGCAGGGGACATGGGTTTGACCCCTGGTCCGGGAAGATTCCACATGCCGCAGAGAAACTAAGCCCATGTGCCGTAACTACTGTGCTCTACAGCCCGTGAGCCACAACTACTGAGCCTGTGCACCACAGCTACTGGAGCCTGCGTGCCACAACTACTGAAGCCCATGCACCTAGACCCGTGCTCCGCAACAAGAGAAGCCACCACAACGAGAAGCCCGCGCACCGCAAGGAAGGGTAGCCCCCGCTCGCCGCAACCAGAGAAAAGCCCACGCATGGCAACAAAGACCCAACGCAGCCAAAGATAAATAAAAATAAATTTTAAAAAATAAAAGAGGAAAACATTCTAATATTCCAGCTATTATAAATTTTCCTACTAAATTGTAAAGATTAAGCAATTTTACAGATGGATCAGTTTGAAATGATATGACTTCATCTTTATGAACATCAACGACAAGATTTGTGCCAAAGCCTCTCTAGCTAAGATTTAGGGAATGGGTCATCGATTCTGGCAGTCTTGGGTTTGCCACCAAACAGGCTCCCCAGTATTCAGGTAAGAAATTAGAGCACCATAAAGCAAATACCTGGATTCTCAGCTCTCTGTCTCCCATTTGCTCAAGCAGGACACAAAGTTTTCCTCATCTCTAAACAGTCCTAGAGGGTGTCTCACCTGCCCCCATCACGTCCCAGGCTTCTTTGTTCCAGGGTCCCCTCAGACCACAGATCTCCCTGAGGCCCGAAACTGACAATCCCCCAACCAGTGAAGCTTACAAAATGCACAGTGACAGGACAGCTCGGCCAAGAGAGGAGAAAGCTCTCTCTCCATGTGTGCACAGTAGGGTAGCCTGAGCCCTGAGATGCAACAGCGCCTGATGTTTTATGTCTTGGAATTATTCCAAACTTTCTTGGGCCACACATCCACACTACACCCTCCCCAAGCCAATTCATATTTCCTCGAGTGCTGTAAACAGCATTCTCCTAAAATGACTGTCTTATGGGTACACCTAGTTTATTGCATTGACTTCCTTCTCCTCTTTGCTACAGCCAGTCCCTATATGCTGGGTCTCCTTGCTTCTTTGACCATGATGACCTCCGCCCTCCTTCTCTGTAAACCTGTCCTATGTAAACTACAGCTGTGAATGGAACATGTGATTTTTCTGAAGAAGCTCCTGGACCATCAGCAGATGCAAATAGATAACCAGCAACCAGCCACAGCAAGATGAACTGAAAGCCCAGCCCTCACACAGCAGGAAACTCTGCTTCAACTATTTGAACCATTTTATCATAAAAGACTCTACCGTGCTCCATCCTGACTTCTGAAAAATCTCTTCCCAGGTTCATGATAAATACACCCAGAGCAATTTGAAAATTACTGATAAACTGGAATCTCTGCTGCATTTTGAAAATTTCATTACAGGTCAAATAATTGATCAAAAGTTTCTGAAGGGCTTCCCTGGTGGCACAGTGGTTGGGAGTCCCGCCTGCCGATGCAGGGGACGCGGGTTCGTGCCCCGGTCCGGGAGGATCCCGCATGCCGCGGAGCGGCTGGGCCCGTGGGCCATGGCCGCTGGGCCTGTGCGTCCGGAGCCTGTGCTCCGCAACGGGAGAGGCCACGACAGTGAGAGGCCCGCGTACCGCAAAAAAAAAAAAAAGTTTCTGAAATGCTAGGAAAATACAGAAAACTAAGGCTCATGGAGCAGGTGATCATATGAATTTATCACAGTTGATGTGATAGGGTTTTTTTTCCACTCTCATAATCATCTATCTCTGTAGAACAGACCAGTTACATACTATTCACGCTCTAGCAAGTGACCTGTAAAATTAACAATCCAATCATCCGTACAGACAGGCTCTAAAATTTATTGCCTTTTTATGGGTCACTCTATTGAGCTAATGGAACCCTTGGCTTTTCTGACATAACTCCACCTAATTATCAGATGTTACTGGTGGGATTATCAGCAATAAAATGTGAATAGTATTTTGCTTGTATCAAAATTAAAAGCCAAAAAATCATTAAAATAAGGAAAGATGAAAGTATTCATCTGTACGATAACTAACGAAGTTTCAGGTCCATGTGGTGGATTAACGAATACTAGAGTAACGCTGATGTTTCTGATGAGGATGGTGATAGTAATGATGTGAGCAATACTTTATGTATAATGATGAGGGCAAAATCACCCTACACTCTAAATCATTGAGATTTCAAGGTCCCTTCCCCGTACTTCACAGCTTATAGCCACTGGCGTGCATATACGCAGTTAATTTTGTCCAATCTCATGTAACACTGCCAAGGTGAAAACGGGATCAAAAGATTTGCTGATGCATGTTCTGTATTTTTCATATAGCATATCAAATATTCAAAGGGCAAAGAGTATATTATATCCTTTCAAAAGATCTTACACGATTAAGTACCAGGAAGCAGGTTCAGTAGCACAAAATTCACAGAAATTGATATTTTTTAAAGTTAAAAATAACTCACGAAATGGAAGGCTTTACCGGTCATAGAGCAAGCCCTGACTCATTTTTATGAAGGCTAGATCTCACACACTAAGGAGGCTTTACAGGAGTCTTGCCACTGTCAGAGCAGCCCAGCAGGTATTACCATGCTGCTGGGGATTTGATCATTTCTCCTTCTCTATGTCTCTTTTTTATAGAAAGGGGAAAAATAGCTCCACTAGATATAAAAGGTTTTAAAGAAAGTGTCTTTTCACATATTGAATATATTTTCAGTTTTTCATGTGTGTGTATGTGTGTGTCTGTGTGTGTATACACACACACAGACACACACATATATATAAAGCAGTTCTGTATATGTGAAATTAGTGAATACCTTAAAATAATATGGAATAAATTCAGAGGAAATTAGACTTTGCAGCATATTCCTGTGTCCTTGAACACTCAGCTCTTAGAAAATAAAGACCATTTGAAGTCTTCCAAATTATCAACTATACTTAGTTTGGGGCAATGGAAGTCTCTTTTTTATTTTTTTAATAATACCAATATTATTGGCATTGGTTTCTAAAAATAAATGGGGTTCGGTTCATTTACCCTAGTTAGGAGTTAGAGGGAGGAAAAACTACTATTCAATAAAAAAGAATTTCTCCCTTGGGCTTAGCAAATCCCCAAAGGGTAGAAAATCCACTTCTGGTGCTGCAACATCATTTCAAGAGAGGGACAGCACAGCAGTTGTGTCAGACACTATGTGAAAAAGTGGTCCTTCCTGGCCAGGACAGTTGTTCTCTGGGCCAAATAAGCCAGACATTACATAATGCAGGTTAGAGAATTCAGAAGATCCTTATATGAATTATTTCCTTGTCCTAAGAGAAGTTTATATTCACCATAAGTAATCTACTTTTGTTGAAGGCACTGATGTTCCCATTAAAACTCACAGGTAGGCTCAGTCTTTTCATGACTAAGGTCTTTAAAGAAGTGAGCAACAATCATGACTTTCTTGATGGGGGATGAAATAGAAGCTGCTGCTCAACTTTCCCACAGTTCAAGCTAGGGTGTCGTAGGAGTGGACCATCAGGGTCATGGGTGGGCAGCTTTTTCTGTAAAAGACCAGATGATAAATATTTTCAGCTTTGCGGGCTGTGTGGTCTTTCTTGCAACTACTCCACTCTGCTGGTGTAGCAGGCGGACAGCCATAGACAAGTAAGTGTGACTATGTTACCAACTTTATTTACGGGCAGCGAAATGTGAATTTCATGTAAACTTCACATTTTACAAAATAGTATTTATTAATAGTTACTTTTCAACTATTTAAAAATGTGAAAACCATCCTTAGTTTGTGGGTCTACAAAGACAATAAGTGAAGCAGATCTGCCTGGTGGACAGGAGTTTGCAGACCTCAGATCTAGGGGATGCAGACGTCGAATTTAACGTGTCTAAAATAGACCAGCTCTCTCCACCCCCAACGCACAAGGCTCCACATCTCGGTAAACGCTGTTCAGTTACGCATGGCAACAACTTGATGCTTTTCCTTAATCCGTCTCTTTTTCTCTTTATCTCTCTCTTTTTCTCTTACATCCCAAACCTAGTCCTGTCATCTGAACCTTCAAAACACACTCAGAGCCCTCACACTTTTTACCAAATGAACTCCTGGCACGTTAGTCAAACCACCTATGACGAACCCACTTGATGAAGTGATGTCTTACCTAGTCTATTGCATGAGCTGCCCTAATGTCCAGTCTTAGCAAACTCAATCCACTCTCCAGATTAATTCACAATCCAGAAAGATCTTTCTCTAAGATAAGTCAGCCTGGTCTCCACTCTTCTGTTCAAAAAACTCTCAGCTTCCCATCCCACACACAAGGAAAACCTCAGCCCATACTTGGGCCTACGAAGTCCTCAAGTCCCGATTCCCTCTGCTATCTTTGGCCCCCTTGTCCACCACTCCTACCTCTGCTCCAGCCAAACCAGCCTCCCTGTTGTTTCCGGAACACTCTTTCCTCAAGGTGTTGCATGTCTGTACTGTCCCCTCTCTACCTAGAGAGCTCTTTCTCCATAGATATGTGTGACTCACTCCCTCATTACTAAAAAAAGTTTCCCTAACCAAAGAGTATCAAATAGCACCTCTCACCACCACTTTTTTTCCCATTACATTCTCTGTAGCACATACCACCTCTTGTCTTAGGACACATTTACTTGTTTCCCTATTTTTTCCTGTCTTTTCCTCTATAATGTAGACTCTGCAAAAAGACTTTTTTTCTTGACTGCTGTATCCCCTGCTGATAGAACATTAGCTGAATGAATATAGAAATGAATGAAATGACATCAGAACTGTCAAATGGGCAGATGGACATGGAGGGGACACCTGTCCATGTAGGCATCTTATTTTGGGCTAGCCTCTTCCTTGTTTCATCATGAAAGCTGGTAGAGGCGTGTTGCCTAGTTGCTAAGAACAGGGGCTTTGTGTTAGGCACTTCCATCCTCCACCTCCTCTCCAGCTACCAAAGTATTTTTGGAAGGTATATTCCATTGTGTATATCTGCCACATCTTCTTTATTCATTCATCTGTCGATGGACAGTCAGGTTGCTTCCATCTCCTGGCTATTGTAAATAGAGGTGCAGTGAACATTGTGGTACATGACTCTTTTTGAATTATGGTTTTCTCAGGGTATATGCCCAGTAGTGGGATTGCTGGGTTGTATGGTAGTTCTATTTTTAGTTTTTTAAGGAACCTCCATACTGTTCTCCATAGTGGCTGTATCAATTTATATTCCCACCAACAGGGCAAGAGGGTTCCCTTTTCTCCACACCCTCTCCAGCATTTATTGTTTGTAGATTTTTTGATGATGGCCAGTCTGACTGGTGTGAGGTGATACCGCATTGTAGTTTTGATTTGCATTTCTCTAATGATTAGTGATGTTGAGCATCCTTTCATGTGTTTGTTGGCAATCTGTATATCTTCTTTGAAGAAATGTCTATTTAGGTCTTCTGCCCATTTTTGGATTGTTTGTTTTTTTGATATTCAGCTGCATGAGATGCTTGTAAATTTTGGAGTTTAATCCTTTGTCAGTTGCTTCATCTGCAAATATTTTCTCCCATTCTGAGGGTTGTCTTTTCATCTTGTTTATGGTTTCCTTTGCTGTGCAAAAGCTTTTCAGTTTCATTAGGTCCCATTTATTTATTTTTGTTTTTATTTCCATTTCTCTTGGAGGTGGGTCAAAAAGGACCTTGTTGTCATTTATGTCAGAGAGTGTTCGGCCTGTGTTTTCCTCTAAGAGTTTCATAGTCTCTGGCCTTACATTTAGGTCTTTAATCCATTGTGAGTTTATTTTTATGTATGGTATTTGGGAGTGTTCTAATTTCATTCTTTTATATGTAGCTGTCTTGTTTTCCCAGCACCACTTATTGAAGAGGCTGTCTATTCTCCATTGTACATTCTTGCCTCCTTTATCAAAGATAAGGTGATCATATGTACGTGGGTTTATCTCTGGGCTTTCTATTCTGTACCATTGATCTACATTTCTGTTTTTGTGGCAGTACCATACTGTCTTGATTACTGAAGCTTTGTAGTATAGTCTGAAGTCCAGAAGCCTGATTCCTCCAGCTCTGTTTTTATTTCTCAAGATTGCTTTGGCTATTCCAGGTCTTTTGTGTTCTCATACAAATTGTGAAATTTTTTGTTCTAGTTCTGTGAAAAATGAATTGGTAGTTTGACAGGGATTGCACTGAATCTGCAGATTGCTTTAGGTAGTACAGTCATTTTCACAGTGTTGATTCTTCCAATCCAAGAACATGGTATATCTCTCCATCTGTTTGTATCATCTTTAATTTCTTTCATCAGTGTCTTATACTTTTCTGCATACAGGTCTTTTGTCTCCTTAGGTAGGTTTATTCCTAGATATTTTATTCTTTTTGTTGCAATGGTAAATGGGAGTGTTTCCTTAATTTCTCTTTCAGATTTTTCATCATTAGTGTATAGGAATGCAAGAGATTTCTGTGCATTAATTTTGTATCCTGCTACTTTACCAAATTTATTGATTAGCTCTAGTAGTTTTCTGGTAGCATCTTTAGGATTATCTATGTACTGTATCATGTCATCTGCAAACAGTGACAGTTTTACTTCCTCTTTTCTGATTTGGATAACTTTTATTTCTTTTCTTCTATGATTGCTGTCGCTAGAAGTTCCAAAACTATGTTGAATAACAGTGGTGAGAGTGGGCAACCTTGTCTTGTTCCTGATCTTAGTAGAAATGGTTTCAGTGTTTCACCATTGAGAATAATGTTGGCTGTGGGTTTGTCATATATGGCCTTTATTATGTTGAGGAAAGTTACCTCTATGCCTACCTTCTGCAGGGTCTTTATCATAAACAGGTGGTGAATTCTATTGAAAGCTTTTTCTGCATCTATTGAGATTATCATATGTATTCTGTTGTTTTTGGATGGAATGTCCTATAAATATCAATTAAGTCCATGTAGATTAATGTGTCATTTAAAGCTTGTATTTATTTTCATTTTGGTTGATCTGTCCTTTGGTTAAGTGGGGTGTTAATGTCCCCTATTATTTTGTGTTAATGTCAATTTCCCCCCACCTTTTTTTTTTTTTTTTTTTTTGCAGTACATGGGCCTCTCACTGTTGTGGCCTCTCCCATTGCGGAGCACAGGCTCCGGATGCGCAGGCTCAGCGGCCATGACTCACGAGCCCAGCTGCTCCGCTGCATATGGGATCTTCCCTGACCGGGGCACGAACCCGTGTCCCCTGCATCGGCAGGTGGACTCTCAACCACTGCGCCACTAGGGAAGCCCTCAATTTCCCCTTTTATGGCTGTTAGCATGTGCCTTATGTATTGAGGTGCTCCTATTTCGGGTGCATAAATATTTACAATTGTTATATCTTCTTCTGGGATTGATCCCTTGATCATTATGTAGTGTCCTTCTTTGTATCTTGCAATAGTCTTTAAAGTCTATTTTGTCTGATATGAGAATTGCTACTCCAGCTTTCTTTTGATTTCCATTTGCATGGAATATCTTTTTCCATCCCCTCACTTTCAGTCTGTTATGTGTCCCTGGGTCTGAAGTGGGTCTCTTGTAGACAGCATATATATAGGTCTTGTTTGTGAACCCATTCAGCCAGTCTGTGTCTTCTGGTTGGATCATTTAATCCGTTTACATTTAAGGTAGTTATAGGTATGTATGTTCCTATTACTATTTTCTTAATTGTTTTGGGTTTGTTGTTGTAGTTCTTCTTCTCTTGATTTCCTGCATAGAGAAGTTCCTTTAGCATTTGTTGTAGTGCTGGTTTGGAGATGCTGAATTCTCTCAACTTTTGCTTGGCTGTAAAGGTTTTAATTTCTCTGTCGAATCTGAATGAGACCCTTGCTGCATAGTGAAATCTTGGTTGTAGGTTTTTCTCCTTCAACACTTTCAATATTTCCTGCCAGTCCCTTCTGGCTTGCAGAGTTTCTGCCGAAAGATCAGCTGTTAACCTTTGGGGATTCTCTTGTATGTTATTTGTTGCTTTTTCCTTGCTGCTTTTAATATTTTCTCTTTGTATTTAATTTTTGATAGTTTGATTAATATGGATCTTGATGTGTTTCACCTCGGATTTCTCCTGTATGGGACTCTCTGTGATTCCTGGACTATTTCCTTTCCCATATTAGAGAAGTTTTCAACTATAATCTCTTCAAATATTTTCTCAGACCCTTCTTCCCTCTTTTTCTTTTAGGACCCCTAAAATTCAAATGTTGGAGTGTTTAGTGTTGTCCCAGAGGTCTCTGAGACTGTCCTCAATTCTTTTCATTCTTTTTTCTTTATTCTGCTCTGTGGTAGTTATTTCCACTATTTTATCTTCCAGGTCACTTATCCATTCTTCTGCCTCAGTTATTCTGCTACTGATTCTTTCTAGAGAATTTTTAATTTCATTTATTGTGTTTTTCATCATTGTTTGTTTCCTCTTTAGTTCTTCTAGGTCCTTGTTAAACGTTTCTTGTATTTTCTCCATTCTATTTCCAAGATTTTGGATCATCTTCACTATCATTACTCTGAATACTTTTTCGGGTAGACTGCCTATTTCCTCTTCATTTGTTTGGTCTGGTGAGTTTTTACCTTGTTCCTTCATCTGCCGTGTGTTTCTCTGTCTTCTCATTTTGCTTAACTTACTGTGTTTGGGGTCTCCTTTTCACAGGCTGCAGGCTCATTGTTCCCATAGTTTTTGGTGTCTGCCCCCAGTGGCTAAAGTTGGTTCAGTGGGTTGTGTAGGCTTCCTCAGGGAGGGAACTAGTGCCTGTGTTCTGGTGGATGAAGCTGGATCTTGTCTTTCTGATGGGCAGGTCCATATCTGGTAGTGTGTTTTGGGATGTCTGTGATCTTATTACGATTTTAGGCAGCCTCTCTGCTAATGGGTGGTGTTGTGTTCCTGTCTTGCTAGTTGTTTGGCATAGGGTGTCCAGCACTGTAGCTTGCTGGTTGTTGAGTAGAGGTGGGTCTTAGTGTTGAGATGGATATCTCTGGTAGAGCTTTCTCCATATGATATTACATGGGGCTGGGAGGTCTCTGATGGAGCAATGTCCAGAACTTGGCTATCCCACCTCAGCGGCTCAGGCCTGACACCTGGCCAGTGCACCAAGACCCTGTCAGACACACAGCTCAGAAGAAAAGGGAAAGAAAAAAAAGGAATAACTAAATAAAATAAAATAAAATAAAAAGTTATTAAAATAAAAAATATTAAAAATAAAAAAGTAATTAAAAAAACGAAAGAAGGAAGAGAGCAACAAACCAAAACACAAATCCAGCAATGATAACAAGCACTAACAACTATACTACAAAAAAAAAGTGGACAGACAGAACCCTAGGAGAAATTGTAAAAGCAAAACTATACAGACACAATCACACAATGCAGCAAACACATAAACACCAAAAGAGAAAAATGAAAAACATATATATATATATAAAAAGAGAGAAATCAAACCAATAAACAAATCTACCAATGCTAATAAACTCTAAATACTAAACTAGGATAAACATAAAACCAGAAACAAACTAGACACAGAAAGCAAACCCCAAGTCTACAGTTGCTCCCCAAGTCCACTGCCTCAATTTGGGCTGATTCGTTGTCTATTCAGGTATTCCACAGATGCAGGGGACATCAAGTTGACTGTGGACATTTAATCCACTGCTCCTTAGGCTGCACAGAGAAATTTCCCTTTCTCCTCCTTGTTCGCAAAGCTCCTGGGGTTCAGCTTTGGAGTTGGCCCCGCCTCTCCATGTAGGTTGCCCTCCGGCATCTGTTCTTTGCCCAGACAGGAGGGAGTTAAAGCAGTGGCTGATTAGGGGGCTCTGGCTCACTCAGACCGAGGGGAGGGAGGGGTATGGAATGCGGGGTGAGCCTGTGGTGAAAGAGGCCAGCGTGATGCTACAACAGCCTGAGGCATATCATGTGTTTTCTCAGGGAAGCTGTCCCTGGATCATGGGACCCTGGCAGTGGTGGGCTGCACAGGCTCCCGGGAGGGGAGGTGTGGAGAGTGACCTGTGCTCACACACAGGCTTCTTGGTGGCTGCAGCAGCAGCCTTAGCGTCTCATGCCTGTCTCTGGGGTCCGCACTGATAGCCACCACTGGCGCCCATCTCTGGAGCTTGTTTAGGTGGTGCTCTGGATCCCCTCTCCTTCCACACCCTGAAACAATGGTTTCTTGCCTCTTAGGCAGGTTCAGACTTTTTCCCAGACTCCCTCCAAGCTAGCTGTGGTGCACTAGCCCCCTTCAGGCTGTGTTCATGCAGTCAACCCCAGTCCTCTCCCTGGGATCTGACCTCTGAAGCCCGAGCCTCAGCTCCCAGCCCACACCCACCCCGGCGGGTGAGCAGACAAGCCTCTCAGGCTGGTGAGTGCTGGTCGGCACTGATCCTCTGTGTGAGAATCTCTCTGCTTTGCTCTGTTTGCCCCTGTTGCTGCGCTCTCCTCCACGGCTCCAAAGCTTCCCCCCCACCACCCCCCGTCTCCACCAGTGAAGGGGCTTCCTAGTGTGTGGAAACTTTTCCTCCTTCAGAGTTCCCTCCCACTAGTGCAGGTCCCATCCCTATTCTTTTGCCTCTGTTTTTTCTTTTTTCTTTTGCCCTCCCCAGGTATGTGGGGTGTTTCTTGCCTTTTGGGAAGTCTGAGGTTTTCTGCCACTGTTCAGTAGGTGTTCTGTAGTAGTTGTTCCACATGTAGATGTATTTCTGGGGAACAAGGTGATCTCTACATCTTACTCCTCCATCATCTTGAAGGTCTCCCTGAGGTTGTATTTTTAAATGAAGTAAGGAGATGGTACAAACTCCTCACCATTCTGTTATTAAAACAAAAAAAGAAAAACTTGAGGTGGTTGAAGAGAAGGGATTGACATCACCACCTGGTGGTTATATAGCCTAACTGCAGGAAAACCCACGTGGGAAGAAACCTCCATGATTGACTGAATAACCTGGAGTAAGAGAGGACATATGAGCTAGAAGGACCAAATAGATTTTAGTAAGAGGGCAAAAAAAAAGGAAACAATAGTTAATGCATTCTTAACTTTAAAGTTTACTTATCAAGAAAGGAACTGTAGAAAGTATTTTGAATATGTTGCCCTATTAATCACAAAGAAAGCCTGTGAGTAGATGGTATTATCCTCAAGTTACAGATAAGAAGCTGAGGCTCAGTAAGTTAAATAGTCACAGAGCTGTGAAGTGGAAGGGTTGGCCCTCCCAAATCAACAGGTCTGGATTTAGGACTCACAATGATTAAAAGTTATTCAATTATACAGAAAGGACTCATGGGGTTTTTTTTCCCCCTTCCCTCAACTCATAATGACAAAATGGAATGATCTATATACCTTATATATTTAATTATTTCAACTGACTAAATAAAATATAGCAGCTACATGAATTAAAATGATTCCTAGTCTTTGAAACTAAAAAATTCCTAGTCTTTGAACTTTGAGGGCAAACTAAAAAGGTAGGCTTTTTATTTATTTTAAATATCAAATTAACTTTTCTCACACCATTTACTTGTACACACATCTTAAGACTGTGGTGGCAGACAATTGTGTAATCATGTTAGCCAAGCATGGCACACAAAAGTGGGGATTATAAAAGACCCTGCCTGAGTATTGTCTTTGACACTAATCTGCAGAGAAAATTACATTTTAAGACATGGGCCCTGAGTATAGCACAGGTGGATAACTAGTAACTTCTCCATTAGGGGAGATCCAAAAACTATACTGAAAACCAACCTAGGATTATTTATCCTGGCCTTCTACCAACCCAAATAAAATACTGGATAAAACTGTCCTTAATTATAAATAGATATAATAAAATAATAAAACACATACTAAAAACAAGAAGTTACAGCTTTTGAATCCCAAACTTTGTATTTACAACAAGGGTTTTTCGGTCATCCTAAGTGAACTTTATCCAGAACTGTCTAATGAGCATATAAACTGAAAAACATCTTATAAGAAAGCACAGAAAAATTATTCATACATTTACAGATCTTTTTCTATTAAGGAATATTTTTAAGTTTCTCATTAAAGCTATTTGCCAGACAGAAGGTACTCAGTATTCAATTACACTTTTACAGTTCAAACATTTATATGCATTTTAATTTCTTCATAGAGTAGCCAGATAACAATTAATGTGACTAATGTTTAAAATGTTTGAAGAAAAACTGACTTAGAATATTCTGAAACCAATTTTATCTGAAATGAACATGGACATATCCTCAAAATTCCAGGTATCTGTGTCCTAAAAGTAAATTGGTATGTGTATGACTGAAGAACAAAAGTTCTCTGTACCAATTCTAGAGAATGGAATATATATATATATATATATGTGTGTGTGTGTGTATATATATATATATATATATATATACACACATATATATACACATATATATATACATATATATATATAGGTTTTTTTCTTAGTAGATACTTTCACCTAGGTAGGTGTCTCCTAGACACTGACCATGTTCCAAGCCAATTTTATTCTCTCTCCCCCTAAAGTCTACAATCACACCTGCTTCTTCAACGTAATATCCATCCTTCCAGGGAACAATGTATCCTCTTCGATTACCCCATCCTTCCCTCTTACCTACATGCAATAAATCATCAAAACACACAGACTTCACCTTCTAAACAGTTTTAAACTTATGCTTTCCCTTTTGTACACGTGCTTTCTCCCCCACCCACTCCCTCACGTTTTGCCCAGCTAATTTCAAAAACATGCCAAGTGTTTCCCTTGCCTGTGATTTCTTCCTCCTTTGATCCATAATCCGTACGTTTATGACAGTTCACTTTCCAGAATGCAATGCTGACCCATTTGTACCTTTTCTTTAGCCTCTTCCTGACCTCTTTGTGTTCACAGGATGGAACCAAGCTCCTTAGTGGAGACCATGTCATGAGCGCCCTGTGACACGACCCTGGCTTTTGCCTCCAGATACATTTCATTCACTCACCGCTTGATGCTTTGTATCTAGGCAACATTATACGACGCTAATATCACCTTGTTCACACGAATAACACACTTCCTTCATCTTGGAATGCTGCTTTTCCTTAACTGGCTGTTGGATTGATATGCACCATTTACAATCCAACTTGAATAATAAAAATACACAAAGATGGCTATAGAAATTGCCTCTCCTGATTCTTTTCACCTAAACAGGCCCATTTTACCCCACCCAAATTGAGTGATTCACCTCTCCAGTTTATACATGCTTCTATTATTTCATTTAACTACGTACGCTTTAAAATATTTACCTATCTATTTTCCTTAAAAAAAAGTAAACTCTGTGTAAAAGGAAACACCTCCTCCATTCTGGCAGCTTTCAGCGGGTTCCACGTGCGGGCAACCATCTCCTGGGTTCTCTTCTGAGCATAATTTGAAAGTCCCCCCTCTGACTTCCAGGCTTGGCTTGTCCAGCACCCTGTCATTCAGTGGGGTCTACCTTTAGACCATTGGAAACAATAAGTTTAAGGGGTAAGACAATGCCCTCGGTCATGTAACAGTTGATAAAAACAGAAGTATTAAGAAAATTAGAGGAGGACCTTCAAGATGGCGGAAGAGTAAGACGCAGAGATCACCTTCTTCCCCACAAATACATCAGAAATACATCTACATGTGGAACAGCTCCTACAGAACACCTACTGGACGCTGGCAGAAGACCTCCCAAAAGGCAAGAAACTCCCCACGTACCTGGGGAGGGCAAAAGAAAAAAGAATAAACAGAGACAAAAGAATAGGGACGGTACCTGCACCAGTGGGAGGGAGCTGTGAAGGAGGAAAGGATTACACACACTGGAAGCCCCTTCGCAGGCGGAGACTGCGGGCGGCGGAGGGGGAAAGCTTCGGCGCCGCGGGGGAGAGCCCAGCAACAGGGGTGCGGGGGGCAAAGCGGAGAGATTCCCGCACAGAGGATCGGTGCCGACCGGCACTCACCAGCCCGAGAGGCTTGTCTGCTCCCCCGCCGGGGTGGGCGGGGCTGGGAGCTGAGGCTCGGGCTTCGGTCAGAGCGCAGGGAGAGGACTGGGGTTGGCGGCGTGAACACAGCCTGAAGGGGGCTAGTGTGCCACAGCTAGCTGGAAAGGAGCCTGGGGAAAAGTCTGGACCTGCCTAAGAGGCAAGAGACCATTGTTTTGGGGTGCATGAGGAGATGGGATTCACGGCACCACCTATACAAGCTCCAGAGACGGGCGTGAGCTGCGGCTATCCATGCAGACACCAGAGATGGGCATGAAATGCTAAGGCTGCTGTGCAGCCACTAGGAATCCTGTGTGCAAGCACAGGTCACTATCCACACTTCCTCTCCCAGGACCCTATGCATCCCACCACTGCCAGGGTCCCGTGATCCAGGGACAACAACAACAAAAATGATAAACCATAGCCAGACTCATCAAGAAAAAAAGGGAGAAACTCAGATCAATAGAATTAGAAATGAAAAAGGAGAAGTAACAACTGACACTGCAGAAATACAAAGCATCATGAGAGATTACTACAAGCAACTCTATGTCAATAAAACGGACAGCCTGGAAGAAATGGACAAATTCTTTGAAAAGCACAACCTTCCAAGACTGAACCAGGAAGAAATAGAAAATATAAACAGACCAATCACAAGCACTGAAATTGAAACTGTGATTAAAAATGTCCCAACAAACAAAAGCCCAGGACAGGATGGCTTCACAGGTGAATTCTATCAAACATTTAGAAAAGAGTTCACAACTATCCTTCTCAAACTCTTCCAAAATATAGCAGAGGGAGGAACACTCCCAAGCTCATTCTATGAGGCCGCCATCACCCTGATACCAAAACCAGACAGAGATGTCACAAAGAAGGAAAACTACAGGTGGATATCACTGATGAACATAGATGCAAAAATCCTCAACAAAGTATTAGCAAGAGGAATTCAGCAGCCCACTGAAAGGATCATACACCATGATGAAGTGGGGTTTATCCCAGGAATGCAAGGACTCTTCAGTATACACAAATCAATCAACGTGATAAACCATATTAACAAATTAAAGGAGAAAAACCATACAATCCTCTCAATAGATGCAGAACAACCTTTCAACAAAATGCAACACCCATTTATGATAAAAATCCTCCAGAAAGTAGGCATAGAGGGAACTTAATAAAGGCCATATATGACAAATCCACAGCCAACATCGTTCTCAATGGTGAAAGATTGAAACCATTTCCTCTAAGATCATTGAGGTTTTAATTCATACTGCCCTTATTACTCAAGAAATCTCTTGCATTCCTATACACTAATGATGAAAAAACTGAAAGTGAAATTAAGGAAACACTCTCATTTACCATTGCAAAAAAGAATAAAATACCTAGGAATAAACCTACCTAAGGGGACAAAAGACCTGTATGCAGAAAACTATAAGACACTGATGAAGGAAATTAAAGATGATACAAACAGATGGAGAGATATACCATGTTCTTGGATTGGAATAATCAACATTGTGAAAATGACTATACTACCCTGAACAATCTATAGATTCAGTGCAATCCCTACCAAACTACCACTGGCATTTTTCACAGAACTAGAACAAAATTTTCACAATTTTTATGGAAACACAGAAGACCCCGAATAGCCAAAGCAATCCTGAGAACGAAAAACAGAGCTGGAAGAATCGGGTTCCCTTACTTCAGACTATACTACAAAGCTACAGTAATCAAGACAGTATGGTACTGGCACAAAAACAGAAATATAGATCAATGGAACAGGATAAAAAGCCCAGAGATAGGCCCACACACATATGGTCACGTTATTTTTGATAAAGGAGGCAAGAATATATAATGGAGAAAAGACAGCCTGTTCAATAAGTGGTGCTGGGAAAACGGGACAGCTACATGTAAAAGAATGAAGTTAGAACACTCCCTAACACCATACACGAAAATAAACTCAAAATGTATTAAAGACCTAATTGTAAGGCCAGACACTATAAAACTCTTAGAGGAAAACATAGGCCGAACACTCTCTGACATAAATCACAGCAAGATCCTTTTTGATCCACTTCCTAGAGAAATGGAAATAAAAACAAACAAAAAAAAAAACAAATGGGACCTAATGAAACTTAAAAGCTTTTGCACAGCAAAGGAAACCATAAACAAGATGAAAAGACAACCCTCAGAATGGGAGAAAATATTTGCAATGAAGCAACTGACAAAGGATTAATCTCCAAAATTTACAAGCAGGTCATGCAGCTCCATATCAAAAAAACAAACAACACAATCCAACAATGGGCAGAAGACCTAAATAGACATTTCTCCAAAGAAGATATACAGATTGCCAACAAACACATGAAAGAATGCGCAACATCATTAATCATTAGAGAAATGAAAAACAAAACTACAATGCAGTATCACCTCACACCAGTCAGAATGGCCATCATCAAAAAATCTACAAACAACAAATGCTGGAGAGGGTGTGGAGAAAAGCGAACCCTCTTGCACTGTTGGTGGGAATGTAAAGTGATACAGCCACTACGGAGAACAGTATGGAGGTTCCTTAAACAACTAAAAATAAAACTTCCATATGACCCAGCAATCCCAGTACTGGGCATGTACCCAGAGGAAAGCATAATTCAAAAAGAGTTATGTACCAGAATATTCACTGCAGCTCTATTTACAATAGCCAGGACATGGAAGCAACCTAAGTGTCCATCGACAGATGAATGGATAAAGAAGATGTGGCACATATATACAATGGAATATTACTCAGCCATAAAGAAAACGAAATTGAGTTATTTGCAGTGAGGTGGATGGACCTAGAGTCTGTCATACAGAGTGCCGTAAGTCAGAAAGAGAAAAAGAAGTACCGTATGCTAACACATATATATGGAATCTAAAAGGAAAAAAAAAATAGGCATGAAGAACCTAGGGGCAGGATGGGAATAAAGACGCAGACCTACTAGAGAATGGACCTGAGGATACGGGGTGGGGGAAGGGTGAGCTGGGACAAAGTGAGAGAGTGGTATGTACATATATACACTACCAACTGTACAACAGATAGCTAGTGGGAAGCAGCCGCATAGCACAAGGAGATCAGCTCTGTGCTTTGTGCCCACCTGGAGGGGTGGGATAGAGAGGGTGGGAGGGAGACGAGAGAGGGAGTAGACATGAGGATATATAGATATATATATGTATAGCTGACTCACTTTGTTATAAAGCAGAAACTAACACACCATTGTAAAGCAATTATACTCCAATAAAGATGTTTGGGGAAAAAAAAAAGGAGTACCCATCCAACCTACCTAGTTCCAGGATTGTCATTTGTTTCCACAATGAAGAATTTAATGTCTTGTTTTAGACAGTGTCCAGTGTCATGACTGTCACTCCACAGTATATCCTTGAAGAAATTATTTTGGTAGATGACATGAGGGAATTTGATGATTTGAAAGAGAAACTAGACTACCATGTGGAAAATTTTCGGGGAAAGATTAAATTAGTAAGAAACAAAAAGAGAGAGGGACTGATTCGAGCAAGGCTGATTGGAGCATCGCGTGCTTCAGGGGACGTTCTGATGCTCCTGGATAGCCACTGCAAGGTGACTAAAGTATGGCTGGAGCCCGTGCTGAATGCCATTGCTAAGGACCCCAAATGGGGGTGTGTCCTCTGATAGATGCCAGTGATTATGTGACCCTGGAATACCAGTCCTCTCCTGTTGTCAGGGGAGCTTTCAACTGGTATCTGCAATTTAAACGGGATCGTGATTTCTCTTATGAGATGGATGGACCAGAAGGACCCACTAGACCTATCTGGTCACCTGCAATGACTGGAGGAAGTTGTGCTATAAATAGGCATTATTTTAATGCAGTCGGAAAGTACAAGGGCATAAATCTCTGGGGAGGAGAACATTTGGAACTTTCATTAAGGACCTGGATGTATGGAGGCCAACTCTTTACACTCCCCTGCTCTCGAGTAGGACATATTGATAAGCAACACTTTGCAAACCACACTGGAATTGTAAAAGCCTTGGTATATAACAATCTCAGACTGGTGCACATTTGGCTAGATGAATACACGGTGAAGGATACGTCCCTGGTTTGGATAGGTGAGTGAGAGTCCAGAGAGGGACTGGCTCTAAAGAAGCCTTCTGCTGCTCTCCAGATACCAATTTTTGTACTTTTCCTTAAATTAGGGCAACCTTCAGCTGTTCACCCACCCATTTTCAGACCCTATTCTCAATCTGTTCATTCTAAGCTGCTACACTTGCACCTTACTCTTTTTTTAATCTCTAGGGAAACTCAAGTTTCTCAGAAGTAAATCAACCAACACAAGAAGTCTTTTTTTCCCCCCCTAGATCTATCTTCCTCCCACAAAGATTGCCTGTCTGTGGCACACACCTCTCTCTGCCCCCATTCCCATAGGCAAATTTTTGGATTCTCTTCCTCCACTACCGGGCTTCCAAGTGATGTGACTGCAGCTGTTCTGGGGACCACACAAGATCCTCTGCTACCTTTTTTCTCTAACAGTCAAAGATTTTTACATCAAAGCCAGGCCCCTTCATTTGTGCATCTCCCCATGGTTGAAGCCCCTTGCCGGGACCTTTAGAATGCACATAGAGAGAACATATAGATGCAGCTTCATTTCAATTTGAAAGTTCAAACAAATAGGGACAGTAACAACAAGACCTCATTTCACATACATGGGTAGAAATATGTAAGAATCTCTCTGTGATATTATATGTCCTGTTCTTGATCTAATATATCTTTATTATTTTAAATTATAAAAGTAATAATACTGAATTTCTTGAGTAATCAGGGCAATATGAATTAAAACCTCAATGAGATATTTCTACATAGCCACCGAGATTGGCAAAACATTTTCAAAGTCTGAAAGGACCACGTGTTGGCAAGCACAGGAAGTCTCAGACACTGTGGGTGGGAGTGTTAATTGTTACAAACTCACTTTGGAAAACAGTTTGGCAATATCAAGTAATAAAAAGACATGAATATCCCATGAAAAAATAAATAAATAAATAAAAATACAACCTCTTTTAATGAGGCCCAAACTCTCAACTGTTACAACTTACTTCAGCTAAAATCTGTACTATTTTTAAAAATTTAAGGGCCCTCTTTTATCTTCTGGCATGAAACATTTTCCAGCTTTAAAATCCCTTTTCTGCACTCAGGTTTAAAGTGACTTCTGATTTCTAATCTCTTGCCACTTAACGAGGGCTGAAATCTCCAAGCATATCTACTGAAACTTAATCAAGATTTTGCAGAACTAAAGATTGCGTTAATAAAGTTTATTTCCTAGTCCAATGGCACAGTTTACTATGTACGGTCAAAATTATGCAAGTTTATCTCATATGCTTTCCTGTACCTGTCTCAAGAAGTGAAGTTTCCAATATTACTATCCCATACACCAGTAATCCTAGAGATTGACACTGCTGATCCTGCAGACAAGTGTTTCATCCTAAACCTACTACGTGATAGTCATTGAGCTTTGGGGAGATACAAAGAAACCAGAATTGACACTTGCCCTCAAGCAGGTAGATGCAGGCGTCTAGGCAAGACAAGTCATGGAACAGAAGGTAGAAAGAGGTATGACTTAAAAGCAGTAGCAATAAAGTATGATAGCATACAATTAACTCAGAAAAACAGTGCAAACACACACACACACACACACACACACACACACACACACACACACACACACACACACACACTTCTTCCTCCTTGGCAAAGCCTTGTTCACATAATTGTATTTTACATGGATGAACGTCCAAGGGATGGGACCCATCTCCAACTTCAGGTGGTAATATGCTGTTCAGTGGTGTTATTTTCCTTACAAGAGTCTGATTAGGTATGGACATTGGACTCCATTCTGGCTAGAAACTTGGGAAGCTTCAATTTCTATTTTCCAGATAAATGCACCTGAATGCACATAATTTTCTGGGTATTGTTTAGTCTCTATACGATGCTTGGAGATTCTATAGTCTTCTTGAAATCTGAGGCGATAACATCCCCACACTGGGCTTTTCCAAGTGGAAACATGGAAAGAATCTAGATCCTTCAAGATGCTGAGCTTCTGAACGGCCAACCCTGGAACCATCCTGACTCTATACTTCATATAAAGAGTTAGATAATAGATTTACTGTTTGAGCAACTTCAAACTGGGCTTCTGTTTCTCATAGCCAAGAATATCTTAACTGATACAAAAGTTATTGTTACTCAGAGAAATAATGTCAAGTGTCCAAATGGCTTCATAATTGCAGTAATATTCAAACTGAGTTAGATGTAGATATTATTAGATAAGAAGGGGGTCGAAAAGAGAGAGATCTCTTTTTCAAACGGCATATAAATTGTGGCCAATGACTGATACAGATATGGATATATTCAAGCAAAAATACAGGAGTAACACTCTTCATTAATTATAGGATTTACATATATACATATACACATATATATACATACATACAGAGACAAAGCGACAGAGAGATATACAGAGAGGGGGAGAGAGAGAGAGAGAGAGAGAGAGAGTGGGAGAGAGAGAAAACAAAGGTGAGAAAACAAAGGTACAAATATGGAAAACTTTCACAGATTTACAGAGAAGTCACCCCATCTACATATTCAACTTCTAGAAAGATGGTGTCATATTTTGACTTCATTTGTTTACGGGGATCTTTTTACTTTCACTCTATCAAATTTGTCACTAAGTATGGCCAACATCCTGTATCAAGATCCCGAGTCAAAGTGATGACGTTTGGAATTACACCATGATACTAATTTCTGTGATATTACCCTTGTATCTAATATCTATCTTTAAATGTGGCTAACTTTTAATATTCTTTAGTAGATTTAATGGCAGCAATATTTGTCCCCCTCTTCAACAAGGAAATTCAACTTTGACCTCAGTTGGGTCTGCTGAAAGTGTTTTATATCACTGCCTGAGATCAAAAGAGCCATCTCAAATATTGCATCCTTTCAAGATTAGATGCTCAGATCAAGTTCTCAGTTTACCTGCACTGACTTGAATCTTGGCATTGGTCTTGACCTCATCTTCCCCTCTGCCTCTCTCCTCATGGCTGTTGCCTTCTGAAATAGATTTTCATTCTGAACATACTTTTCACGTCATTTCACATCTTACCTGGAAAGAGGCTGAAATACATTTGGCGCTCTTCCAAATAAGAAAAAGAGGAATAAAGCCAATTTGTTACTTTAAAATCTTTTAAAAATTCTATTAAAGGCTTTCTATCAAATAGTGTTGTTTACTCACATGTCAAATCTTCCTGAAGTTTTAAGAGGCAATACTTTAAAATACTCTTAAAATATTAAAATGCACTCTCTATCTCACTTAAATGAACAAGAAAAGGCAGAATGATTCCATTATACTGCAGAATTTGTGTACTTTACCAGTTTATAAGAAAACTGCTCCAACCTAAGACGTTCCCCTGTCCCCCCCAAAATATAACATAGGGCAGAATCACAAAAGGCAGTGATGAAATCAGACAACAGAACTTAGCAACCCTAACTCTGAGTCAACACTGTTTCACCAAAACAACAAAACCTCAAGAGAATTTAAGAGAGCAGCAGCAAAAATCTCCAACTGAATATATAAAATCACCAACCACGTTCGCTGTGAAAAAGAACTAGTACCCAGGAGGCCTCTGACTTTTTGTTTCAGAATTATGTCTTGTTTCTATACACTCATTTTCAATTTTCTAGGGAAAGATGCATAGCTTTTACTAAAACCTCAATGAATCTGTGGCCTTTAAAAGACTCAGAACTATTCCTAAGTGTCCCTGAAAGAATATCAATTTGAACTTCAACTCCTCAAGTTTAAGGGGGAGGTTTGCCTGATTTTCAAAAAAGACATGCAAGTGTAGGGCAGAAGTGGTGCTCTGTTTCATTCTGTGTCACCAGCGTAGGTTCAATTACAGCATGAGAAGGCGCTTCAAACACGTGTCCACGGACTAGCCCACGCAGGCTACCGTCTGCTTCCCCGCACTCCCCAAAACTCAGAGGTCTTTTCTCTAGGGGGGCTCATCTTCATTGAAAATATCCAAGATTAGTTTTATATGCTGATGGACCCCAAAGCAATATTTGGAGTTCTGATCTCTCTCTCAAACTGCAGGGTCCCAGGATTAAATGGCTTTTCCTTTCAGACTGTCCTCACTCAACTTCAGGTTCTCAGAAAGACGGCTTTGCTTACGGTCCTTCTGCAGCTACTCAGAGGTGCCAGCTGACCGCTGCCCAGGTGATGGCTCCCATCACTCGGGCCTCCCCACACGCCTGCTGCAGAGGTTTCAGACAGGATGTGCGAGGATAGTGCTGGGCAATTACTAGAACAGGGGCTATTCTCTGAGTCACTCTAGGAGTTACTCTGGGAGCTGGTTTAACATCCAAGCTGGGCGCCTTCTCATCCCAACATGACAATTCCAAGGTGAACTGTATTAAAGCAAAAGGTGAGGGGCACGCAGTGAGTTCAAGCCAGTGGTGACTAAATCCAGTTAGGAGGGTCACTGTCTGACTAGGTCTCCTCTAAGCTCTTAACAGCTGAGATCAGAGGAAATTTTCACTGAAACGAACCTGCAGCCGCAGTATCAAAACAGCAAGTTTTGTTTGTTAATAGAAACAGTGAACAGTTTCGATATGTTTGAATGTAATATGTAATAGAAAATGAACTGCCAATCCCTCCACACCACGCTAAGTAATTTGAAAGATCCAGAGGAAATTGCATAGAAGACAGAGGCCAGATAGCTAGTGAAACAGAGGAAAACCAGGGGAGAAAACACAGTGAATAAGGTTTTTTAAAAAGGAGGGTCAACTGGGTCTAACATGATTTACAGGTCAATGGAGAAGAGGACTGAGGCGTGACCCCTAGATGTAATAAGTCTGTAAATCGCCGCTTACCTGAACAACATAAATTTGCATGGAGTGGTCTGATGGGAGAATTGGAGGCTAGCAGATCATTAGTGACAGCTAGGACAGTCAACTCCTTGGAAGTTTTTTGTTATAAAAGCGAGAGGAGAAATAAGTCAGTAACATCAAGAATACTTTTTTAAATGGAAGAAGTAAGAGCACGCTTGACTACTGATTCACTGGAGAAGGAAGATTAGATGCACCAGGAAACCTGAGTAGGTGACAGGGGACAGGATCTAGTACACGAGTGATGGCATCACAGACAGTTCATCCGTATCCGGAGGGAGCCCCCAGTGTGCGTGAGAACAGGTGAGGATGCACCTGTAAATACGAGCAATGGCTCATGGAAATGCTCTACTGATTGCTTCTATGTTCTCGGCGAAATGAGGTACGAGGCCATCAGCTGAAACCGAGGATGTGGCAGACGATCAGAAGTTTGAAAGCAGACCGAATATGGGAGAGCTCTCTGTTTAATGAGACTGGCTAGGCAACCGAGGCTATCCACGCAGAGCTCTGAAGGCCACCGTGAGGCACTGCATTTCATTTAGACTGCAGTGAAACACTGTACTTACCATCAACCTTTCCTTAAATGGATCTGCTTATAGTCTCCTCCTTATTCCTGAGAGATAACGACTCTCTTTGTCTATGCCACATTAGTTTTTGTTTTGGATAGGGACAGAGACAGAGATATCTATACAGCATGTATAGATATGATACCCTTTTAAGGGTCTCTTTTTAAAATTTTCTTTTTAAAATGTATCATACCAATAAGATAAAAACCTCTCTGGAAAAGGTATCATGCTTTGACTTTCTTTCTCTTATATAGCAGATGTTCAAAATATATTGGTTGGATTTAAGAGAGAATCTATTGGGTTGGCCAAAAAGTTTGCTCGGGTTTTTCCATAACATCTTATGGAATATAAAATAAATATAAAATGTTTAAAATAAAACGTGAGTTCTTAAAAATGCACCTTGTCAAAACCACCTGTAAATATGGCCAGCTCCTTGAGCTGGTATGTACTCTAAAAGCTTTAGGATTTATAAAGTTGTTTTTTGAATGTTAATAATGCTTTCAACGTCTGCAAGACAGTTTTTCTTAGATTAGGATGTTATGAATCCAGCTCACCTATCTAATCAAATTTTCCAGGTTACCTGGAGAATTCTATTAAAAAACAAAGATAACATTTACTCGCTTCATAAGAGTATTATATGAACTAATGAGATAATTCTTGTAAATCACTTTAGTTCCTCAGAGATAAGTGCTCAATAAAGAGAAAATGATATTATTATTCTCCAGAGCCCACTGGTTCTTTGTCTACACACTGCTGTTTAGAGAGAGATCAGTTGTACACAGGCATCTGCTGCTGTGAATTGGTGCACACTTCAAGATTTAGAAACACACTTTCACAAATGCAGTCCTTCATAGATTGGACAAGTTGCCTCTCATTTAGATTATGGGTATCAGCATTCAACAAGGGAGCTCTGCATGCAAGGAGACTTGGTCTAATGATAGAATACAATAAAATTTAGTTAAAATTTTCAACTACACGAATTTTCAATTAAAGTCTTCAAATTGCTGGAGAGGCCATGAAGATTTATTTTTTTACTCCGTTGGCCCAGATTTAATGACACCATCTCATTGTCAAGCTTTGAAAATTATACCCTGAGCCTATGACCTGACTTCACTAATTCCTAAATCTTTCTACATAAGAGAGAAACAATAACTTCCAAGGTTGCCATAAATATAGTGCATCTTGCCTGTGTGCTATCCTTTGTTTTTGTGCCAACAAAGTAAGTATTCTCTCTAAATCATAACCTGCTCCTTGGCTAAACTACAGTAATCTTCCATAGACTCTTGTACATATATTTTTTATATTTTTAACATTGTATTATAATTTGTAAACATGTCTATTAGACAAAAAATAATGTGACTTGAGTAATGATTTCTATTTCATTTATTTTGGTATTCCTAGTAGCTAACACATTCTATACTAATAGAACATATTCTGGGCTAGAAAATAAATCTCAATAAAATTATAATTATACTGGACTTCCCTGGTGGCACAGTGGTTAAGAATCTGCTGCCAATGCAGGGGACACGGGTTCAAGCCCTGGTCCAGGAAGATCCCACATGCTGTGGAGCAACTAAGCCCGTACGCCACAACTACTGAGCCTGTGCTCTAGAGCCCGTGTGCCACAATTACTGAGCCTATGCTCTAGAGCCCGCGAGCCACAACTACTTAAGGCCGTGTGCCTAGATCCCCTGCTCTGCAACAAGAGAAGCCACCGCAATGAGAAGCCCGCGCACCGCACCAAAGAGTAGCCCCTGCTCGCCACAACGAGAGAAAGCCCGTGCGCAGCAACGAAGACCCAATGCAGCCAAAAAATATATACATATATGTATATATATATAATTATACAATATATGTTCTCTTAACAACAGAATTATATTAGAAATTAATAACAGAAACATAGAAAATATTCAAGCATTTGAAAACTAAATAACACACTTCCAAGAATCCCATTGATCAAAGAAAAAAAAATCAAAGGAGAATTAGAAACTCTTTGGTATTGAATGATGTGTGATCTATCCACTTGGATTGAAACGGCCAAGTTGAATGGATAAATCAGGCTGCTATTTACTTAATTCATATAAGTAACACAAGACACACCTAAGGAACTTTTGGATCTTAGATATGCCAAAATCATTTCTACATCCTGCCCAGTGTAGCTGGGTTCCTGATGTGTCATAAGGTATACACCATGGGATTCAAGGTATCAGAATTCCACTCAGTAATCATCTATATACTTACAGACTATTTCTCCAGGCTATTCCTTTATTCCTGTGATGGTATAAACTTAGAATATAGGTCACCTTTAGATACTTAAAATAAAAATCCCTATTTGCAGGCTAAAGACATTTGAAAATGAAGAGTTTTTATATCACTGTATGTCAGGGATGAATAGCTTCAGTTTACTCAGTGTAAGTGCAAGGATCTAGGTGAAAATCTCTGAACTTTTTATTCTGCTCGAATTCAAAGCAACAGTATTCACTTTAGGATTTGTCTTACAGACATAAGTGTTTTCTCTGGAAAAGTTTCCAAGAGGGGCTACAAGATGAACAAGAAGATCAATATTTAAAAAAACAAGAAAGAAAGAGAACTCTGATAGGTTAAATCAGAGAAACCACAAGTCACCAAACATTTTTGGTTTAGTTAATATATTTATTGATGATCTGTTTTATGGTAAAAAGTAATGCTTCCCTTGAGTAGTTAAAATCTGGTGGAATGATTACCTTCAGGGGAGAGAGAGAGAGAATGTCTGTTGTGTCTGTGTGCCTGTGTGCGATTTACTCCTTTAGGTAGATGCTCTGATAGTCACATGCATGAGTGCTTCCAATAAAAGCACATCTAAAAGGAACCCAACCACAGTTGTGTGTATGTTTGGGGTAAGGGATAGGAGAGCTTGGAAGAAGTCTTATTTTGTTGAGAAAGAGTGTTCTAGGCAGAGAAAACATCTAGAGCAAAGGAACAGAAAGAAGAGGCTGGTACTATTGATATTTATTATTCTAACTGACAGAGTGGGGACCAAGATAGGAAGAAGGTAAGTAGGAAACTCTTCTTGGAAGGCCTTCTCTCCCTGGTAAATTAGACTTCATTCCATACGGAGTTAGTATTTGTCTTGGAAGGGGATGGGCGAGTGAGGGCAGTAAGGAAACAGGAGCCGGCAGGCAAGGACTGATGGAGCATATCAAGTAAAAGAGGTGACAGTTTTTTTTTTTTAATGTCATTGAGAAACACGATACTGAAGACAGAAAAACGAGATAAAAGCTCAAGTAACAGTCCAGGTGAGAGAAGGTGACTAAGATGAAATTAAGACAATAACAGTAGGGATAAGTAAAGTTGACAAATAGAAAAACAATTAAGAGGTAAAGATCAACCAGGCTTGATACCTGTTTGGCTATGGGTAAGGTGAAAGGTGCCAGATCATGAATAAATTGAAGCTCTGGGAATTGACAACGAAGGAGCTGATGGGGCTCCCCATCCAAACATGGACCCTGTCTCTTCCACTGCATCCAAACAAGAACGACGTAGGGTTCTACTCATCATCTTGCTCCCGGTGACTATCAAAGTGCCTGGCTCAGAATGTTCTCAGTAAGGATGCCTTGCATGAATTAGCCTATTAGGAGTGGAAGGTAATAGATTTAACTTCCAATAACTTGAGTCAGACATACCTGTGAAACCTGCAAGCATGAACATGTCACTCAAGTTAGAAAAATTAATTTCTGTCCCAAGAGAATGTGAAACGTGACAGAAAGACTAAGTCAGTTGGTTACTGGGGAATATTTTGTAGATATTCACATTGGCATGCGGCCGCTATAATATTTCTGGGATCCAGGGCAAAACTGCAAATGGAATCCCATACGTCATGGATCTAAGTATTTAAATGTAATAAAATTAAGCTCACACATTGTTTAGAAGAACATGTGCTACCCCCTATGTAGATAAATACATCATTACGATGACAGAATTATGTACAGAATTCTCAGGATCCTCAAAATTTTCAGCAAGGATGTAGAGACACAGGGAGAACTGGCTAGTGGCTCTGGATCACGGCCCACCTCCCTTCTCTTTCTGCACTGAGCTTTGTCCATAAAGCCAGGGCCTCACATGTCCAAGGTCCATCCACTCCCCGCAGACCTCTGTCCATAGCCCATGCCAGGGCCCAAGGGTATACATGGCTACTGCATGGACGGCCCTCAGAAGAATGTGCCCGAGGAGAAGGATTTCATAGGCTCTGATAGGATGCTTGAGGCTAGAATATCAGAGAATTCAAGACCCCAGGTACCCAAAACCTAGCCTAGAAGAGGGATAAAACTGGAGCAGACCCTAGGAAGGGTTTCCTCTTTCCTTGGTCTGAGAACAATACTGCATATTGGAGCAGTTCTGACAGACTATTGACAAATAGCCTGCAAAACTTAGACCACAGAGGGGGACAGAGATGAAGTAGACGGACAGAGAGAAGCAAAACATGAAGCCTGAAAGACACAACTGAAACCTAGTGATGCTGCAGTTCTTTTGAATTCTAGCCAACCTTTTTGCAGTTGATGTCCATGAGATTTTTCTCTGGTTTTGTAATATTTTTTTAGGTTATTTGGGTTGTTTTTTGGTCCCTTGTGGTCACATTATCCATAACTAAGAAAGTATAATTATTAAAACTATGAGAATACCCAAAGAGGGAACACAGAATGCAAAAAGGGCTAAGAATATGACCTGTTATCTTACCGAGTTGACTAAGATGATATATTTCACACGGAACATGTGGACGTGGCCCAGAAGGAGGGCTCAAAGACCCACAGCAAATTTTTACTAACTTTACTTGCCTTCTTTAAATTGTTTCCATTCTTTCCTCTGTTATTTCTAGGTATTACAGCAGAGCCTACACAAATCAAAAAGGCCATCTTTAAATTAGGAGTTTGGGATTAACATACACACACTACTACATATAAAATAGATAAACAACAAGGACCTACTATATAGCACAGGGAACTATAGTCAATGTCTTGTAATAACCTATAAGGGAAAAGAATCTGAAAAAGAATATATATATATAAACTGAGTAAATATATAAACCGAATCACTTTGCTGTACACCCGAAGCTAACACAACATTGTAAATTAACTATACTTCAATTTTAAAATGATTTTTTTTAAAAAGGCCATCTTTCAAGTAGTACTTCTCTAAGTTCACTAAGTAAAGTAAAATCTGATATCAGCTGGTTCATGCACAATTACTGCCCATTTTCTCAGCTCCAGCATTTAAAACGCTCCTACTGTATTTCATGTGTCCTCAGAGAACAGATACCTGACTTGGTTAAAAAATGTTCAGAGAGAAAACTTGCACATAAATTCCTTCTAACAAGGGTCTGCGCTAATCAATGCAAAAGAAGGAGAGAATGTCAAGAAACAAACAACACAAACCACTGCTTCTCAATTCCACCGAGACCTCTTTTTTGAGAATTCAGCAGATGATAAAAAATGAGAAACAAAGTTACTGTGGCAAAGACAAGTTGCCTTGTGTGTTGGGAGGAGAACAGCAAAAAAACAAAGAAAAGGATCACATCACTTGGGTAAATACGTTTTCACATGTTCAAGAAACAGACACAAGCAATTCCACAGGAGTAAGTGAGTGATTTTAGAAGTCCATCAGGCATAATGGGCCAAACCGCCATAAAAATCAACAGAAAATGCAAAGAGTGTCATCCAAGTGCTTGCAATAAGGGTGTAAATTGTACAGATGGAATGGGGGGGGTAAATTGTAAAAATGGAACATCTGTCCTGAGACCTAAATAAGCCACTGACAGATGAAGAAATTCACTTCAACCTAATCATGAAGGACCCAAGTGCTAAGTAGAAGAGAAGCCAAGAGCAGCACAGACACTGTAGAAGTAGTGCCTCAGAAAAGAAAGTAACATCCTAATGACATGTGCACATCACAGAGTCCTCAGGCTTACAAATATCTAAGGTACAGGGACAAGGAATATATAAATAGAAAGCAAGTCCATCCTGAGAGAGAATATTTATGAAATGAAGAAATTATGTGTGCATTAGGACTAGCATGAACTCAATGGACATAGAATGGAAAATAGTCTAGAAAATGTCTTAGCTACCATGTCCTCAAATATTTTCATTTTACATCTGAGGAAAGTAAGAAACAGAGTGGGTAAATGCTATCTTATACCACGTGAGAGAGTAGCATGGACATATATACACTACCAGATGTAAAACAGATAGCTAGTGGGAAGCAGCCGCATAGCACAGGGAGATCAGTTCGGTGCTTTGTGATCACCTAGAGTGTGAGGATAGCGAGGGTGGGAGGGAGATCCAAGAGGGAGGAGATACGGGGATATATGTATACTTAGAGCTGATTCACTTTGTTATACAGTAGAAACTAACACAACACTGTAAAGCAACTATACTCCAATAAAGATGTTAAAAAAGTATAACAATATTGGGGCAATGTCTACAATTAATGAGAGGCTAATTTTAAATGTTCAGTGTAAACCAATACAAACAATAAAACCAATAAAAATAAGGTATATGGATATTTTTCCATTCAAAATTAGCTCATTAAAATGTTTACTCCCTCAATGAAATGATAAAATCTTAATTCTTTAAAAAAATCTAACAAGTATTTAGTAAGCATCTATTTTACTTAGGACATGGGAAATATCATGAGATTTTTGTTTGTTTATGCATTTCTTTTTTTTTTTATTGGGGTATAGTTGTTTTACAATGTTGTATTAGTTTCTACTGTACAGTGAAGTGAAGTGAAAAGACATTATTTCTAGGTCTGGTTACCAAAGCGGAAAGGTGGCGAGAGGGATAAATTGGGAGTTTGAGATTAACACATACACACTACTATACATAAAATAGATAATCAGCAACGACCTACTGTATAGCACAGGGAACTCTACTCAATATTTGGTAATAACCTAAATGGGAAAAGAATTTGAAAAAAGGATACATATATATGTATAACTGAATCACTTTGCTGCACACCTGAAACTAACGCAACATTGTTCATCAACTGTAGTTCAATATATAAAAATTTTTTAAAATAAAGACTTTTTTTTCATCTTTACAGTTTGTTTTGGTTCATAATATATACCAACCTCAAAGGTGACATTGACTAACTATAATATAAACAGTAGAAATATATTCTATGTTCATTTTATGATTAACTTTATGATTCTCACTCTATCAACCTAGGTCAAAACAAAGGGATCAATGACCCAAACTGTCAGATGCCAGGTATGGGGGCCACTCCCCTCCCCCCAAGTATATACTCTGTTTTCCCTTCTTTATTGTCTTTCAACCGTATGACACAACTGTGGAGCTCCTTGAAAATCCTCATCACTTGTCAATAAGTTTACGCACTTCTCAGTATCAGGTGCCCTGGAACAGTTTAGCAGGCCAACAACCTGCTTTCTGCACTGATCCTGAGGCAGCTACTGACCATTAGATGGATAAAGTCCTTGCCTTGCTAATTTCTGCCCTTGTTTCAACTAAGGCTTTTGGAGAACTGATTGCCTGGCAGGAGTCAGACAAGATGAGGAGAGACTCGCTAAGAAACAAGGAGCTGAGCCCTTCCACTCCGGGCAGCATCATGCCGAGTGGACAACAACATTAATTCCCTGATGCTATTTTGCAACTCTTGTTCTCAGCACCATGTTGAAAATATTGCATTTGCAGATGATGGCACTCTTTCCCTCGCTTAAAAGCCTATTTATTTTTCAGCACCACAAAGGATATGTTATTTCAGAATGGAATGATTTCTTTGTATTGCCAGAAATTGTACCATGACCTATTTGGAAATACATATGGAGTCATTTTGGTGCTACAGGTACTGGAAAATCTATTCCTGAAATATGCAAGCCAAGTCTCCTTCCACAGCCTGGTCAGCAGCAACTTTAGAGCCGTGTTGCTGATTCTCCATAACTCCTAGAGACACATGTTGTGAGGTGTGCCTGAGTGTGACTCACAAGAACACCTGTGGACCTTGTGATTAAGGGAGATAACCCCTCCGCTAAATAAGTAAACCTCACATGCCCAAGTCAGAAGTTTCTTTTGACCTGGTCCCTCCAACCACTACCCAGACTTGTGAAACTTCTGAACGCGAGTTTTTCTGCTTCCCTTGGAACTGCTTGTACCAAATTCTCTCAGTCCAGATAGGCTTGGAGGTAGCATGGTGTTAAGGAGCAAAAAAAAAAAAGAAGAGACAGAAGACAAAACCAGGAATGAATATCACAGAGGCAGATGCACACATCTCAAAAAAATAGTCCTAAGAAGTCTAAAATTCAGATTTTATGGAAACATGAAGAGTAAACAGGAGTTTAGTTGCTAACAACTACCAACTAGAAGAAAGCACAGATTTAATGAATGACACAGAGACTCGATTCTCTGTCAACTTGAAAGGACCTTTGCAGTATTTACAAAGCAACATAAATATTAAAAAAAAAAAAAAACTCATAAGACAATCTTACAACAAAGCATGTAAGGTGTCTGTGAGTGCAGAGCATATAAAAAGTGAGCCAGAACTGTGCAGCTAAAAGAATGCAGGGCTCAGGTCCCCGGATGTCAACAGCATATTTAGCAATTCACTCAGCAGTTGCCTTACCTGTTATATATGGATCATGCCACGTGTGAACATTCTCGGTACTCTAGTAAAAACAGAATTAGCAACTGTTGGGATAATATTGTGAGAAATGTAAAGTACCCTACAAATCAATATTGTAATTATTACGTGAGCTAATTAGTAACAAATTTAATGCCTATCAGCATCAATTTACTAGAATACAGGACCACTGGGATATGCCCTTGTTAGTACTCCAGCAGGAATTCTGTTTTTAGATTCCAACCCAATCAAGGTTCCTCTCAAGGGATGTGCTTCCTCATAAAAATGGAACTTCCCTGGCTGAGTGACTCTTGGGAGGGGTAGAGTCTTCTTTTTATCACGGGCATATATTACAGTGAAGATGCAGCCCAGAAATTTGTATTCTGGGAATAAAAGACCGAAACCTTACTGACATATGGATTACAGAAGGGAGGAGTGCGGCCTCCACCTTATGTTACAAAATCCCACATGCTGAGAATTTTGAGAATCCAATATCTCATCCCGGACCCTCACAAAGAACATGACTTCCGAGACACAAGGTTAACTGGGATTTCACACAGGAACAATGTACCTTTTATATACAAACAATCACCACTGCCAGTGATAGCTATTTCCCCCCTATTTTCCCAGATTCAAGTGTTCATTCATGTTCACGGACTCGCATCGCTAAGGAAAGCTATGTTACAATTTTTATTTTACCGCATTTCGTTTCCACTGTGCTTAACAAAGATAATCTGCAGAGGTTCATAGTACAACTAAAATATAACTACTAATTGGTTTTACAATTTTTGTCAACATACGTGGAAATCAAACACGTTAAAAGTTTATTTTGTTAAAAACAACAGTGTCTTATTTTAACAAGGTGATTGAATATAAGTGTATCCCCTAAAATTGAGTATAATGAGAGTAATGAGGAAGAACAGGAATAAACCCCAAAAGACAAAGAAAACTGGAAAGCAACGGCAGCAGGTAGGATGTCAAGGGAACGTTTATAGCCGGAAAGCAGGACACATTTCAACTTATTAAGCACAGCAGGGAAAGTGAAAATCTAAGCCAGCAGTCAGGAGGAAGAGGGAGAAAGGTAAAACTTTTTGTGTCACAGAACCTGGAATGGTTCAAGTTGGGGAAGCTGTTACTTTTGAAGGCAGAAATAGAGAGGAGGGACCAAAAGCAGAAGCATTTGTTCAAAGTCTGTTTAAGAAGCAATGTGACTACCGGAACTGCTCACTCTTTACTGCCTCCTTGCTGCCCTGGCAGAGAACTGGGCTCAAGTCACACATATAGTTGCAGAAACATACGTGAAAGTCCCTGTGCTGCAAAATGTGATCCATCAGACCTCCCCTGCTTGTTGGGTCCAAGAAGGCTGAAAAAAGTTATCAATGCCTCAGGCAAGAGATGGGGTTACTCTCTAGAGAACCTGGCCGTCCCAAGAGAAAACCTACAGATCCTTATATCTGGGCACCCAGGAACAAGGTCCCCAAGACAGAGAGATTGACGGAAGGAGGGACAAATGAGGGAGGGGAAAGGAGGAAGGAAGGGAGGAAAGGAGGAAAGGAAGGAGACAGTGAGAGATTACCTACATTGGACGCACTTGAACCCTGCCCCAATCCACTTTACTGGGCTAGTGTACCCATCCTCCATCTAGTGGATGCTAAGGGCACCCATCTATCCCCTCTTCTGTCCTGGGCCAAGAGACAGCCACCAGGCCCTGGAGACTAGAAGCTCCACCCACCCTGCCCCACAGTGCTAAGAACTCAGAGGTAACTCTGCCCTTGGAAGCAGACAAAAGGGAAACACCCTTGCTCACTTCCTGTCCCAGACCAGCGCTTCCTGCACTCTTCTCGTGGGGGTGCTCACTCAATCAGATCCATGCATCCACACCCCCTTCTCCAGCTCTATTTCCAGGGAACCTGAACTGAGACCTTCCTTGATTTATTTCAATACATTGAGAAGAGCTTTACATCTCTGACCGTTTGGGAATAGGTTCCTAAGAAAAAACAAGAAGGATCCATTACTGACCTGCAAGGAAAACAAGAACTTGTACAAGGAAGAGAATGAAATAGTTACATTTCTATATGACTCCACTATGGATAAACACAAAATACCCATTTAATCTAAATAAGAGACAAACGTGTTGGGAGGATAAAGAGAAAATAGTTGTGTGGGTGTTGAGGGCAGGGACGTGAGAAAAGAAAATCTATTTCCCACATGAATAATTCAATACATAACCCCTTAAAAACTGAATGGCCGTTATTCGGTATATGGAAGCAATTAATAGAAGACACATTAAAGGGTTTGAAAATGGATGTCTTGGGAAAGCAAAAAACGTGGAGCAAAGGAATGCTGCTTTTTAATTAAAAGTCTTAGAGGGGCTTCTCTGGTGTCGCAGTGGTTCAGAGTCCGCCTGCCAATGCAGGGGACACGGGTTCGTGCCCCAGTCCGGGAGGATCCCACATGCCGCGGAGCGGCTGGGCCCGTGAGCCATGGCCGCTGAGCCTGCGCGTCCGGAGCCTGTGCTCCGCAACGGGAGAGGCCACAACAGTGAGAGGCCCGCGTACCACAAAAAAAAAAAAAAAGTCTTAGAGAACTAGTTGATTTTTAAAATTTTATACATGTACTTATTTATAACATGTAGATTCACATTCAACATACATCTGCACATAAGAAATACCTACTAATTTTAGAAAAACCAGAAAAGTAAAAGAACGTAAAAAGAATCTATAGCCTCAACACTGCATCAGAGATAATTATTTTTAACATTCTATTATGGATCTCCTCAGTCTTGTTTTCTCCGGTTATTTTATCTTTCACAATTTTAATTATTCTGTACACGGAATTTTCTTTCATTTAATATTACATCATATACATTTTCTGCCATTTTTAATGACTTTTTATAAGCATTATTTTGTTGGTAAAGTATTTTATTATATAAAATTTATAATGTGTTTAACCATTCTCTTCTTTTTGTATTTTTACAAAACTCCCCATACTTCTCTATTATAAATAATGCTGCAGTGCGCATCTATGAGCATAAGATTTTATTCTCCATATTTTTTAATGTGCAGATACCGAGTATTGTCCCTAAATCTTATCAATTTGTAGGGGCTTTCACATCTGGAATCATTTCAACAAAATTTTGCCCCCATAAAACAACTTAAAGGCACTGTAGGTTTCATTCTAATGAGATGTTACCTATGTAAATGATTTTCCAGTTCTTTGGTTTTAGGAGTTTGCCATCTCCCCCTGGGAAACTTTTCACTTTCTCGTAGAACTTCAAGCTTTCCCCAATGAGCACTAAAACAAATAAGTCATTCATTTTTTGTGCTGTATTTGCTTCTCTCATTGAATTCATTTCAATCTCCCCTAAGGGACTTATAATCTTCCTTCCCTGTCTTCTCAGTTCACATATATTTGAAATTCTCCATTTTTCTTCCTAAAACATGCATTCTTCTTGCAGGTCTTCTTATGATTTTTTAACCGTATGTGCCTTTGCCCTACATTTGTAATATTGATTTAGATTTCTTATCCTCTAGGCCTTTTTATTTTGGACAATCTTTATGTTTTTCCCTAGATGTATTTTCCCTTGTTTGTCGTCTTCTTCAGCTAATGTTTATTAACGATTCCAACACTGTTTAACTCCCATGAGTCAAGAGCAACCATATGTTGCATTCCCACTGTATGCCAGGAATCTCTTGTGTCAAATATAATACCTCATTTTTTTCTTTACTATAACCTGTAAATTATGGATTAGTGGTATTTCACTTTTGCATTAGAGGAAAACAACACCAATTGTAGTGTAAAACAACCAGACCTGCAGTTATTTGAAATAAAGATAGAGCTTCCCATTCTACTCCTTAGAAAATAGAAATGAGAGAGTGAGCAATCGGTCTTGCTTGTTGGTTAGTTTTAAATAACTAAATTGAGTCAAACCAATGAAACTCAAGTAAAGTTGACATTTTCCCTTCCATTCTCTGATTAAATGATTACTTTTTTCATCTGATTTTTCCCACTGCCTGAGCTAAATCTCTGTAGGGGTCAATTAGCAACACTTTGCAAATCAAACACTGACTGCTTGATTCTAACTACCTAGCATTCAAATACATGGCTCTTGGCGGAAAAGTGAACTTGGGAAAAGAGAATAGATTGTGTAAGTCCCTCTCTACTATTGAGGGGAAAACTATTTAAAAAGCAATATCTAATTAAACATTATTTTTTTTGTACAGGGTGACCCATTTATACCTAAAAATTATGCATTTGCTATTTCTAATATTTTAAAGTATTTTATGTATTCCACTGTTTGATATCAGCAAGTGTTTAAAGACTTGAATGATTAATCTTCGTGATGTGTTCATCTAATGCAATGTTTCTGATGCCAGTGGTAATTCCTTAACATTCTTCTCTCTCACTGATGGAAAGGAACATAGTTCAGAGCAGGATGCACCAGGGACTTCTTCCAACAGCGACACTTCATTCTCTTTCTTTTCTTCATATTGGACTTGATCCTGGCCTTTGTCTTGTTTGACCTACTTCATCTTTGGAAACCCTGCCTCAAGTGAGTTATCATTAAATCCTTCAGTCTCATACGTGTGTGAGGTGAACACAGCTTTCAGGCTTATACTATACGCACCCTAACCATAGTTTTTTCCTTTTTATTTCTGCATTGTTGATGGAACCTGTATGTTTGCGTCTACGTCCTGGATTTTTGTCTTCCTTTTCATTTTCTTGCTGTCTGCTGTATTCTGTTGCACCACACCTTGAACCTGTTTTTGCACACTTCCCCATTCTCACACTCTCTGTGTCCATCCCCTCTCTTACGCCAACCCTTCTTCCCAGGCTTTTGACAACTGCGTATGTTTCTTCTCCCCATCCCAGTCCTGTCTCGACCACAGGCTAACCCCTTTCTCTCTCTCAGCACTTAGGGTCTCAGTAACAATGTATGATTCTCATTCCAGTTCCAACCTGTATGGGTTTTTCCCCACGCCAGCAAGCGATTCCCTGACTGAGTGTCCTACAACTAACTCACTTCTGATGGAGACAGCATCAGAGCCCATAGGTTAAGGGTTCAGTCCTACAAGACTGCCCCCACTTCAGATGCTAATCACAAATCCAGGTTGTCGTCTGTGCTTCTGACCAATCCGCTGTAGATCAGAGCTTCCAATGGCCCTCTCCTCGGACTCAATTAATTTGCTAGAGTGGCCCACAGAATGCAGAGAAATATTTTACTTACTAGATTACCAATGTATTATAATAGGACATAACTCAGAAACAGCCAGTTGGAAGAGATGCATAGGGTGAGATATGCGGAAAAGTCACAGAGCTCCCATGCCCTCTCTCTGAGCCCCCCACTCTCCCTGAATCTCCCCGTGCTCACCAACCCGGAAGCTCGAAGAACCTGGTCCTTCTGGGTTTAATGGAGGCTTCTTTAAATAGGCATGATTGATTACATCATTGGCCATTGGTCCTCGAGTCAGCCTCCAGCCCCTCTCCCCTCCCTGGAGGTAGGCAGTAGTGAATGAAAGTTCCAACCTTCTAATCATGTGGTTGGTTTCCCTGGCAACCAACCTCCCTCCTTAGGTGCTTCCAAAAGCCACCTCATTAACATAACAAAAGACAACTGTATTGCTCTCATCACTTAGGAAATTCCAAGGACTGTAGGAGCTCTGTGCCAGAAATAGGGCCAATGACCAAATATATATTTCTTATCATAAAACACAATATCACACAACCTCAGTCGTCAGTTTCTTCCAGCTGGAAGTAGTTCAGATTTCCTATTTTTAGGTGACTTTCCAATTTGATGTGTTGAACATGCACTTGCCTATATAACTAAGACGTCCAAGCTCACTTCCTTCACATTATAAGAACACCAAAACTACACTTGTTCTCAGCCCACACCTGCAAGTTTTGTCAAATGTCACACACAGCCCTTGTGTGAGGTCTGGTTCTCTGAGAAGACCTCAGCTGGGAATCAGCACGTATGGAGGTGAGGGGAGAGGGAGCAGCAGTGACTGGGCAGAGCCTTGGAATCATGATGCTATTCTGACCCCTGTCAAAGGAGAGGGGAAGGAAGAATCAGGTGAGAATAAGTCTCAGACTGCAGCTCCATTTTAGAAAATGTTTGTCCAGACCAATGGAGAGTCCTTAGGATAAAGTCATCCATTAGAGGATGGCACGTCACAGGAACAGGTTGGCACTAGACCCCCTACTGCGCTCAGACAAGGCAGACAACGTCCTGGGGAAACCATGGTTTTGACACAGAATGGTAAACCTGGACGACAGCAGCTGGGCTGCCTGCCCACTTACACTCTGCCACGGGAGATCTCAGCGAGATACACAGCAGCAGTTTCATGGCCGCCACAGCACCTGAGCATCTCCTAATGAGACACCAGACATTATTCTTTGCCTTGAGTCTGGCTTCTTGGGATCCTCACGGCTGTTCTCTGTGCTCCTGCCTCTCAGAATGACCTGAGGCAGGTCTCAGGCTTGGGTGACCTATTTCTGGCACACCATGCTAGGATGATGGGGGCGTGGCTCATGGGAGCATTACTGCCTGCACTATTATATCCAAGGCATGGCACTGGCCTTTCTCTTAGTTCTTCCATCACAGAAGAAAACAGTGTGTAACTTGTGGTAGATGTTTGTTAAGCTTGCATTAATTTACCGGAGAGAATTACAACACAGTAGCTTATAACCTACAGTACACATGGCTGCTGTCAGAGCTCAAAGGATCTGGCCAGTCCTCTACACAAATAATAATGTCATATACAAACAAAGCTAGTTTTATTTCTTCCTTCCTGATCAGTATGCCTTGTATTTCCTTTTCTTGTCTTATCACTTTAGCTAGGACATCCAATACTATGTTAAAAAGCAATGGTGAGAGGGAACATCCTTGCCGTGCTCCAGACCTACATGAGAAAGTACCAAGTGCCTCCATACTTGTAGAGCATTATCTTCCCCTGAAGTCTCCAACCTGCCCCTCCATGAAAGGACCAGCTCAACTCAACCAGTGAGAGTGTCCGAAAGGAAAGCTGATCCTCAGCTCTGAGGTCTCAACAACTGGGAACAAAGAGCGGTCCCTGCCTCAGGCCCTGGATGTGCCTCATCATGGGATCACAGATGGTGGAAATTTAGAGCCCACCCAAGGAAATCAGGGCATACGTGTGCACTCTTATCTAGTGGCCCTGAAAGCACAGTCACGTCAGAACATAATATTCCAACACCAGTACACCCTACAACATCCTGGTTATTGACCTATGTTGAATGACGTACAGGTCATTCCCGGAACAAACAGGCATAACCTCACTCAAGTACAATCCCTTCCTTCTAGACACCACTTGATATCTCCTGTCAATGAACCTTCCAACAAGAACAAACCCAGAAAGAAACTCTATAGAGAAAATACAGTCTAAATCCGCATGAAGAAACACTCTTCACTCTCATGAGCAGAAAAGTCCGTGGAGACAGTCCTGTCTCAATAATACCCAACCAAGTAGAATCCTCACACTCCCCTTTGCAGTCAAAAAACCTCCTCATTAAAGCTAATAATTACTTCAAAATGTCCCCAAAGGACAATACGAAGCTACTTTGCATTGATAAAGGATCCTTCTAAACAGTTATTATAAACAGTGAAACGGAAAGTCCAATGGGGATATTTAAGGCTTTACCTCAGAGACTGAAAATGTTTATAGCTTTAAAAGGACATCTTTTCCCAGCAACTACCAGGTCTATAGAAATTCACAAAAATATCTGAACTTTTTACATATAAAACCATACATATAAATCCAACATCTTTAAAGTACCAAACGTACAAATTTTTAGTCTGTAAATCTGTACATGTAAACTACCTACGGAATCCCCTCTGTGACTCACCTTTATGATATCACCTCCTAAATCTTCCAGGAATGTGCAAAGTACTCTTTGTAGCAGAGTTTCAAAGTGACTCCATTCCAAATCCAATTATTCCACTTCTAAAGAAATTATTTACACTTAACAACCTTATGTATTAGAAAATCCCTGCTCTTATTTAGCCATATATGTTTCCCATTATGCTTACTGCTGCTCTCTGGATACACAAAAAAAGTCTGATCCTCCAAACACCTAACAACATTTATAATTTTTTTCTCTTCATGCTAAATACACCCTTTTCTTTCAACCATTTCTCCTATTATATGATGTGGGATATTTTAAACAGCATTTTCCTTGGTTAGCAAGGAAATATAG
The DNA here is from genome assembly GCF_011762595.2 of Tursiops truncatus. Taxonomy (NCBI): domain Eukaryota; kingdom Metazoa; phylum Chordata; class Mammalia; order Artiodactyla; family Delphinidae; genus Tursiops; species Tursiops truncatus. Next base: position 3,919,026 of record NC_047039.1, on the reverse strand, counting down.
ATTTTTCCACTCTCTGCTACATTTAGAGCCTTAGCAACATCCCTAAGTCTAATTTTTCACATCTTTAATATGGAGCTATGGAGAGACGAGCATCTACTTGCATTGGCAATTATGAAGTTAAATAGAGATTATGCATTTAAATCAAATAGCACACTACTTGGCACATAACATTAGCTCTTGTGCACTTTTGTCTGCATAATGGCTCCTATCTTTATTAAAATAAAGTATTTGAGCAAATCAGCAGGTGATTTGGCAGGCACCCTTTTCCTTATAACATCACTGAAATGCACATGTCTTGTCAATAGTCGCAGATCATGCTCACATTCAGGTGAGCATTTCCTCTCCAGAGAGTGCACTTCGGTCCCTTCTTTAAATCACAGTCATTGTTTGGTGTGGACCACTGATCAACAAGTCCATGTGGAAGGCAGGAAGCACAACCACAAGGCGGTGAAGATCCAACCCCTGACCTCCGATGCCCACCAGGCAGGAAGATGTACAGACGTGTAGATCAACAGTTGTAAGGATCACACATGGAATATGTGTGAAAAGAGCTATGAAGGAAAGGTGTAAAACGTGTTACCCAAACAGAGATAATTACCAAATAGTTTTCTCAGGAGGATGTCCTATTGAAGAGGCCTTCCATGGGAGTTCCAACATATTCATTCAATCAGCTATCCATCTATTCACTTACTCACTAAATTTTTAATGATTTCTGTGTTCTAGGGACTGTGCTTTCTCTAGTAATGGCTGCAGACAATACGGTGATAAAGGTACGACCCTTGTCCCCAAAGAGAAAACTATCTAGTAGAAGAGAAAAACATATTAACAACTACTTCACTATATGGTGGTTAGAGCCATGAACTCTAGGATGTTAAGAGAACATATGATTTGGTTCTAAGAGAAGGCTTCATTGTACTCTAAGTAGGATTGCTAGATTTAGCAAATAAAAATACACGATGCCCATTTATATTTGACTTTCAGATAAACAACAAATATTTTGTAGTATAAACATGTCCCATGAACTATTTGGGACAGACTTATGCAACAAGTTATTTGCTATTTTGATGAAGTTAAAATTTTAGTGGGTGTCCTGTTTTTTTAATCTGACAACTCTAAATCTGAGGGATGAACTGAATAAAAGTTTTCCCACACCTGGGATGTGTGGAGAAAACTGGGAGACCATGTGAAACAGAGGAAACAGCATCTAAGAGGGCTGGAGACTCGGCACATTGTGAGTCAGATGAACAAAGATAAGACCAGAAAGGTGAAGAAAATATTATAAACTCTCTCTCAAGGAGATGGAATTCTATTCCTGAGAGTTACTCGCAGCTATTTAAGGGATTTACACAGGGGGTTGACATGTTCAATTTCTATTTTCCAAACATCAATCTGGCTGCAGTGGGAAGAATGGATTCAGGAAGCGGGTCTGGAGGCAGAGAGGAGGGGCCAATTTAGAAGAGAAAGAATATAAAGTAGGGTGTTCTTGTCGGAGGGAATAGTTTGAATGAAGCCTTAAGACAAAGATGTGAAAATCATGGTGTGTCCAGAGAACAGTAAACAGCCTGGATTGCAAGGGGCAGAGTAGGAGGAAGCGCAACTCCCAAGTGAGGTTAAGGCCAATTTTTTTTAGGAAGCTTAAATGGTAAAGTCTTAGACTTAATCCCTAGAAAGTGGTTGAAAGATTTTAAAGGGATTATCGTTATTATCTTATTTCTCACCTTGAGAAATGGGAGAGGTTAGCCTGACTTCTCAAAAATGCCAGATGCAATAATGTCAGTGATAATCCTCTGGTGAAGCTGATAATGAGATCAAGTCAGGGAAGAAATCATTAAACTATGCTCCTTCTAATCAAATGCCTTAACTTAGAAAAAATAAATACGGGTTAAAACTGATCCTCTAACGCGTTCTGTAGAAACTTAGATCTTAAAGTACCAAGATTAGCATTCGGAGTGAATGTAAAACCCAAGACAAAGAAACATAAGGAAAGGGTTATGCTACAACTTGTCCTTGGTAACATTTTCCTCTTCCAGCCCACCTTCCCAGATCCATCTTCATCACCATGACTATCACTACCGTCCTCACCATCATGAACTACATTTATACGGTACTTACTGTGTTCCAGCCAGGACCACTCACAGCAACCTCACGCAGTTGGGGCTGTCTTTATCCCCATGTTACCAATAAGGAATTGAAAGCACAGATAAATCTATAAGTTGTCCAAGGGCACACAGCTAGAAAGTGGCAGGTTGATCCAAAGATAGGAAATACGCTTCCACATTGATATATTCCGATATGTGAGTCTTATTATCTTAAATCTACTAACACTTAAATAATGAAAAGAACTGCCCCAAAAAGAATAGTTAAAATGAAAGATAAAATGGTCACTGGAGAAAAAAAAAATAAGGTGAGGAAAATAAGTATTCTCAAAGTGTATCACTACCATCAATTTGGATCGGTTGTCAAAGACAATTTTAGATTCTCCATAGCCAGGCTGCTATTCAACAGAGATGTTGGTAAAAGCAATGTCTATTTCATCTATCATACGCTTCATCTATTATATACCGGTCTTGTCAACATTTCAAAAGAAAGAAACAAGCACATCTAGTTCTGTGAATTCATCAGTACCTCAAAAGTAGCTCTGTATTTGAGAGGCAGACCTGTAACCAACTTGACCAAAGTGATACACAGATTAGAATTCCAGCCCACAGTCACTGCTACTACTCCTTTTCTCAACATTATAATCAAGAGTAACCCCCCTAATTAAACTGGTAGATAAAATGCAAATACATCTTTATAAATGTATCTAGAGTTGTCATAAAAGAAATACTCTGGCTAAGATGTAAGCAAAGGTAGGGTGCAGGTAGGTAAAAAATGTGCTATGGGGCTTCCCTGGTGGCGCAGTGGTTGAGAGTCCGCCTGCCGATGCAGGGGACATGGGTTCGTGCCCCAGTCCGGGAAGATCCCACAAGCCGCGGAGCGGCTAGGCCCGTGAGCCATGGCTGCTGAGCCTGCACGTCTGGAGCCTGTGCTCCGCAACGGGAGAGGCCACAACAGTGAGAGGCCCACGTACCGCAAAAAAAAAAAAAAAAAAAAAAAAATGAAACCTAGTACTGAAATTAGAAGGTTGGTGAATGGGTTTAGATGTAACTAAAGGGATAATTAATAAATGTATGATGGTCACAGATCAGGAACACAGGCCCACTGCCAGACTGAGATTTAAGAGTAAGTTTATAGAACACTTCCCCTCCCAGCGCCCACTGACCACCACATCCATGGGTTCCAGCATCATATCAGTGGATCACAGCTAAAAGAGCTAGAGGACACAGACTCAATTTAAAGAGGACACAGAAACAAGAACACTGGAGGAATCTGAGGTCTCTATCACCTATAGATATAGTAAACATTACACACAGCCCTAACTGCGAGTCAGATTAACAAGAAACCTCACCCAAAAGTCTTTTTTTCAGGTCCTATTACCTATTACATTATTTCCCGTGTTCTACAAAAAATTATAAGACCACATAAAACATAGTGTGAAGAGACAAAGCTAGCATCAGAATCAGACTCAACTACAACACAGACGTTGGAATTAGGAGACAGGGAATTTAACTATAATGACCATGTTATGGATTCTAATAAAAAAAAAAGACAACATGCAAGAACATATGGGTAATGTAAGCAGAGAGAGAGAAATTCTAAGAAAAATCGAAAGGGAGTTCTAGGGTTTTCCTGGTGGCGCAGTAGTTAAGAATCTACCTGCCAATGCAGGGGACACGGGTTCGAGCCCTGGTCTGGGAAGATCCCACATGCCACGGAGTAACAAGCCCGTGAGCTACAACTACTGAGCCTGCACTCTAGAGCCTGTGAGTCACAACTACTGAAGCCTGCGTGCATAGAGCCCGTGTTCCACAACAAGAGAAGCCACCGCAATGAGAAGCCCACGCACCGCAATGAAGAGTAGCCCCTGCTCGCCACAACTAGAGAAAGCCTGCCTGCAGCAACGAAGACCCAACACAGCCATAAATAAATAAATATTTTTTTAAAAGGAGTTCTAGAAGTCAACAACACTGTAACAGAAATGAAGAACACAATGCTTTTGATAAGCACATCAGTAAATTGCGCATAGCCGAGAAGAGAATCAATGATCTTGAAGATATGTCAATAGAAACTTCTCAAACTAAAATGCAGAGATAAAAAGGAATAGAGGGGAAAAAAGAACATCCAAGAACTGAGGGACAATTTGAAAAGGTTTAGCATGAACATAATTGGAATACTAGAAGGAGAAAAGAGAGAAAATGAAGCAGAAAGAGTATGTGAAAGAATAATGGCTGATATTTTTACGGAATTAATGACAAATACCAAACCACCATTCCAGGAAGAGCAGAATAAATACCAAAAATATACACTTGAGAATTTCATATGTAAACTACAGAAAACAGAAGACAAAGACAAGAGCTTGGGGCTTCCCTGGTGGCGCAGTGGTTGAGAGTCCGCCTGCCAATGCAGGGGACGCGGGTTTGTGCCCCGGTCCGGGAAGATCCCACATGCCGCGGAGCGGCTAGCCCCGTGAGCCATGGCCGCTGAGCCTGCGCGTCCGAAGCCTGTGCTCCGCAATGGGAGAGGCCACAACAGTGAGAGGCCTGCGTACAGCAAAAAAAAAAAAAAAAAAAAAAAAAAAAACAAGAGCTTGAAAGAAGCCAGAGGAAAATAAAAACACCTAACCTACAGAGGAACATTGATACAGAAGTAGTAAATGGAACTTCTCCTCGGAAACCAGGCAAGGAAGACAGAATGGACAGATTTATTTAATGTGTTAAAGAAAACAAAAAACCTATAATTCTCTATTCAATGAAATTGTCCTTCAAAATGAGGGGAAAATAGACTTTTGCAGAAAACCAAAAGTTGCCCAGATTCATTGCCAACTGACTTATCCTTCAAGGAATTTTTAAAGAAAATCTTTAAGGAGAAGAAAAATGATACCGATCAGAAACTGGTATACACATAGAGAAAGGAAGAATGGCAGATAAGAAATAAATGAAGGTTGAATGAAGCCTTTATTTTTCTTATTCTTAATTGATCTAAAAGATAGCTGTTTTTTAGAGTAATAGTAGTAAGAATAAGTGATTATAGCAAATGGATAAGTGATATTAGTGACAGCAATATCATAAAAGACAGGAAACCTACAAACCTCAGTACTGGTTATTTGAAGACTGATTCAGAATAGTTGTAATTTCATACTGCAAACTCCAGGGCAACCACGAAAAAAGTTTAAAAAAATATAATTGCTATGCTAACAGATGAGATAACATGGAATCATACACAATGCTCAATTAAACCCAGAGAAGGAGGATAGAAGAAAGGTGAAAATCGAAAAAAACTTGTTGTACAAGTGCAACAATATAGAAAACTGTTACAAACATGGTAGATATTAATCCAATGATATAATCGATTTAAATGTTAATGGTCTAAACACACCAATTAAAAGTCAGAGCTTAGGAAAGTTGATAAAAACAAGAACCAACTATACCTTGTCTATAAAAAACCCACTTTAAATATGAAGACTCAGGTTAAAAGTAAAGGGATGGAAAAAATATACCCTGCTAACTCTGATCAGAAGAAAGTAGGGTAGTTGTATTAATTTCGGACTAAGCAGGATGTACAGAAGAAGAAAATTATCAGGGATAAAGAGGGATATTATGTAATGATAATGGGGTCAGTTCTCCAGGAAGACATAACAACCCTTAACACACACACACACACACACACACACACACACACACACGGATAATGGAGCATCAAAACAGGGGTCGCTAAAATCATTATCCCATGGCAAGCAAAGACATCCTTCTGACTGGAGCTAGTTTGTTGAAAGTGCAGTGCACTCAAGATACGGGGGGTAAGGCAGCTTTATTTTTCCCCTTTTGTTCCTACAAGCCTGCTCTGGGCCACTAGATCTCCTTCCCCCGTCCTCTGTCACTTTAGACAGCCCCAACGAGTCAGTAATTGCTATGTCCATCCCAGGGAAATAATTAAAGCTGTGGAATTGAAAGGTGTTTCTCCTCTTCCAGCCCTGACCTTCTGCGGTGGGAAAAGGACTCCTCCGGTTTTCCTCCCTGCTAGCTGTGTGGTTTCTGGCAGCTCCACATTTGGAGCAGATGAAAGAACAAGTAATGGGACAGAAAAGCTCTCTCTTGACTTGGCACTGAACATAGTTTGGCTTTTTACAGTCGACATTTCTATGGCTGTAAAAAGGGTTTACAGCTAATTGTAGATGTGATGGTTAACTGTATGTGTCAACTTGGCTTGCTCACAGTATCCAGGTATCTGGTCAGACAGCAGTCTGGATGTTGCTGTGAAGGCACTTTTTTACATGAGCTCAACATTTACGTCAGTGGACTTTGAGCAAAGCAGATGACCCTCCATGATGTGGGTGGGCCTCGTCCAATCAGTTGAAGGCCTTAAGAGAAAAAAGACTGACCTTCCCTGAGAAAAAGGGAACTGTGCTGCCTCCAGACTGTGTTCAGACTTGAGTTGCAGCATCATCTCTTCCCTGGGTCTCCAGCCTGCCAGCCCACCCTAAAGATTTTGGACTAACCAGTTCCGACAAACACATAAGCCAGTTACACACACACACACACACACACACACACACACACACACACACACACACACACTATTTGTTCTGTTTCTCCAGAGAACCCTGACTAATACAGCGGGGTTTGCTGAGACAGGCCCTTTATGAGGACCCCCACCTCTGGTTCCCTGGCATGGCTGATAAACTCTTTAGAGCCACTTAAAACCCATCCCATCGGTCCTTGCTTCTCAGTGGTCCATCCGGGTATCATCCCAGCTAAAGTACCTCTTATAAAAATAACTCCAAGTGTGTCTGACCGTTTGATCTCCCGCCCGACCACATCAGGTCACTAGGAAAAGCACAGGTGGACTTGTTACTACCCTAACCACACCACAGCTCACACTTTGCTGGTACAGGTGCTGCAGCCACAGTCTCATCTTTGGTCGTTCTCAGCCCTGTATCCCCCAAGCTGTGGGGGACAAATATGACGGTATCCGAAAGAGCCATTGGGAACCCCACCTCCCTCTCAAGGGGAGACGTGACGCATCTCATAGCACAGTGAACGTCCCACATCCATCGTCTCTCCAGTATCACCTCTGTATCTCAGCATCTCCACCCTCTTGTATAGTCTGGAGGCTGATGTCAGTGACATTCATCACATCCCTCATCTGAGACCCCCCTTTGCAAATCTTCCTCAGGCCGCCTACCCCTCACAGTGTTCGGCACTTAGAGTCTTGAGGCTTCGCCAAAAACACAGACAGAAAATTACCATTTTAATATCTGCATTTACATAAAGCAATTATGATCATGTTAGTCCCCTGCTTTGAATGTTTTAATAGCTCCCTGTGGGCGCTGGTGTGCAGTTTCCTTTCTTAGGACAACATACCAGGCTCCTTGCCTTTCTCTCCAGCCTCAACGTCACCTCTCCGGTCCTCAAACCTGAGCTCTAGGGATTGATTTCTTCTCAGTCCCTGAACTGGTCTTTGCTCTTTTCTCTCTTTCAAACCTCAGTCCCACTGTTGCCTCTTCCATGCTGTTGGCTCTTCCATGCTGTTGCCTCCACTGCACCAGATAAGTCCTACTCGTCCATTAGGACTGAGCTAATCTATTGTTCTCTCTGAACCTTCACCTGGCCTCCCTAGCAATACCAACTTAGATGCCCCTGCTAAGTGCTCGTAAGCACCCTTCTCCACAGTGGCTAGTAATTGCGTGGTTAATTGCTTATCATCTCAATTAACGTGTTGTAAGGGCACGTGCACGGCGTAAGGGCAGGCATCGTGTGTATCTAGCTCGAGGCTGTGCACCCAGAACCTAGCATAGTGACTAATAATGCATAACACCCAATAAATAGTATTAGATGAATCAACTAACTGTTTGGTTTGGGCTTGGCACTCATTAGTGGGAAAAAATAAATCACATCCATTTCAGTCACATGAAAAATGAAAAACAGGATTCTGCCTGTTGTCTAACTTGGCATTTGACTGGATTTCCAAGGTACAGTTACAAAATTATTAAAAGACCTCTGGTACTTCTGTTACAGCATACAGTATCAGGATTTAAAATAAATGGGGACCCCAGAGACTATTTTAAACATCTTTGGAGTTTCAAAGAGGAAGTCAAAAGAAACTTTCTTTGGGGGACTCTGATAATACAATTCTTGTATGTTGTGAAGTTACAGCACTGAAATCCTTTTTACAACAAGACCTTGTACCAAATAGGTCAACAGTTAATCATTTCCTTACTTAACATTTTCTGTCCTTTAAGGGTCTTAAAACTTCAATGAGAGAAAGTACTCTTTGCATTCCCAAGTAACATGAACTGGGAATTAAATAAGGATGCCTCTTTTTAGTCTAGTTGAAGATGATAGAAGATATATGTCAACTCCCAGGATTCTGTCATTTAAATGGTAACTGAGTTGATATATCACTGTAAAATACTGACAAAGAAAATCACATTGTTTCTCCTTTAAAAGTAAAATTCTTGTCAAAACACTTTCAGCTATTTCCCCTCATTTATTCGATTTGTCATCCTATCATGAAATCAGATTAGTTAGACTTTACTAAGTCCTCACAAAACCGTGTTGGTCATTACCTTGGCTACTTGTGAGAATTTTATATGGTAGTTAATGATTTGTTTTAATCACCATCAAAGGAAGGAAGTGAAACTGTCACTCCTGTAGTTCCCAAGGTGCTGTGTTTAAAAGGGAAACATTGCTATGACCCAGTTTGAAATGCACTCAAGTTCACAAGGCACTCGTACCTACACATCTGAGGAGAACCTATGCCTTTTTTTTCTCTCTTCTCATCTTAGTTGTGTCATCATCCAGCCCATGTCACTTCCACAGATTTTTAGTAACAACTGAATCTGCTTCTATAGACTGAAGTTAAAGAAAATGGAGATAATTAACTCCACATCACTTTAGACCCATTAATTTTGCTTCAGTAGCTCTAACTTTCTATCCCTAGCTACTGAATGGACAGATTTTGTCATTACAGTTCTTAACCACAATACATTTAAATTTCTTTTTATTGCTCTTGCTAGATACATATGTTTCTAGAGAGAGCCAAAGTAAGCTTATACGCAAGACAAATACAATATATATATATAGTTTAAATAAAAGAGAAAAAATACCAAGCTATAAAAAAAATGCTAAGTTGAGAAAATCTTCTGATCATAATATCCAACTCCAAAACTGCCTCTCATTGCCAAAACACTGCACCTAACATTTAAAATTTAGTAATAGAATGATTGCTTATTTTTATTTGTAATTAATCATCTTATTATTAAGAATAAAGACAAAAATTGTAATAAAACATGGAAGGCAATGTTGGAGTTACTTTCGCTTTTATAGCTTGTGATAGCATCATAGACAAAAAAAGAATCAAGTTTTGCTTCATGACTCAAACAACTGGTCATATGCATTGCCTTTGGAAATGTCTAAACTGTGTCTTTTCTATCTCTTTGCCGGTTAATCTTTAAACCCATGGGCATTTCATGGTAAACCTAATCAGTATGCTTCTGATTTATTGCCACTAAAGTTATTGAAAAGTTGTTCCTAAAATGTTAGCTCACAACAAATGAGCTTTTTGAACCATTTTAAAATACTCTCAGGACCCTGTAGTTAGAGACAAAAAAACCTCATGATTTTCTCCAATGTCACTGGACTGAAATCCAAGTGAGGAGAGCTCTAACTATAGAATTCTAAAAGTCAGAATAGATTTTCAACTTGAAAAAGCACATCTTCTGCCGCTATTCTCCAGTGTTGTCCAATCTTCTCTCCCTTTCCATGGATTTGTTATTTAAGAAATTGAACTCTGACTTCAATTTAAAGGCTATCCAAGCGCTTCTCTTTGATTGCATGACTTTTTCACCATTTACCTGTTAAAATGACACCTAAAGAGAATAACTTTTTAACTCATTGATCAGATTCATCTTTTTTACACTTGTGCATTTCATATTTGCAATTATGTTTATATTAACAGTCATAAAATCATGTTAATTACTTGAAATTAAGTATTTTCAACTGTTCTTATATCAATAGTAATAGAAGTATGATGATAAAAAAATAATCCTTTAGCAAGTCCTTACAGTGTGTGTTAAGGACATTATACTCATTATCTAATTTAACATTCTCTACAGTCCTTTGTATTAGCTATTATTGGTACTGTTTTAAAGATAAGGAAACTAAAGTTCTGAGAAGTTAAGATATTTGACTAATTTTGTATAGCTAGAAAATTTCAGATTGTGAGCCCAGATCTGAGTCCAAAGCTTGTGCTTTTATATACATACACACACACACACACACACACACACACACACACACACACACACACACACACACACACACACCCCCAACTACAATTTATGAATGTCTTAGATGAAACTATGTCTGTGTTTAAGTAGTTTCAGTTAAAACTGCCGATTTTCAGTTTCTATGTCAGGGGTAGATCAACTTTTGATTTTTTAATCTCTAGGCAAAGGGGCTCAAACACTGAAAGCTATTTAAGGAATTGAGCTGCTGGAGTGAAGTTGGTACAGTAAGAGACAAAGAATCAAAGAGAAGCTGAGGAGAATGCCCAATAAAGCCAAGCCACTCGTTAAGACCCCTCTCTATTTCTCTCATACACACACTTTTCCCTCCACATACACATTTTTAACCTTTGTGCTTTAACCTTTCTTCCCTTGGTCTCTCTCTCATATTATAAACTTAAGCCTTTAAAAATGATTCATTATTATATTTGGTTTTATGCTCTTACTTTAAAACCACTAAAGCATTTAATGTTATCAAATGTCTTATTTATCGAAGAAAAATAATTTTAAAAACGTGAAGCTGGGGGCTTCCCTGGTGGCGCAGTGGTTGAGAGTCCGCCTGCCGATGCAGGAGACACGGGTTCGTGCCCCGGTCCAGGAAGATCCCACATGCCGCGGAGCGGTTGGGCCCGTGAGCCCCGGCCTCTGAGCCTGCACGTCCGGAGCCTGTGCACCGCAACGGGAGAGGCCACAACAGTGAGAGGCCCGTGTACCGCAAAAAAAAACCAAACCTGAAGCTGCTCGTTTCTTTACCAGGTTTCTTTACTGGGGTCCCTGCCATGTGATCGGTCCCCACATTAATACTCCTGGGGATCTTATGTGGGAAAGGGCCTGTGAAGGGCGAAACGCTGAGGAGGAGGGTTTGGAGAGCACACAATGCCCCTAGGTTCTCCCTTTTTTCTACTAAAGACTGCCACAGCTCCAGGAATCCCTAGCCCAGATCCCTCCACCTAAGCTAAGCTACGGTTTCCAGAGGCTTCTGTTTAAAGATATACCACATCTAAGGTTGATGATCATCAGTTAACTTTAATTTAAAAATCAGGTGTATGTGCTGACATGACGACAAAACTGACGTTTAAGTTTTGATGTGGAATTGGAAAAAATATTATTTTAACAGTAATAATCCTGATGATGCTTTGGGTTAAGAATTCTGGGAGGCAGACCTGAGCGAGCCCCTCTGAGGATGCTTCCTCGGTACGGAAAGAGGAGAGTCATTAACGGGAGAGAAAAATAAAACAAAACAACAAAAACAAAAAGACACTAAAACAAACTTCAACAGCTCACACTTTTATCGAGGTACTCAAGACAAGACCTGAACACAGAATCAGCCTGTTAAACACAAAGTATTTAGTACAGATGTGACGGATCTTGTCCTGTGATAAATCAGTCTACAGAACTCTAATGCCACAGATGGAATGTTGTTACAAATTTCAATAAGCTTAAAACATGTCAAAGAGAATAAACGCACTTATTCAGGAAGTCATTTGAGCAGAGAACATAATGCTGCTTTTAAGAGTGACTGGTGTTCATTCAGAGGCACAACAGGCACATGAAAAGAGTCTCCACATCACTAATTATTAGAGAAATGCAAATCAAAACTACAATGAGATATCTCCTCACACCGGTCAGAATGGCCATCATCAAAAAGTCTACAAATAACAAATGCTGGAGAGGGTGTGGAGAAAAGGGAACCCTCTTGCACTGCTGGTGGGAATGTCAGTTGGTACAGTCACTATGGAGAACAGTATGGAGGTTCCTTAAAAACTAAAAATAGAGTTACCATATGACCCAGCCATCCCACTCCTGGGCATATATTTGGAGAAAACTGTAATTTGAAAAGATACATGCAACCCAATGTTCACTGCAGCATAATTTACAATAGCCAAGACATGGAAGCAACCTACGTGTCCATCGACAGAGGATAAAGAAGATGTGGTACACATACAATGGAATACTACTCAGCCATAAGAAGGAATGAAGTTGTGCCATTGGCAGAGACGTGGATGGACCTAGAGATTATCCTACTAAGTGAGTCAGACAGAGAAAGACAATTATCATATGATATCACTTATATGTGGAATCTAAAGAAATGATACAAATGAACTTATTTATAAAACAACTAGACTCACAGACAGAGAAAACAAACTTATGGTTACCAAAGCGGGAGGGGTGGGGAGGGATAAATTAGGAGTTTGGGAATAACAAACACACTGCTATACATAAAATAGGTAAACAACAAGGACCTACCGTATAGCACAGGGGACTATAGTCAATAACTTGTGATAACCTACAATGGAAAAGACTCTGAAAATGTATATACATACACGTATACCTGAATCACTTTGCATACACCTGAAACTAACACAACATTGTAAATCAACTATATCTCAATAAAAATTTTTAAAAAGAGTAACTAACGTACTAAAAGTGCTGCTGGTGCCCAACACTGGGTGAGGTCCTCGTCTGCCCACTCAGCCAATGTCCCCTGACCACCTGCTATGTGTCAGGTGCCATGAAAACAAGATGGGGAAGCAGTTGGTGCTGTGCTGGCGGTGGCCCACACCAAGGGACAAGAACTGATAGTCAGATTTCAGCAATTTTGAGCTAACTGTTAAATAGAGACATTGTTAAAAATTAAATTATATAAGCTTACGATTAAACGCCTTTTATCTTTTTAAAAGTTAGTAAGTATTCAAGGCTCATAATTCCTTAATCATTTTACTACATTTTACTGTAATTCATCCTCTTGAGGTTATTTGTGTCTAGCGATCTGTACGATGGAAAGATAATATAGTGGTTGCTACTCTATATCGCTTTAGAACTCACCTCTCAATGATGTCACATCAGTAACTCGTAATAAGTCAGGGTGGGAGTTTTACACCACAGAAATGAGCAAATGCTACAAATCAGAGTGTGATTTCTTTGTTGTGTTGATTGTCAAGACATAAGCAAATAATAGGTAACATGTTAATAATGCAGATTTAACTTAAAGGTGTATCATTTTTATATTTGCTACACTGTCAATAGCACACAAATTTGAAGAAATATACTTCTAGGATTCAAAACTATCATGCCTTTCAGCAAAGCCACTCACCTCAGTGACTAACATGTGAAGTCCCAACACACGCCCTTGCTGTTTGACCTTCATCTTACTCATTAACATAAATGAAAATATCAACCAACATTCATGTCAGAACTACACTCACCCACCAGTGACAGCCATAGGTTGATTATGGATACAAAAATGCAGCAAAAGTCAACAAAAGTATTCTTTGAGAATCAATTGCCTATGTGGAATTATCAATAGAGAGCGTTGTACATTTAATTATTATTTATATATTGCACGCTACAAAGTCTTTATGTCAGTCAACTTCATAATAAACTTACGTACATATATACGCATACTCTCCCTTTCCAGGAGAACTGGTTGTTAAACACCTATGAACACGTGTTTGGAGTGGCTGTAATGGTGTACTTATTTTGAAGACACTCAAAACCTAGTGTAAACAAATGGGCACTGCAATAACAGATATGCAAAAGGACAAACAACCCAGTCGAAAAATGGGGAGAAGACCTAAATAGGCATTTCCCCAAAGAAGACATACAGATGGCCAACAGGCACATGAAAAGATGCTCAACATCGCTAATTATTAGAGAAATGTAAATCAAAACTATAATGAGGTACAATCTCACACCTGTCAGAATGGCCATCATTAAGAAGTGTACAAATAACAAGTGCTGGAGAGGGTGTGGAAAAAAGGAACCCTCTACACTGTTGGTGGGACTGTAAGTTCGTGCAGCCGCTATGGAAAATAGTATGGAGGTTCCTCAAAAAACTAAAAATAGAGCTACCATATGATCCAGCAATCCCACTCTTGGGCAAATACTTGGAGAAAACCATAATTCGAAAAGACACATGCACCCCAATGTTCATTGCAGCACTATTCACAATAGCCAAGACATGGAAGCAACCTAAATGTCCATCGACAGATGAATGGATAAAGAAGATATGGTACATGTATACAATGGAAAGTTAGCCATAAAAAATAATGAAATAATGCCATCTGCAGCAATGTGGATGGACCTAGGATTATCATACTAAGTGAAGTAAGTCAGACAGAGAAAGACAAATACCATAGGATATCATTTATAGGTGGGATCTAAAATATGATACAAATGGGGCTTCCCTGGTGGCACAGTGGTTGAGAGTCCGCCTGCCGATGCAGGGGACACGGGTTCATGCCCCGGTCCGGGAAGATCCCACATTCTGCGGAGCGGCTGGGCCCGTGAGCCATGGCCGCTGAGCCTGCGCGTCCGGAACCTGTGCTCTGTGACGGGAGAGGCCACAACAGTGAGAGGTCCGCGTACAGCAAAAAAAATAAATAAAATAAAATAAAATAAAATATGATACAAATGAACTTATCTATGAAACAGGCTCACAGACATAGAGAACAGACTTGTGGTTGCCAAGGAGGAAGTGGGTAGGGGTGTGTTGGATTGGGAGTTTGGAATTAGCAGATGCAAACTATTATACAGAGAATGGATAAATAACAATGTACTACTGTATAGCACAGGGAACTAGACTCAGTATCCTGTGATAAACCAGAATAGTAAAGAATATAAAAAAGAATGTATCTATTTATCATCTATCTATCTATCTAACTGAATCACTTTGCCGTACAGCAGAAATTAACACAACATTGTAAATCAACTATACATCAATGAAAAACTAAAAATTAAAAAAAAAAGATATGCAAAAGGTTCTTGAGAATACAGAGGAGGAAACCTAACCCACAAGATATCCAAAGAGGCTATGGGACAGTTTTCCTTGAGGGCCCAATAGTATTTGAGTTAAGTAGGAAGTGAACCGTGTTTTAAGACAGTAGAATTATTTACTATAATGATTGCTGAAATACCAAGTTAAAGATTGTTTTACATGTAACCAATCAATATGTAAAGATCGTTGTCATGCAGAACTATGATGATCCTGCATATGTATATAAAGGGTGTTAATTTAGAAAGTTAACATAAAATATTTTTTAAAGAATACATTTTTTTTTTTTTTTTTTTTTTTGCGGTACATGGGCCTCTCACTGTTGTGGCCTCTCCCGCTGCGGAGCACAGGCTACGGACGCGCAGGTTCAGCGGCCATGGCTCACGGGCCCAGCCGCTCCGCGGCATGTGGGATCTTCCCGGACCGGAGCACGAACCCACATCCCTTGCATCGGCAGGCAGACTCTCAACCACTGCACCACCAGGGAAGCCCTAAAGAATACTTTTAACTGCAATGCTTTTCTGAGTCTATTCCTGCACAGAGAAGGATGTACAAAATCATACAAAACTAGATGTCTTAGGAGAGTAAGGCATTCATTTATAAGTCGTACTCTGGAGCCACAAAGTATTAACTGACCGGTTATTAAGAGATCTCCCACCTACCAGATGTGCAGTGACTGCAGAACACCCATGTTGTCAGCAAGCTTTCAAAACTGCCAGAGAAAGTGTGGAGACACAGCAGAGAAGTTCTGCCCTGGGGTCGGGAGTGGAGGGTGAGGAGAATGAATGTTTCCAACAGTCCCAGACACAGTCCTCGATGACAGCACCCTAAGAGAACACGCTATGGAGCATTGCAGGGGAAATAGACAGAAAGCTGCCTTCTCTCCCCCTGCACCTCCAGGGAGGGAGACTCTGACCAAGTGCTCCTGGACACGTGGCCAAGGATCAAGTATGCACCTGCAGGTGCACACGCAGGCTTGTGTGTGCATGGGATGTGTGAGGTGTGTAGGTGAAAGAAAGAGAACAGAAACTAAACAGATGAAGTCAGATAAAAACTAGACTCCTTGCCTTCCTAGTAAATGTCCTCAAACTTTGCTCCCTATTCTTACTCTGCAAATGATAGCAGTCATTTTATTTGATTCTAGGTCTAAGTGCTATGATTTCAGATATGAATCCTAGTCTCACACTCAGCTCTGTGTCTGGGTTACCTACAGAGAAATGCTTGAATCTCGGGAAATTACGCTTTCCTTTTTGTTATCCTTTCCCTACTTCTAGCCCCGGCATCAGCTTAGTCACTTCTGGATTCCACAGGTAAGTTGACAGAAGAAGAAACCCATTCTGCAGATGCCTCTTCACCTTCCTCTCTTCACAGGAGCTCTGCCTCTAACCTCTGTTCACGTGTGACTCTTCAGCTGATTTCTTCCGTGACATTTCACATTGATCCCAACTTTACAATTTCCCTAACGGTTTACCGCATTCATCTTCTTGAAGGAAGAATATACTGTCGCCAAATGAACTGGTTAATAAAGTGACTGTGTTGCTTTATTGCTTGCATAGTATCTATGGGTTGTATTTTTTTCATCTTATCCAGCATGAAAATGTATTCTACATTTCATAAGCCAACGAAGAATAAGCACAAAACTGGGTTCTAAAATAGCAACATCTATTAATTCCTAAAAATAAGAATTCTATTGCATTTATATTAAATTCCTATATATTGTATAAAATATGTAGACAATAATAATACTGAAAATTTTATCTATACTCTGATTCACACTGCCCTGCCCCCCCCCATAAGAAGAATACAACTTGAAGACTATAAATATTGTTTGGGTGAAAAAAACACCACTTGAAATTTGAAGTATATTTTCTTCATACTAGTCTTGGCCATAAAAAAAAGGTAAAGGAGTATTACATCAGTCAAGATAGACTAGGTTATGCTGCTGTAATAAAAACCTCAGCCTCAGATGGCTTATAACAGTGTACTAGTTTCCTATCAATGCTGTAATAAATGACTCAGACTTAATGGCTTGAAACAACACAATTTATTATCCTACAGTTCAGGAGGTCAGAAGGCTGAAATGGGTTTCAGGGACTAAAATCCTTCTGGAGCCTCTAGGGAAAATCCATTTCCTTGGCATATCCAGTTTCTAGAGGCCATTTAAATTCCTCGGCCCCTCGCTTCATCTCCATAGCCAGCAATCACATCAGCCCAACCTCTCCTTCCACTGACATCTTTAAGGACCCTTGTGATTACATTGGGCCCACCCAGATAATCCAAGATAAGAGCCCCGTCTCAAGGTCCTTCACTTGATCCTATCTGCAAACTCTCTTTGGCCACAAAAGGTTACATATTCACAGGTTCCAGGAATTAGGACCTAGGCACCTTTGGGAAGACATTACTCTGTCCACCACTCACAGCTCAGATTTGATTCCTGATCGTGGCCCGTGCCCACTGAAAGGCAGAGCTCACTGTAGTCCATCAGCTAACCAAGCCTCAGAGCAGCTGCTACCTTGAGCAGTGCCAGCCATGACACAGGGGAAAGGGAGCTCTCAGAAGCAATTAGGCGCTGGGTCTTGAAGTGACACAAATCACTCTTGCTTCCAGTTCACTGGTCAGAAACAATCACACAGTCTCGCTCAATTTCAAAGTGTTATCCTTCCATGAGAAAGGATGGCAGAACCTGAATATAGGGTGAAGGGTATTCCTGTCATAGCCCCATCACTCAGATCACCCCCAATTCCCCACCAAGATGTGGTTGCTGTTAACGCTTTTCACCAAATACTGCCAATTTTTCACCATCCAAATATCATTTAGGTGCCTCTCATGATCAGACTAACTCAGAACCACATGGAGAAGGGAATTTTGGAAAATGTACTTCTAGGCCTATGTTAAATGATACAGAAAACCCCCAAAGGGGTGAGCAGTGGTAGTCAATTAACAAAGTAAGACTAAGGTGTTCCAATAAAACTGCCCTTATCGCATGCTTACTATAAACTGTCTTCTTGCAATTGTGACATTTAATCTCAAAACAATCTTGAAATAGTGTGATGTTATCACTCTGACATAGAGTTTAGTCTGCCTAAGTAAGCAGTAAATGTTGGCACTGAGAGCCAACCTTAAGTCTTCTTTTATTCCCAAATCCACAGATTTTCACTACTTTTTTCTTCCACTGTATACTTACAAGCTCGTGAGAGAACCAGTCTGCTCTGCTCTGAACCATGACTCTGCTATGCCAGTAGCAGAGTCAGAACTCATGATGAAGAGATGGTATCAAAGTTATAATCCGTGAGGGGTGACCATCAACGCCCACTGGCAAAGCACACCATACGGTAAGAACATGGAGGCATAAAACGTGGACTGTATTCCCAACGTGGCCAAAAAAGCACTTTGAGGTGAATCACCTTCTGTCTCCAAGACGTCTTTTTTTCATATACAGAAGTGGGCAGCATCACCATAAGCCTCTGTTGCAATACTGAAAAGATCATTTGCAGTAACAGACAGGAAGCTATAAATCAATGCATTTACACAAACATTAATTCCTGTACTCATTTAACAAATAACTATTCCTTAACTATTCCCTAATGGACACCCAAAATATGTGATCACAAAAGTGTTTCAAACTAGGGAGATTTGCACACTGATGGATTTGATTACTCATTACAAAAGTTTTATTAAGAAAATACTTTCTGCCAAGTGTACATTAGATTCTCTCCATATTAAAACCAGAAAACATATAATTCCTAGTGTCAGAGAAGGGTCAGGGCCCATCTCATAGGTAAGAGGTAACTCGCACAAAGACAGACTTTTAGTACTGTTCTGAAACAAATATTTACTCCCCCAGTTTTATTTATCTTATTAAATTACTACAGTCACATTTTGTCATATTTTCACAGAATTATATTAATTTATGCACATTAGAATGTTTCTTTCTAAATTCAAACTCACAGACATTGAATAACATCCAAAACCATCTCTACAGAGTCACGAGTCCTATGTTGACAGGATTTAAACATTTCAAACAAAAAAGCGCACTAATGCATGTAGCAATAGATTTCAATCGAAAAGAAAATACAATTATGAGCTGAGTGACAATTCTAACTGCTTCTGTTGTGCCAGCTGACTTTTTGAAATACCTCCATGTGCTTTTTATTCACTGTATTTTTCCCTTTTCCTCATTCTAAGCAGGTCACCGAGTGCCCTATCTTCTTAGCTGTGACTTTTTTTTTTTTTTTAACATCTTTATTGGGGTATAATTACTTTACAATGGTGTGTTAGTTTCTGCTTTATAACA
Source organism: Tursiops truncatus (assembly GCF_011762595.2). Classification (NCBI taxonomy): domain Eukaryota; kingdom Metazoa; phylum Chordata; class Mammalia; order Artiodactyla; family Delphinidae; genus Tursiops; species Tursiops truncatus. The sequence goes on along the minus strand of NC_047039.1, from coordinate 3,899,574 downwards.
AAGTGAATCAGTTATACATATACATATGTTCCCATATCTCTTCCCTCTTGCGTCTCCCTCCCTCCCACCCTCCCTATCCCACCCCTCCAGGCTGTCACAGAGCACCGAGCCAATATCCCCGTGCCATGCGGCTGCTTCCCACTAGCTATCTACCTTACTACGTTTGTTAGTGTGTATATGTCCATGACTCTCTCTCGCCCCGTCACAGCTCACCCTTCCCCCTCCCCATAACCTCAAGTCCGTTCTCTAGGAGGTCTGCGTCTTAATTCCTGCCTTACCCCTAGGTTCTTCATGACATTTTTTTTTTCTTAAATTCCATATATATGTGTTAGCATACTGTATAGCTGTGACTTTTTGTACGCGGAGAACTAAAACTGATTGTATCTGTTTAAAATCCTAAATTCACTGACAACATAATGCCAGGCCTCGCAGAGCAAGAAGGGATTGACTGACAAGGAAGCCAGGCCATCATAGAGGAAAGGGGAGTGGGGACTGGGAACCCAAGCCCTGTCCAGAGTTTGTTACCTGAAAGCGTGGCCGGAACTCAGAGCCAGTGACCACCTGATACCTCAGGCTTTGGCTGCAATGACTCGCAGCATTGCCAGGCTGTGGATGGAACACCAGGGATTAGGTATGAAACACTAATACTTTTTAATGCAATGTCATTATTTTTGTGTTTGAAAGAACCTGATATTTAAATCATTTACGTATCAATAATGAAATCCGTAATGTAGCTTCTTGAGATGTGCAGAAAAGACAAAACAAAGGGCTGTCTATAAGCCCAGGCAAATCTGAACCTACACATTATCTTCTAGTTTTTTTTACTATTCTACTATTTTAAGCATAATTATTGCCAATTACAAAGACCTTTTGAACAAGTGAAATATTAGCATCGTAGTATTAAACCGATACTTTGCATTGATTGTATTGTGGGATGATGCTGAAAAAATGTCTTCTATGTTATCAGTAGAACCTGTGATTATTTAAAGATAAGGGACTCAGGGGAAAATATCTGAAGTTCGTTCATAAATGTCTACTAAACATTCTCCTGCTGGGGAAGACATAGCAAGGGCCTTGCCATCAGTTGGAAATCTTTTTACAAAAATAGACTCAGCTCAATAATAATCCTGTTAATGCAATTTCTTAGAGGATCTCTTTTACAAAGAAATTGAACTGCATAATATCATTTTAATGATTCATGCATAATTAAATGTTCAATTTAGGTAGTGCTGGTTTTTGGATGATATTAATTATACTAATTTTATCAGTCTATGATAATATAGGTTTAATATTTACATTTTGTTAGGCTGATATTTAATATTTCTAATATATTTATACATTTAATGTATCGCATACTGAATTTTACTGGTTTTTTATATTTTATGAAGTCTTAACACATTCTTATTAACATTATTACCATTATTAATTAACAAGCAATAAAAATATTAGTATAACTATTACGCTCCCCTATTGCAATCATTTTCCCGGCCTCGCCAATCTCACCTGTGCCTCAAGAACAGCGGAAAAAACATTAGGACTGACTGCAGGACCTAAAAGACTGATTACATCCTAAAACAAGGGTGTGTCAGCAGCCGTGACCCCAGGGGTCTTCCTTAGATTTTAATGGGAAGACGTGACTGAAGGGAAAAGTCCACTGAGGACTGAGATCAAAGTCCTTGTTAGCAGAAAGATAGAAGGGGGAACGATAGGTGGATTTTTTAATACCGTAATTCTTGCACACCAGCAACTGAGACGGCAAGTTTATGTCTTGATATCTTTCCTGTCCATACTGTAGCCTGCATTATCCTGTGCCTGTCCTCTGGTGAATTCTGCCAAACTCTCTGCTCAGAATTCAGGTCCACGGAAAACAATACGGCTTCCGCTGATTCTCCCCTCATTGCACTCCAAGAACCAGATATTCCCCTCAGGATCTCTCTTAAATTTGATCACAAGACTCTTAAGGAACATCAGTTCTTACACTGTATTTAAATTATTTGTACTCACATTTTGTCTCTCCAATAGATTTTCACGCCCCTCCACGAAGAGCCCTTATTTATTTTATCTTAGTATTCTCATTGGTGCCTACCGTGGTGCTCTGTACCTAGCATTCTCCACTGTAGATATTCCAAACCTTGGCCATCCCACTTCAATTTATAATCTGGCCTCAAACAGTCCTCAACACTGTTCTTTTGGCTTGTCCTACTTGTGATGTTTTTCCTATGAATTCTGGAAACTTTTTCTGGTTAGGTTCTCCTTATACCTTTTTCAGTTCTCATTTTCTGCTCCTTTAAACAGCTATGACTTCCAACCTATCAACGTCCCCCGGACTTACAGGGTTGGTGCATTTACCTTGTTGTTCACGCGCTTTGTCTGAGCCCCAGCAGAGCCTCTCACAGCTCCATTCACCACAGACAACTCGGAATCCTGTTGGTCTCACAGCTTGAATTTAACCTCTCCCTCAGCATGTGCTCCCAGGATCTTTTCTCTGGTTTAGTAAAGCCCCCCTTCATCTGGGCGCCCTACCTCCTAATTCTTTCTCCTCTCTGGGGGGTCAGTGTAAATGTTAAATGGGAGGGAAGAACAATGACGCTTGGGAAAAGGAATAAAACCCAGATACTGGGTTTTGAAAGCAGACCCACAGGATTTACTTTGGGTGTACAAAAATGGGAAAATAAAGCAAGACCGAGTTTTGTAACCTGAATAACTGGCTGAATGATGGTGCCTTTTTCTAAGATGGGAGGCACAGGAGGAGTCAGGTTTATGTCAGGGATGTTGGTGATCAGGGTTCATTTAGAGCCAGGACACACAGGCAAAACTATCCAATAAGAGGCTGATGCTTGTGTGCACAGTGTGTGTGTAGGTATCTGTGTGTCCGTGTGAAAAGACAGAGATGGGTCAGGTCTGAAAATCTAGGACATTAATGTACAGATAGCATCTAAAGCCAATGAACTAAAGAAGATCATTTAAGAAGTGATTAAAGATGGACAAAAGAAGGAATCCAATAAAGGAGAATTGGAGCAGCCCAACATCTACAGGCAGGAAATGCAGGACTGAGCGTTGGAACAATATAATTAAAAACAATGACTCCTGCCAACCCAGAAAACCTCTCTACAAGAGCAGAAGACAAAGAAAACAGTTTTCGTCCTTTTAAATTACCATTGCTACTAAATTACTACTGTTAATCATACTGTATTAGAATGGGCACAGGTGATCCACTAAGAGACTGCAAAGACAGAAAGAAATCTTATCTTTTATAGAGCCAGGTAGATACAGCCCATTATATACATGTAAGATAATCAATAAGTAGTCCTCAAATAAGAGGACTGACAGCACTGTTTGTCATACAGAGTTCCTTCTAGATTCACGTGGTAATGGGGTGGCCATCTGTATTACCTAATTGGCTTTATCCAAAGGAAAAATAAACTTCTCACATCTTTATTACAGGAGGTAGTTTTGTAACTTGGAGCAAAGCATCAACTGAAATTAGGCTTTTACTCTCCCACAGAAACTGGGAGATGGGGCCCTATCTTCCTTGATGATTACACTCAGAAAAATGGTTCTTAAGTCTCTGAGAGACTCCTGAGTCTTAAAGGTGGAAAGAGGCTTACTTAGCCAGAAAAACACGTTACATACATCTCTTACGTTATAATTACAATGTTTGGTTTTAAGTAAATAGTATGCTAAGAAAATGTGGCACGGGGAGTCTCTTTCCTTTTTTCACTGGAGGAAATTGTGGGGTTTTTTTTTCTTTTTTCAGCTTGTATTTATCCTTAGATGAAGAAAGAGGAAGATTAAGAGCACATGGTACCTTTGCAAGCAAGGGGGGAAACCAACCAACCAACCAACCAGAAATATTTTGAAAAGGATGGTGTAATCAGCTATGTCCAATTTCATGTAGCAGTTGAGCAAGGAAGGATTGAGGAATGACTGTCAGATGTGGTGACATGTAGGACATGTGACCTTGATTATTTTTTTTAGTTATCAGTGGGATGGTAGGAAAAAAAACCCTAAAGTGGAGCAATTCAGGGAAGAGAGGGCAGGAAGGGGAGACAGTGACTAACAGAAGTTAACAGTTGAAGGGTAAGGCCACTACATTTGATGCTTATGGGATAATCCAACAGACTGGGAAACATTGACGTTTCCTGAGAACAAAGATGATTAAAGCAGTGATGTCTTGGGTAAGAGACCAGAGGAGATGGAGACCTAGCAGAAAATAGAGGGTTTGGCCTTGGATGAAAGGAGAGGTACAGGCAGACCTACAGATTGGGTAATGGGTGATGATGACGTTTCCTTCCGATTACTTGCTCCATGAAGTAAAAAGCAGGACCACTCTCTGAGATGCGAAGAGGAAAGAGGTGTGAACTAAGCAGCTCAGAGCATGGCAGAGTCACAGAGACCTGACTAACCCAAAGCACTATGAACGTCAGACACCAAGACCCTGCTGGAGTTGGTTTGTGGTCATGAATTTAGGTGAGACTAGTAGGCATGGATGTGTCTGTCCAGTTACATGAATCTGCTCTGACACTACTGTGGAATTCTGGGAGTGCTAGATTTAACCAGGACTGGGTTTTAGTGAGGCAAGTGCCAACACAGAGCAAAGGATATAGGAGTTGGGATGCCTGCTTATAAATGACTATATTGACTAGGGGCATTTATTTCTAAGTATTTGAGTTTTCACAGTAAAGTGGAAAACAAGATTATCAACTGAGAGTAAATATGGAGGCGAAGGTGGAGTTTGAAGGTTTGAAGAGAGGAGAAAAGCAAAAAGGCTGTCCAGAAAGAGGGTGAATACAGAGGAATATAGGGCTTCTGAGCAATAATGAGGGGCCATTCAAGGTTAATGATCATGGATTTAAAGGCAGACCAGTCACCATAGTTTTGTTTTGGTTTGTTTTGTTTCTCTAACCATGTTTAGGTGAGTGCATTCAGGCATGCAGTGGGAGGAGGCTTAAATTTAAGCAGGGTTGTATTTATCCAAGCAATTAAGATGAAGCAAGAGACGGACAAGGGACTAGGGCACAAATATCAAGTTGTGATCAGAATGCTTTAATGTGGATAGAAGCTAAGTAAGAAGTCAAGACTTGAGGGGTTTGAGGGGAAGTGAAAATTTGGGACGGGGATCAGGAGAGATGGCAAGAGATTATCAGATTAGATAGATATTAGAAGTGACCTCAAAAGATGCCAAGAGAGGGTTGTTCGCTTTTGATATTGTGGAGGGCTTATACCCAATGATTAAGACAAGTGACTTCCTAGAGTGAAAGCAGAGGACCACTGAAAAAGAGGGCACCCAGGACATGGAAGCAACCTAGATGCCCATCGACAGAGAAATGGATAAGGAAGGTGTGGTACACATAGAAAATGGAATACTACTCAGCCATAAAAAGGGATGAAATTGGATGGCCTTAGAGACTGTCATACAGAGTGAAGTAAGTCAGAAAGAGAAAAACAAATACTGTATATTAACACATATATGTGGAATCTGAAAAAAATTGGTAGAGACGATCTTATTTACAAAGCAGAAATAGAGACACAGATGTAGAGAACAAACGTATGGGATACCAAGGGGTAAGGCGGGAGTGGAATGAATTGGGAGAATTCACTTTGCTGTACAGTAGAAACTAACACAACATTGTAAAGCAACTATACTCCAATAAAAAATTAAAAATAAATAAATAAATAAAAATTTAAAAAATAAAAGAAAGAGGGCACCCAGAATAGTAACAGTATAGAAGGAGCATCTACATGGATACTGAGATCACTGAAAAATATGGTAGTGTGAACAGCAACAATGGAATAGGAGGTAAATTTTTGTTTGTTTTTGTTTTTTTCTGTACGCGGGCCTCTCACTGTTGTGGCCTCTCCCATTGCAGAGCACAGACTCTGGATGCGCAGGCTCAGCGGCCATGGCTTACAGGCCCAGCCACTCACCGGGGCACGAACCCATGTCCCCTGCATCGGCAGGTGGACTCTCAACCACTGCGCCACCAGGGAAGCCCAGGAGGTAAATTTTTAAGGAATGAGTTTTGATCAAGAGGAATGGTAGATGGCTACAATATGGAGTGATACAAAAGGTATTAATAAAATATCACTAAGATACACAAAGCAAAAATGGTTAGAAACATAAATAGCTGTATGAAATACACAAAGTGGGAGATTTAAAACAACTACCTCAACAACTGACAAAACAAGCAGATAGAAAAATCAAGAAGAATACAGAATATGTGAACATGATTAAACTATTGACATAATGGATATATATAGGAGATTATAACAAATTATAGTAGAGTATATATTATTCTCAAACACAGAGGAACATTTACAAAGATTCATCATATAGTAGTCATAAAGAAAGTTAAAACAGCTTTTAAAAGTTTAAATCATACAAAGCATGTTTTCTGACAATGTAACTTTTCAAAAAAGGGTATCAATTACAAAATAAGTATTTCATGTTTGGAAGTTAGAAAATATGTGTAAAAAAACTCATGAATCAAAGCAAGAGTTACAATCAAAATTAAGCATGTAACAAAGTATCACATACAAAGAAGTAAGTGGCAGATAAAGCAAAACTTAGAGGAAAATGTATAGTGTCTCTCTGCCAGTCAGAGACCACTAGGTTCCATATATTAAGAAGTTTGACCTTATCGACAATGGAAGCTGGTGAAGCTGTCTCTGTCAGACTGTTGTCCTCACACCAATGTTACAGCTTTACATCCCCAGGGCGAGAATTGGGAAGGAAAGATGGATGAGAGGTGGACAGAGAGAAACCAGCTATAACTCCTGAGCACAAGCCTGGAGACAACACTGAAACCCATGTCAGTTCTTCCACCTTTGGTCTCAGTGGCCTGGGTGTCCTGGAGAAGCCAGGGCTCTTGACTGTGCACCTGAATACACACACACACCTAGGAGTGAGGAGGCTTCAGGAATAAGCAGGAGAAACTGGGGCAGTCACTGCCCAAGCCACAGAGGGGAGTCGGCCCTTCCATGTCAAAGATGAGCTGCGACATGGGCAGTTGGTTCACTTCTGCCTCCAAAAAAATGTGGTGTTGTTTGGTTTTGGTTTTGAGAACTTGATTATCTTTCCAGGTTTACTGAGATATAGTTGACATAAAGCTCTGTATTAGTTTCAGGTGTACAGCATAACGATTTGATATATGTATATATTGCAAAATGATCACCACCACAAGTCCAGTTAACATTTATCCCCTCACACAGTTACAATTTTTTTTCTCAAGAAGAGAACTTTCAATATCTACTCTCTCAGCAACTTTCAAATATACAGTTAAGTATTATTAACTGTACATTACATCTCCAGGACTTATTTTATAACTGCAAGTTTGTATCAACTGTACATTACATCGCCAGGACTTATTTTATAACTGGAAGTTTGTACCTTTTAAGTACCTTCACCCATTTCCCCACCCCCTAACCCCTGCTTCTGGCAACCACCAATCTGTTCTGTTTCTATGAGTGTTTAGATTCCACATATAAATGACATCATCCTCCTAATCTTGTGCAAGAACCTCATCTAACCCACTCTAACTGAAACCATACAGGGGGATTCTGGGCAATGTAAGTTAGCTTAGCCCAACCTGATACATTACAAAGCCACCACAGCCTCAAATGCATATTTGAATAACAAACAGATGTTGTCAATTAATAGACCAGGCGTCTCTGACAATATATTAAAAGGGCACAATAACACCAAAAGAAGTAGAAAAAAAAAAGAATTATAGGAAAACATAACAAAAGAGAAAACAAGAAGAATTATAAGAAAAGAACATGAAATAGAAAACAAACATAAAACAGAAATAGACCCAAGCAGACATAGTGAACAAACTTATGGTTACCAAAGGGGAAAGTTGGGGGAGATAAATTAGGAGTTTGGGATTAACAGACCCAAACTACTATATATAAAATAGATAACCAACAAGGACCTACTGTATAGCGCAGGGAACTATACTCAGTATTTTGTAATAACCTATACATATCAATAGAAAGGATTAACAAATCAGAAGCATACCTTTGCAGAGGTTTTTAAAAACTGACAAACCACTCAAGACGAAAAAAAGCAAGAGGACTCAAAAGCTAGTATCACAAAGGAAAAAGGGAAGTATTATTGAAGATGCTACATAAGAGAATGTTAAAAGCCAAGTTTATACTAGTGCATTTTAAAATTAAAAGGACAAATTCTGAGACAAGTATGTGATATACTAAACAAAAAGAGCTAGAAAACCTAAATAGTCCTACAATCACTAAAGTAATTGAATTAGTACTCAAAATCTTCCCAAATAGACAATTCCAGTCCCAACTGACTTTTTTGCTACATCTCCCAAGATCTGCATCTCCTTGTCCAGTAATTCCATTCCTAAAATTCTGATGCAGTTGAGTACAAGGATGTACATACCACCTGTATGATTACAGCGTGGACAATAATGCTCACAGCAGTATTATAAAAGCCCAAAGCTGGAACAACATATATGTTCATCAACAATAGGGTGGATTAATACTATTCTATCAGTTGAGTACTGCATAGTGACAAACAAACAAACAAAAAAACCACAGCATCATGTAATGACCTAAATGAAATTCACTAAATTACGTTAAGGAAAAAAAACCCAGATAATAAAAAAGAGAATGCATTATTTTGTAAATGTTTCTATTCATACAAAGCTCAAAACTAGGGTAATCTATTTTCAGGAATGCAAACAAAGGAAGCAAAGTGCTAAGGAAAGTTGAGTGTGTTCATCACAGAAGGGCTCTAACAGTGAGAGAGGGGGCTCTGATCAGGGTGGGGCTTCTGGGGTGCTGGCAAAGTCTTATTTATTTTCGGCTCTGAATGTTTCTTGGGTTTTTACTTCATAGATATTAAACTGCATGTATTTAATTCATTTATCTGTATGTCATACCTTACAGTAAATGAAGGAATGTTACTAAGCTCAAAGAAAGCCTACTTGATGTATAATGTGTATTATTTCAATTTAGAGGAATCAGATTGTAACCTTTCCAAAATCAAGCCGTCTTTCAGAAAAGCCATCTTCGACAGTCAACTGCAAAAAGAAGTTAGTAGCATTTTGATGAATGTGTACTGCTGACAACCAAGTCAGATGAGATGTTACTGATTTCCCTTATTTTCAGTAGACCTAGCCAAGGGGAAGGTATTTGATGGTTGTGTTCTCAAGAGGCCAGTGACAGGTGGTCTGGCGGGAGTTTACTGTCGCTGCTACTCACTCTTGAGTTCAGCGTGAGATTTATCATCACTCTTGTCAAATTGCGTGATTACGTCTAAAACAGGGTAAATTTATGAGTTTTCCCGTGCCCTTCAGTGAATCTGCTGATTAAAGCTACACTTAATCCTCAGGGATCCTATGCTCCAGCTGGAAAAACAACAAAAATACTTGACATATGACCCCTCGAGGTGTAAGAGCAAGTTATACAGGAGCACGAACTGATTTTTGAGTGTGTAAGTTCAGGCTAATTACTAGACTTCTAGTGTTATAAACTGAGGCTCAAAAGGTATGCTAGAGTCGACTCACACATCCAGTGGACAGAAAAGATGATCTGCATTCGGGTCTCCTGACAACCTAAGTGCTGTTCCCTGCAGAAACCTGTACTCCCTGGACCAAAATTTAGAGCTTCTGAGGCTCATAACTGTCTCTATTTTTCCTTCCTGCTTTCAAACTACTGTATATACTTTAGAGTTAACCCCCTGTTATCTCCATTTGAATTATTTACACAGGGTTAGTTCTTTCAAGGGTCAGATTCCTGGGTGGAGGCAAAGAAAGAGACTCCATTTTTTTTTTTTAACCATTTCCTTCTGAAAATCTTAAGTGTTTTCATTAAGCTAAGAAAATCCTGCTTAATTGCTTAGTATTGGATTATTACTTCCTAAATGTCCCTGATCATTAAATATTTTGACGATTAAACACAATCAGCCTTATTACAGCTCCTGATCGGCTAATTTGAAAAAATATATAAAAATGTAATTGAACCTTCTTAATGGCATTTGTGCTGTGTATGCATGCACACACACTGTCATTCCTCTGTTTGCCAATTTTATAGAAAATAAAAATAATAATTTTAGTGATTGCAGTATTTCCAAACAGCAACCAGTGCAGCCTACCTCTTATTTCTCTACCAAGTGGCAGAGCATGTGTTAGACAGAGTTGGACAAACCAACTAGGCCCCCGAAGGCAGACAAAGGTTCTCTTATCTTCCTGTGAATCATGCACTGAGAGTGAAAACAGCAACGTTATATACCATGTGCATTTAGAAATTATGAGTAGAAATGTGAATAAAAGAGTTGGAAATGTGAGATACATTTAAATTGACTGAAAAACTCACGCTTAAAGACATTTGCTTCCAGGAGTCACCCCATTCTTGGAATGTGGCCCTCATGAATAAAACGAAAGTTTTATTTTTACCAAATGGTCTCCATCCTCACGTTTTATCCCATTCCATAAAACCATTTTCTCCATACAACCTTATGTTAATAATCTGCAAAGACCTTCTTACACTTTGGTTTAAGTTCTTTTGGGGTGAACTGAAAAACCATCTGTGATTCACTACTTCCTGTGTAATTTTAGAGAATTTTACAATGTAGCTGGTGCTCGTCTTATTCAACAAGAGTTAGCACACGGATGCAAGACAGTGAGAAAACTAAAATCTATGGTGCATGTTAAAATGAAATGGGTTTTAAAGGCAGCAAGCTTTAAATGTTTTTTTTTTCTGATTATAAATATTGCAATGTGTAAAATTCACAAATCATGGAAAAGTATTTTTTTAAAAAGCCCTTCTAATTCCTAATTCTACTCCCTAGAAGCAACAACATTTAGAATTTAGGCACATTTCATCTCAGTCTCGTAACAGTAAAAAGTATAGAAAAAAAATAACCCCAGCACATGAATTCCGACTCTATTTTAGCCCCAGTATATCCATTTCAGTAGCACAGGTGAAAGGCAGAAGCAGGGGGAGGGGAGAGGGATAGAGAGGGAGAAACATAAATTAAGCAGGGAGTTGGAGAGTGTGAAGTAAGGGGGTGGAGAGAGACTGGGGGGCTATTGCCATTCTAGGTCAGAGCAAACTTTCCTAAAAAGTAGACATGAGAGGCGAGTCCTGAATTCCTGAATGATCTTTGAGACAAACTCCTCTGTGTTCTTGCTAGCAAATTCCTGGGCTCTTTCCCCAAAGGTTATGATTCAAAAGTTCTGAGGTGGATTCTAGTAGTCTGCATTTTTAAAACGCCTCATTTGACTTCAAGTAATTATGATGCAAGTGACCTGCTTTCACACTTTGGAAAACATCATGTTTCATTGTCCTATACTAGTCACATGTAAATATTAAAGTTAATTTTTCGTTAACTAAAGTTAAAAATTAAGTAATAATACACTTTTTTTTTTCCCGTATGCGAGGCTCTCACTGTTGTGGCCTCTCCCGTTGTGGAGCACAGGCTCCGGACGCGCCGGCTCAGCGGCCATGACTCACGGGCCCAGCCACTCTGCGGCATGTGGGATCTTCCTGGACCGGGACACGAACCCGCGTCCCGTGTATCGGCAGGCGGACTCTCAACCACTGCGCCACACTTATTTTAATTAAATGAAATTTAAAGTTCAGTTCCTCGGTCACACTAGGCACATTTTAAATGCTCAGTTGTCACATGTGGCTAGTGGCTAGTGTATTAGATCCTGTGATACGGGGCATGACCATCACCACAAAAAGTCCCCCTGGACAGTGCTGGTCTGGCAGGATCGGTCTCCCTTTTCCCATGGTCATTAGCCAGGTGACTGCAGTCAGCAATGTCAAGAGAAGGGAAACGGGTATTCCAAACCCAGAGGTTCTCTCTAATACTTGCAGCAGATAAAGTCATCCTGAGAAGATTATCCTTGGGACTTTTCTAGAAATTTCTGAACACCAGATATAAATGGCACTGACTGGTCAAACCAAAATATCTTTCTAGTCACTTTATTCAAAACTGATTTTTTATTAATATTTTAACATGGAACTCTAAAAAAGGAGATAAACAATAGGGATGGTTTATTCTTCTTCCAATCCTTTCAGTCCTGCCTAAAAGTAATGTCTGTAAAAATCTGTCCCAATAAACACTTTTAAATTCAGAGTGCTCAAATTCTAACATTTTGGTAACAAAGACATTTTTTGTACCTGAGGCCAATTATGCAGTGCCAACTGAAATCACTAGTGAACTAGGACTTTGAGAGATGAATCAAATTATAAAAATCTTAAGTTGAATTTAGGGTCAGCATAACCTGAATTAAATATATAGCTCATCTCTACTAGATTCAGATACATGCGTCCCTAATCTGACCCAATACAGGTGCTTAAAAGCCACGGAGGGCATGCATTCTCAATGACAAGGATGGCTGACTTATTTCTAGCTCCAACAATGCTGCCATGTAGTGAAGCAAACACTCACCCATGAATTATTTTTTTAAAGCATGAAATCAGAACTATCAGAGTATGAAAGGGAAAATGTTACCCAGTTTAGGCAATGGTAAGGGTGCTGAAAAGACCCTGCTTCATTTTTTCTCATTTCTTTCTTAACTCTTCATAGTTCTATAAAAACCCATAGCCAATCGTAGTAGGTATAATTAATAACATGTAGGTTTGGGGGAAAGAAAAATCAACCATGACCTATCTCTACCCTCCAAAAAGTAACTTTTACATTAATTCAGTTCTCAAATCTCCTTCTTTGCAGTAACACATTGTCTTGACTTCTTTACTCAACTCATAATGCAGTTAATATAGTGATATGACTATGCAAACATACATATCCAAACCTCAAAGTCATTTATTTGTAAATGACAAGCTTGAAAAGTAGATAAGACAATACACAAAAATTAAATACTCTATGTTACCACCTATATGTAGAACCTAAAAAATAAAACAAATGTATACAACAAAACAGAAGCAGACTCACAGATATAGAAAACAAACTAGTTATTACAGTGTGGAGAGGGGAGGGGAGAAGGGCAATTTAGGGTAGGGAATTAAGAGGTACAAACTACCACGTATAAAATAGATAAGCAACAAGGAAATATTGTACAGCACAGGGAAATACAGCCATTGTTTTTAAAATAACTTTAAATGAAATATATCTATAAAAATATTAAACACTATTTTGTACATCTGAAACACACAATATTGTAAATAAACTACATTTCAATAAAAAACTATGTAGGACTACTTTAAGAATTTTCTTTTAAATAAAAGCCTTATTAAAACTCTAAAAAAAAATCAGTTGCATTTCTATACACTAACAATGAAACGTCTGGGAAAAATAAACTACCCCATTTACAACAGCATCAAAACCAGTAATATACCTAGAAATAAATTTAACCAAGGAGGTGAAAGATCTGTACAATGAAAACTATAAGACTTTACTGAAAGACATCAAAGAAGATACAAACAAATGGAAGGACATCCCATATTTATGGATTAGAAGAGTTAATATTGTTAAAATGTCCACACAACCCAAAGCCATCTATAGATTCAACACAATCCCTATCAAAATTCCAGTGGCATTTTGGAATAGAATAAACAATTAACACATAGAATAAACAATCCTAAAATTTGTTTGGAACCACAAAAGACCCTGAATAGACAAAGCAATCATGAGAAAAAAAAACTGGGGCTTCCCTGGTGGCGCAGTGGTTGAGAGTCCGCCTGTAGATGCAGGGGACGTGGGATCGTGCCCCTGTCCGGGAAGATCCCACGTGCCGTGGAGCAGCTGGGCCCGTGAGCCATGGCCGCTGAGCCTGTGCATCTGGAGTCTGTGCTCCACAACGGGAGAGGCCACAACAGGGAGAGGCCCGCATACCGCAAAAAACAAAAACAAAAAACTGGAGGCATCACTAATTTAAATTTAAATATATATAATTTAAATATATATGTATATTTAATTTAATTTAATTAATTTAAATATATATGTATATATATACATATATATGTGTATATATATATTTATATTTATATAAATTTTATATATATTTAATATAAATATTAAAATATAAAAATTTAATATAATATATAATTTAATAAATTTAATTTAATTAATTTAAATATATATGTATATATATACATATATATGTATATATGTATATATATTTATATAAATATAAAAATATTAAAATATAAAAATTTATATAAATTTTATATATATTTAATATATATAATATATATTTATATATATATTTATATATATGTATATATATGTATATGTAATACATATAAATATATATATGTATTAATTTAAATATATATATGTATATACTACAAAGCTATAGTAACTAAAAAATATGGTACTGCCATAAAAATAAACATGTAGACCAATGGAAGAAAAGAGAGAAACCAGAATTAAACCCCTGTATATATGGTTAACACATATTTGATAAGAGAGCCAAGAACATCCAATGGGGAAAATCTCTTCAACCAATGGTGTTGGGACAACTGGATAAATACATGTGGAAAAATGAAATTGGACCCCTATCTTACACCACTCACAAAAATTAACCCTAAATGGATCAAAAACTTAAACATAAGACCTGAAACTGTAAAACTGCTAGAAAAAACATAGGAAAGAAGAATTCTCAACATTGGTCTTGGCAATGATTTTTTGGATATGACACCAAAAGGAAAAACAACAAAAGAAAAAAAAATCAATAAGTGGTATTACATCAAACTTAACCTTCTGCATTGTAAAAGAAACAATCAACAAAATGAAAGAGCAACCAATGGAAGAAAATATTTGCAAACCATGTATCAGTTAAAGGGTGAATATCCAAAATATATAAAGAACTCATACAACTCAATAACAGCAACAGAAAACCCAATTAAAAAATGACAGAGGAACTAAACAGAAATTTTTCCAAAGGAGGCATTCAAATGGTAAATAGGTATATGAAAATGCACTCAACATCACTAATCACCAAGGACAAGCAAATCAAAACCACAGTAAGATATCATCTCACATCTGTAAGAAAGTATATCATCAAGAAGATAAGAGATAATAAGTGTTGGCGAGGATGCAGGAAAAAAATGGATCACTTGTGTATTGCTGGTGGGATTGTAAACTGGTGCAACCACTATGGAAAACATTACAGAGGTTCCTCAAAAAATTAAAAATAGAACTACCAGCCATAGATCCAGCAATCTCTTTTCTGGGAATATATCCAAACGAAATTAAAAAGAGAATATTAAAGAGACATCTACATTCCCATGTTCATTGCATGTAAACAACCTAAGTGTCCATCAATGGATGAATGGATAAAGAAGATGTGAGATTACACACACACACACACACACACACGCACACACACAATACTATTCAGCCATGAGAAAAATAAAATCCTGACATTTGCAACAATATGGATGGAACTTGAAGTCATTATACTAAATGAGGTAAGTCAGACAGGGAAAGACAAATACTGTATGATAGTCCTTACATGTGGAATCCAAAAAGCACCAAACTCAGAGAGTAGAGCTGAGGAGTGGGGAATAGGAGAGCTGATTTTAAGGGTAGAAACTTGCAACTAGTAGATAAGTCTTGGCAATCTAACACACAGTACAATGATTATAGACAATGTAACTGTATCATAAATATTAAACCTGCTTAGAGAATAGATCTTAATTGTTCCCACTACTAGAAGAAATGATAATTATGTGACATGACAGAGGGGTTAGCTAATGCCACAATGGCAATCATACTGCAATATAAACTATCCAATAGATATGCTGTACCTCTTAAACGTACACGTTACATGTCAACTGTATCCAAATAAACACACACACACACACACAATTCTCTTTGTAGCGAGTGGGTACCACTGTTACAAACATCTTTATTACAAGTGTTTATAAATACCTCTCTAAATGCATTACAACGAAGAGGAGCCCCCGCTCACCACAACTAGGGAAAGCCCGTGCGCAGAAACAAAGACCCAATGCAGCCAAAAATAAATTAAATAAATAAAATTTAAACAATAGATGCATTATAGAAGTAATATCTAAAAAAATAGTAAAATAAAGAATAGATAAGAATAAACAACTGGCCACTTCATTTCTGGAATAATAACTGGGAAAAATGTTTAACTGACAGAACTATTTAGAGGCAGTTGTGCTTCAGTATAACTATTGCATTAGTGCTTTTAAATGCCCCAAGAAACTATTCTGAATGAAAGGCTAACTGCTAGTAAAAGTTTACTGTTTAGAATAAATTTCTTTAGTTGGAAGAGTATTTTTTAGATAAATTATGGTTTAGTTGATTGCTTTGTTGCAAATACTAATTTAAACAATTTTTAGAAAGAAATTTTCATACGAGTTGAGCCACTTTCAATGCCAACTTTCATCCTCATACAATTTAACGTCACAGGATATAAAACCACAGAAAAGAGAATTTATCGTGAAAACTGCAATAGCACTGTCACCCTGCAGAAGTAACAAATTCTGTTATAACTGAGGTCATAGTGCTTCGTTAATTCAAATTTATAAGCAGCTGATGAGCAGGCAAGATGAAATAAACTATAACCAAAACCATCAACAAATCCATTTCATGAATTTTACGCAATAATGATAATTTAACCATAATGAATCTCTCCTTAATCTCTCATATTATCTAAACATACATTTTATTATTCGGTATATTTTATCTCAAGTTTCTCTCCGAAAAAAAATTAATAAAACAAACCTCAATTAAATAGAGTAGGGAGACCACCAGGGGGAAAGACTCCTTTTCTTTCCTAACAAGGACTCAGCCATGAAAAGCCATGGACTCTGTTTACTGTGGCCCTTCCAAATCCCTTTTCCTCCGTATAAAAATTCTCCTTTCCTTGCTGTGTGGGGATTTGCACGCAGCTCACCAGCACAGCCCTAATTGAAATTCTCTGCTGATATCCTGAATAAACCCATCCTTGCTGGAGAAATACCTGGCCATATTGGTTTCAGGTTAACACCTCTCATGGTTCACATGTTCAACTTATACCTTCCTAATGAAACTACAGGTGCCTTAAGAGGAGGGCTTTGGGAGGTTACTCCGGGCAGCCAAGGCAAAGTTGAAAGGTTGGCAGCATAAAATCGAGTGTGCCCTGGAGGCGAGGCCAGCAGCCACTGCGCAGTCCAGCAGCCTGTGTGGTGCAAACGTGACGGGTCCTGATGAGTTTCTGGGTTCTCCAGGCTGGCAGGGCATCTGAGAGCTGTGCACCACCCTTAAATTCAGTTCATTTCCTGCTTTGTTAGTGAGAGTTTCTACTATTGGCAGCAAAGAACCCTGTCTGAAAAAGTACAAATAATAAAAGAGTAAAGTGCAGCCTTTACAGTTACCAGCCATTTCACAGGGTGATTCAGGAGTTTAACTCCAAGCGATTGTTCCTAAGGTTTGGGCCATGGCGAGCTGGGATAATTATAGGTTTATTCTATTCATGGTGTTCTTAAATACAAACAACCATCAAACATTCTCAGTGGAACAAAAAAAAATCATGTTTTCATATTATAAACCACGATTTTTCAGGAGAAGATGCTCAGCTGTTTAATAAAATATCAATTTACTTGAAGAATCACTAAATAGGAAATTTCAATCACTATGTATTTTCTCACACAAGGCACAGCAGAAGAACTACTGTCACTTGGAAGTCTAGTAAACTAATTTATCTTTTCAAAGAAGTGCAGACTCAAAAAAGGAGTAAAACTCTGGCAAAGATTTTTTTCACATGGAAAGAGCCATGATAAGGTTATTTTCAACCCAAGACTTCTAAAATTGCATGAAACCAATAAAAACCTTCTGGATCAGCATGGGAAAGCGCATTCCTAGATACCTGCACACAGTTACAGAAGGATCCGTGTGGGAAGGGAAAGGGACTGCGTGAGGTTTGTTGGAGGCATCTGGGCATAAATCTCCAAGAAGAAGGGTAAACATGTGACAACGAGCTCACCATCACTGCTATTACAAAGCCCCTCCCCGAAGCAGAGAGTCACCCAGGTTCTTTCTAAATAATACTCCAGTCAATGAAGAACTAAAACAACCAGAATGAAATAAGGCCCACACCAGCCACGGTCGGAGAAGACAGAGAACGGCACACAACTGGCTTGAAAAGGAAGAAAAATACAGGATAGCAGCATTTACCTGATTACAGTGCTTCTCTAGGACTTGCACAATACAGTGCATGCTTTGTTGTTGTGTTTTTTTTCACCCTTTTATTTCAATTTTTAAGTGTGTCTCTTGTAAACAAATTTTTTAAAATTCATATATCCCCTTCCTCTTGCGTCTCCCTCCCACCCTCCCTATCCCACCCCTCTAGGTGGTCACAAAGCGTCGAGCTGATCTCCTTGTGCTATGCGGCTGCTTCCCACTAGCCACCCATTTTACATTTGGTAGTGTATATATGTCCATGTCACTCCCTCACTTTGTCCCAGCTTACCCTTCCACCTCCCCATGTCCTCAAGTCCATTCTCTACGCCTGTCTTTATTCCTGCCCTGCCACTAGGTTAATCAGTCACGTTTTTTTAGGTTCCATATATGTGCGTTACCATATGGCATTTGTTTTTCTCTTTCTGACTTACTTCACTCTGTATGACAGACTCTAGGTCCATCCACCTCACTACAAATAACTCAATTTCGTTTCTTTTTATGGCTGAGCAATAGTCCATTGTATATATGTGCCACATCTTCTTTATCCATTCATCTGTCGATGGACATTTAGGTGAGTTCCATGTCCTGGCTATTGTAAATAGAGGTGCAATGAACATTGTGGTACATGTCTCTTTTTGAATTATGGTTTTCTCAGGGTATATGCCCAGCAGTGGGACTGCTGGGTCACATGGTAGCTCTATTTTTAGTTTTTTAAGGAACCACCATACTGTTCTCCATAGTGGCTGTATCAATTTACATTCGCACCAACAGTGCAAGAGGGTTCCCTTTTCACCACACCCTCTCCAGCATTTACTGTTTCTAGATTTTTTGATGATGGTGTGAGGTGATATAGCTACATGTAAGAGAATGAACTTAGAACACTTCCTAACACCATACACAAAAATAAACTTAAAATGGATTAAAGACCTAAATGTAAGGCCACACACTATAAAACTCTTAGAGTAAAACACAGGCAGAACACTCTATGACATAAATCACAGCAAGATCTTTTTTTTTTTTTTTTTTTGCGGTATGCGGGCCTCTCACTGTTGTGGCCTCTCCCGTTGCGGAGCACAGGCTCTGGACGCGCAGGCTCAGCGGCCATGGCTCACGGGCCCAGCCGCTCCGCGGCATGTGGGATCCTCCCGGACCGGGGCACGAACCCGTGTCCCCTGCATCGGCAGGCGGACTCTCAACCACTGCGCCACCAGGGAAGCCCCAGCAAGATCTTTTTTGACCCATCTCCTAGAGTAATGGAAATAAAAAAAAAAAACTAAACAAACGGGACCTAATGAAACTTAAAAGCTTTTGCACAGCAAAGGAAACCACAAACAAAATGAAAAGACAACCCTCAGAATGGAAGAAAATATTTGCAACTGAAGCAACTGACAAAGGATTAATCTCCAAAATATACAAGCAGCTCATGCAGCTCAATAACAAAAAAACAAACAACCCAATCCAAAAATGGGCAGAAGACCTAAATAGACATTTCTCCAAAGCAGACATACAGATTGCCAACAGACACAGGAAAAGATGCCCAACATCATTAATCATTAGAGAAATGCAAATCAAAACCACAATGCACACTTCAGAAGAGACAAAGACCTAAGCTAGTTATAGCTATTTACGTGTTATTTATATTCACTGTGTTGTGTTGATATACATTGTTTAAATTAACAGATTAGTATCTATTTACTTCTCATTCTATCTGTGGTTTCAGAGTCCAAATAACTTCTAAATAAGGAAGTCCCTTTGGATATTAGTAAAGAGAAGTATCTGAAATAGAACCAATTAACAGATCTCTCACCTTACCCTGGGTACACTAATTTGGTGACCATTGCCCCAGAGTTTTGGGTGAGGCCTTCCTGTTTGGACATGCCACTGTTATGTTTTTAAAATTCGTTCTTATTTCCTTTTAAAATTTTACTTGTATGTAATACATCCATCTCATGGATCTGTCCTTTAATTATCCGTAATAGAAAAGTAATTACATGTGTTCTGTTTATTAGAAAAATCACAGAACTTTCGAAAGAAGATGCAACTTCTGATTTATGACTTCATTGAGTTTTCTGGTATTTTTTAAAACTTTCTTTCACTTTTATTATTAATATCAATAAAGGATGATGTCAGGATTTCAGACTCTGGAATTTGGATTTGTAGGGTAAACTCTTTAAATATATTGCCTATATTGAAGCATCCTAAGTAATGCACAGATCAAAGACAAATATTTAAAATTCGTCACTGAAGAGTTTCATTTCTAGCAACATAAGATTGAATTTCATGAAAATAACAAAATGTGTGGGGTCAAATTATAAAAAGTCTGAAAGTTTGTATGAGATGTTAACACAGTGAGGAAGTCGGGACAGGAAATGAGTAGAGATCCAGAGAGGAAAGGGGGGTACCTGAAGTGGCCCTAGCCCTTCTGAGCATTTTCCAAAACCCAGTAAACTTTAAAATAAATTTTCTGACAGCCCAGGGCTCAGGGACAGATAAGTAAATACAGCCTCACCACTGCCCTCCAAGAGAGTCACATGTGAGGGTAACAGTCTTGGTAAAATGGTGAACCATCATTCAATCTGCATCCCCCAAAGTCTCCAATAAACTCTCTCCAAGCTTCATGCTCAGTGGGAGAGGGAAAATTTCTCTAAAGAATGTGAAACCATAGCCAACCAAAAGACGGATTTTCAGCCTAATTCATATTGTCTGAGTTACCTAAAAAAGTTTAACTTATGAATTATGTTCCAAGTGTTTCTGGATTGGCGACGTTAATACTTCCTAGATGAATCCACCTTCACCTCAGTTTTCAAAGCATTTCCACAGATCAATTTCCAAGGAAACTATGTCCCTTATTTCCAAAAATGGTTAAATAAAAAGGTATGATAACTGTTATGTGTCAACTTAACTGGGCCATAGGGTGCCCAGATATTTGTATATCTGCCCAGATATTTGTGTATTAGACTGTATTCTGGTGTGTCTGTGAGGGTGTTTGTTGGACGAGACCAACGTCTGAATGGGTGGACAGAGTGAAGTAGATTATCTGCCCCAGTATGCATGGGCCTCGTTCAATCAGCTGAAGGCCTGAATAAAACAAAAAGGCTGACGCTCCCACCAGGAAGGGGCAATTCCTCCTGCCTGAGTGTTTGATCTGCGACACTGGTCTTTTCCTGTGTCCAGACTAAAACTGAAGCTTCAGTCTCCTTGGGTCCCAAGCCTGCCAGCTTTCAGATTGGACCTTACACCATCGGCTCAGACTGAACCACACCATCGGCTCTCCTCCTGAGTCTCCAGCTTGCCAAGCGAAGATTGCTAAAATCAAGCACAAATGGAGACCAGACTTGAAATTTCCTGAGCAGAAAAACCTGTGTAGTCATACTAGCAAAACTTAATGTAGCTTATTCTGCAAATCAAGTGAATCTTAACCCGGGTCACTTCTTGTTAATGCCTCCTCCAATGGCCAACTCCAGGCCACGCTAGCCTGAAAATCATAAAGAAAACTTAAGCTGTTCTCCAAAATGAATATGATGTTACCACTTTTAACCAATCCCCTATCACTAGGAAAACCCTAACGTTATAACCAAACACTGTGAAGAATCAATAACCACTGCCTTTTCACCAGATAAACTATTTTATAACAATATACCTCTGAGCCTCATTCCATGTGCAGTTTGAGTGTTCCCATGAACAGATTTTTGTGCACACTAAACTTTTACTAATTACTATTTCAGTGATCGATTGGTTTTATTTCTGCTATTTCTGAACTATCGACAAGATCCTGGAACTTCTCAGCCTCCATACTCACATGAGCCAATTCCTTTAAATCTCTCTCTACCTCAGATAGATACATAGGTAGATAGGTAGATAGATAGATGGACAGACACACACACATTATTAGTTCTGTGCCTAATACGAGAGGGAAGCACCATAATATCAGTGAAAGCCAACTGAAAGCACAAAGAGAAAATTCAGACCCACCAAAACTTTAGATATGAGCATCATTAGACACATAATATAAATTTTATGTTTCAAATCATTAGTTTTGAAAATTAGTAAACAGCAAGCAAATTTGAAAAAAATATAACAAATCATACTTCCAGCAATGCAAATGTGTAATTGAAAATAAAATACTGATATATGTGTGTTAAAGACAAGCCTAGACATGGGTGAAGAAAAAACTATACTTTGAAATATAAAACTGAAGAAATTAATCTAAATGCAGCACAGAGAGCAAAGAAGTAACATACAAAAATGTAAGAGTCATGAAAGGTAGAATGAAAATATTGAACATATGTTCCTTCAACATCCCACATGTGAGGACAGAGAGAATATGGCAGAGACAACAGTTTAAAAAGGAACGGCTGAGAACTGTTTCAGAATTGGTGGAGGACGCCAAAGAACATATTTAATAAGCGCAAGAAATCTGAAGTGGGGTAAATAAAATCTTCATGTAGACATGCCACGGTGAAATCACAGAACAGCTATAACCAACAACAGTTCTTACACGTAGCCAGAGAGAAAGCACTGCTTTCAGAAGAGTGCCGATGAAATAACAGCAAAGTGAAATGGACTGATTTTCAATTCCCAAAACAAGAAGAAATGCTGAACAGATTATAAAACCAATGATTCTTCAATCCATGAGAAGGGGGCGGCAAAGGGAAAGCCACGGTGCCCAGGACAGGTGAATATGAGGGGTCACGGCTTACCTGAGCAAGAACCCATGAGCAGGAACCGGGGCCACGAGGAAAAGGTGAACGGTCAGTGACAGAGTGCTAGAGGCTCCGTGTGGACCAGCCTGAGGGACGAGGACTCCAAGGCACCCCATCCTGGGGGCCCTCACAGTATTAGCAGGAGCTCTACCAGCTTCTCACAGTAAACACTGCAGGAAAATTCCCTCCTGCTTCTGGCTGGGGCAAGAGCAAAGAAACTATTTTAAGACGCCAGAGCACTCCTTAACAAGACCAGCCCTCAGGTGAAACTAGTTATGCAGAGCCTCACCAGCTGCAAGCAATATCAGAGCCTAACTAACCTGAGCAAAGGGAAATGGCCAACTCCAGGCCACTCTAGCGTTTGTGAAGTTCACAGTCAGAGGCCCAGGCTCACCGGCAGACGGAGGCCCAGTCCCATGACCATAGCACGCTTCCCTCCACCACACCTCACAACCACGTCATCAAAGGTATTTACAACAGTTCCTTTTACCCAGTATATTACGCTTGACTATCAAGAAAAAAATCACAGGGCATACCAAAAGGCAAAACACCCATAATTTGAAAATAAAGGGAGCAAGCATCAGAACCAGACTTGACAGGGATGTAGGAATTATCAGACTGGGAATTTAAAATAACTGTGATTAATATACTAAGGGCTGTAACGGATAAAGTAAGCAGCATGAAAGAACAGATGGGCAATGTAAGCAGAGAGATGGAGTCCTAAGAACCAAAATAAACGCTAGAGATTAAAAACACTGTAACAAAAATGAAGAATGCCTTAGATGGTCTTATTAAATTAGAAACAGCTGAAGAATCTCGACCTTAAGAATATATTAACAAAAACTTTAAAAACCAGAAAGCAAAGACAGCAAAGTCTTTTAAAAAAATGGAATAGAATAACCAAGGATTGTGGGACAACTACAGTAGTGTAACATAGGCATAATAAGAATACCAGAAGAAGAGAGAAAAAGGAACAGAAGAAATACTGGACAAAACACTAGCTGAGAACTTCCCCAAATTAATGTCAGACAACCACAATTCAGGAAGTTCAGAGAATAACAAGTAGGATAAATGCAAAAAAACTGAACCTAGGCATAATCAGTTTCAAATGATTGAAAATCAGAGATAAAGAAAAAATCCTGAAAGAAGCTGGGCCAGGGGTGGAGGGGAGGGAAACACCTTACCTTCAAAGTAACAAAGATAAGAATTACATACAACTTCTCAGAAACCCTGCAGGTGAGAAGAGAGTGGAGTGAAATGTTTAAACCGCTGAGGAAAAAAAAAAAAAACAACTAACCCAGAATACTGTATTCTGCAAAATAAACCTTCAAAAGTGAAGAAAAAATAAAGTCTTCCTAGACAAACAAAAATGAATTTGTTGCCAGTATACCTACCTTGCAAGAAATGTTAGAAGTTCTTTAGAGATAAGGAGAACAATATATTTATAGTCAGAATAATACAGGTCAGAAACTCAGATCTGCATAAAGAAAGCGTAAGCTTTAAAGAAGTAATAAATGAAGATAAATTACTTTTATTTTTCTTATTCTTAATTGATCTAACAGATAACAGCTTGTCCAAAGTAACAATACCAACAGTGTATTTGATTACATATGCTTATATATATATATATATATATATATATACACACACACACACATAAATATATATATACTTCTGTATGCTTATATACAAGTGAAATGAATAACATCAATGATACAAGAAACAGGAAGGAGGAATTAGGATTATTTTGTTATTATAAAGTTCCCATACTACCCATGATGTAATGTAGTGTTATTTGAAAGTGGACTTGGATTACTTGCAAACAATAGGACAACCACTAAAAACTGTAAAAAAACAAACAAAAAACAAAGAAGTATAACTGATATGCTAGGAAAGGAGCGAATATAGAATCGTATAAAATGCTCAAATAAAAGCACAAACAGCAGAAAAGGAGTGGAACCAAAAAAATAGTAGGAAAGAACAAGAGCAACAAATAATAAAACAATAATATTGTAGACACTAACTCAATTATATTAATAATCATTTTGAACATCAGTTATCTAAATGCACCAATTAAAAGACAGATTGTCAGAATAGATCGGAAAGCAAGACTCAGCTATATGTTGTCTACAAGGAAAGCACATTAAACACAAAGATACATGTGAAGTAAAAGTAAACAAATGGAGAAAAAACATACCATGATAACACTAATCAAAAGAGAACAGTCAATTTATTAACTTCAGACAGAAAAGACTTCAAAGCAAGGAAATTATCACAGATAAAGAAGGGCATTACTTAATGATAAAGGGGTTAATTCTCCAAGAAAACATAACAATTCTCAGTGTCTATGTGCCAACCACAGAGCATCTAGCTACCAGAGGCAAAACTGATGGAGGTGCAAGGAGAAATCAAAGAATCTTCTATCACAGTTAGAGACCTCAACACCCCTCTTTGAGAAATGGGCAGATCCAGCAGGCAGAGTCAGTTAAGGACACAGCTGAATTCAACCACACCATCAGTCAACTGCACATAATCAACATCTGTAGACTATTTCACCCAAGAACAAGTTATTCCTTATTCTCAATTTCACATAGAACATTCACCAAGACAGACCACATTCTGGGCCATAAAACACACCTTCACAACTTAAAAAATAGAACCCATACAATGTCTGCTCTCAGATCCCAATGAGACTGAGCTAGAAATCAACAGCAGAAAGAAAGCTAGAACAACCCAAGTACATGGAGAGTATGCAGTACACTTCTAAATACATTTGGGGCAGATAAAACCACTCTCAAGAGAAATTTAAAAATATTTGGACTGAATGAAAAAAGAAAAGACAACTTATCAAAATTGGTGGGGTGCAGTGACATCAGTGCTTAGAAGTAAATTTATAGCAGTGAATGCATGTATCAGAAGAGAACAAACTAGTGGTTACCAGTGGGGAGAGGGAAGGGGGGAGAGAAAAGATAGGGGTAGGGGATTAAGAGGTACAAACTATTAGGTGTAAAATAAACTACAAGGATATATTATACAACACAGGAAATATAGCCAATATTTTATAATAGCTATAAATGGAGTATAACCTTTAAAAATTGGGAATCACTATATTGTACACCCATAACTTGTATAGTGCTTTCCAGTAACTACACTTCAATTTAAAAAATGAGCCCAAGACCTGAACAGGTATCTCACCAAAGAAGATATACAAATAGCAAATAAGCATATGGAAAGATGCTCCACAATTGTATAGCATCAGGGAAATGCAAATTAAACACCAATGGGATACCACTATATACCCATTAGAATGGCCAAAAGCTGAACACTGACAACACCAAATGCTGGTGACGATGTGGAGCAACAGGAAGGCTTATTCCCTGCTGGAGGGAACGCAAAATGGTGCAGCCACTTCGGAAGACAATTTGGCTGTTCCTTACAAAACGAAACATATTTTTACCATATGATCCAGCAGTTGCAGTTCTTGGTATTTACCCAAAGAAGTTGAAAACTTATGCCCACAACAAAAACCTGGACACTAATGTTTATAGAAGCTTTATTCATAATTGCCAAAACTTGGAAGCAACCAAGATGTCCTTCAGTAGGTGAGTGGTGAAATAACCTGGGGTCCATCCAGACAATGGAATACTCTTCAGTGCTAAAAAGAAATGAGTTATCCAGCCATGAAAAGACATAGAGGAACTATAAATGCATATTACTAAGTGAAAGAAGCCAATTCGAAAAAGCTACATAATGTAAATCATTCCAACTATATGAGATTCTGGAAAAGGCAAAGCTGTGTGTACAGCAGAAAGATCAGTGATTGCCAGGGACTGGAAGGAGGGAGAGACAAAGAGGATTTCTAGGGCAGTGAAAGTACTCTGTGTGGCACTACAGTGACGGATACTTGGAATTATACGTTTGTCCAAACCCGTAAAATATCCAACACCGAGTGAACCCTGATGTAAACTATGGACTTTGCGTGATAATGACAGGTCAGTGTAGGTTCATCAATTGTAACAAACGTGCCATCTGGTGGGAATGTTGATAATGGGGGACGTTGTGCATTTGTGGGAGCAGAAGGTACATGGGAAAATCTCTAATCTCAAATTTTCCCTGAAAATGTATTAAAAATTATTTTAACAAATGTTTTTAAAAGGTAAAGGAACTGAAAGTTTAAAAAATAAATGCTTTCAGATAAGATTAAAAGAATAAATCCAGCTGACTTCTGTTTTAGGGAGACATAAAATCATACATGAATAAAGGTAGAAAGCAAATGTGTATATATATATATATATTTATAGAGAGAGATGTGCTATATACATAGATATTTATATACAGGTAGATAGGTATAGATATAGATCTCGCCCTCTCTCTATATAAACATTTATTTATATTTATATATATATCTTTACTGTCAACCTTTATTTGCATATATACACAAATATTAATCAAAAGAAAACAGGTGTAGCTATATTAATGTCAATGAGAATTTAATTCAAAAAACGTTCCAAGGAATAAAAATGTATACCACCTAATGTAAAAACATTAGTAGAAGTATTTAAGTTCTCTGTATAATGATAATTCACCAGGAACATAAAATGATACTAAGTGTATATGCAGCTAATTAGTCTTGAAACATGTAAGAAAAAGATTGGTAATCATATCGAAATATATAAGTGTATCAAATCAACATGATGTACACTTTAAACTTATACAATGTTATATGTCAATTATATTTTAATAAAACTGAAAAATATGGTAGAAAGAAATATACAGACCCCAAATCAGATAAAACTGTATAAAGAAATATACAGACCCCAAATCAGATAAAAACTATCAAGACTATAGAAGGTTATAGAATATATTAAAAATGGTTTTACAAAGTAGACAAAAGGCATTAACAGGTACTAACAGGAAGAAGGAATGACTTAGATGCATATGAGAATACATTCACTTTGACAGAAATAAAGGAAATGCAAAATCAAACAACAATCAGCTATCATTTTATACTGACTGTAAAAAAAAATCCAGTTGATATTGTGTGAAGCACCTACAACTTTCATATGCTGCTGCTGGGTGTGTAAATCAGTCAAACCACTTTGAGAAATATTTGTGTTATAAAGGAGAGTTGGACATGTTCACAGTTCACAGCTTAGCATCTCATCTCCTAGGTGGAGGTCCCTACAGAAAATGGTGCGCAGTGTACCGCCGGAGACAGGTATTTTTGCGACAGCATCAGTCAGAATGGCAAAGACTGGAAACAACCCAAAAGCCAATCAAAATTAAAGTGGGTAAATAATATGGAATCCATGTATTCAACAGAATACTATGCAGCAGTGAATAAAGTTGATAACAGCCATAAGCATTCACATGGATGACCTAAAAGATTAGTTGTCAACAAAGTGAGTTATAAGAATACATACACTATGATTTCTTCTATATAATGTTTTAAATGTACGAAATTAAATCATACTTTGGTTAGGACTGAATAGGGATTTATAAAGATGGCAAAGACTAACGTGGAAAGCAAAGAAATGACTACTACAAAATTCAAAAAGAGACTTACTCTGGGGAAAATCTAGGGAGATTTAATCGGGCTGCTCAGGGAGGTAAAGTCTATTGGGTTGGCTGAAAAGTGCCTTTGGTTTTTAAATAAAAAGACAAGACACATTTTTCATTTTCACCCAGAACTTTATTGAACAACATATTCACCCTTTTGTTCCACTACCTTTTGCCATTTTTCAGGCAACTTCATAATTCCATCTTCCCAAAATGTTTCATCTTTCCAGGTACCTTTTACAGTCTTCCAGGGAATTGATATTTTTGCCATTAAGAGAATTTTGTCAAGACCGAAATCAATGGAAATCCGAAGGTGCAATATCTGGTGAATACGGTGGATGAATCAGAACTTCCCAGCCAAGCTGTAACAGTTTTTGCCTGGTCACCAAAGAAACATGCGGTCATGCACTGTCCTGACAGGAGATTATAAGTTTTCTATTGACTAATTCTGTTTAGTCAGAATGTTTTTCTTCTAGTGCTGCTTTCAGTTGGTCTAACTGGGAGCAGTACTTGTTGGAATTAATCGTTTGGTTTTCCGGAGGGAGCTCATAATAGAGGACTTCCTTCCAATGCCACCATATACACAAGGTCACCTTCCTTGGATGAAGACCTGCCTTTGGTGTGGTTGGTGGTGGTTCATTTCCCTTGCCCCACGATCTCTTCCATTCCACATTGTTGTACAGTATCCACTTTTCATCACCCACCACAATTTGTTTTAAAAATGGAACATTTTTGTTATGTTTAAGTAGAGAATCGCATGAGGAAATATGGTCAAGAAGTTTTTTTCACTTAACTTAAGGTGGAACCCAAACATCAAAGCGATTAACATAACCAAGCTGGTGCAAATGATTTTCAACGCTTGATTTGGATATTTTGAGTATGTCAGCTACCTCCCACGTGGTATAATGTCGATTGTTCTCAATTAATGTCTCAATTTGATCGCTATCAACTTCAACTGGTCTACCTGACCGTGGAGCATCGTCCATTGAGAAATCTCCAGCACAAAACTTCACAAACCACTTTTGACACGTTCGATCAGTCACAGCACCTTATCCATGCACTGCACAAATCTTTTTTTTGCATTTCAGTTGTGTTTTTACCTTTTTTAAAATAATAAAGCATAATATGCTGAAAATGTTGCTTTTTTCTTCCATCTTCAATATTAAAACGACTACACAAAAATTCACCAATTTTGATAAGTCTTTTTTTTATATGTATGCTGATATGAAAGCTGTCACATACAATCTAACAAAATTGTTTCAAATGAAGTTAAAGACAACTAAGTGCTACTAGAGCCATCTTACGGAAAAAACTGAACGAACATTTTGGCCAACCCAACATTTCTTGGCCCGGGTGGTGGGAATGTGGACGCTCATTGTGTTATCTTTCCTTAACTGTAACGTATGTTTTCACATACTCCTGTGCACTTCTACTATATTTCATATATTGGAAAAACAATAAACCACTGACGTAATTGCAACTGAAGATATTTTACAGATCAGACAACATAAAGATCTGTTTTACCCTTTAGAGAAAAATAGCAAAATATATTTAATAGTCTTCACAAGGAACATATGAAGCACAGGAAAGTACGGAATCAAAGGAAAAATAATGATTCCTTTTTCATAACTATTAAATCTAAACTAGACTATTACAACCATGAGTCAGCTGAACCGATAACTAGTTGGGGGAAAAATAATCCAATATTTTCACCCTCAGCAAGGATTCCTCACCGTTGGTGAAACGTTAACACCATTCCCCTGCAGGGTGCAAGAAACGAGGTCAAACACTTTAGGAATAATTGAATAGTTTAACCTGTGCTAGAGGGGCTTGTTAAACAGAACTTGTCTGTGGTGAGAAGGTGACAGATTTTTCTGGAACTCTTCCAAAGCTGTCAACTTATCAACCTAATTGGTCACATAATGAACTTCTTCCTGTTGTCAAATGCTTGAGAAGAATTTCCTTTTCTAGTGAAAAGCAAATAAACCTGTGGCAAAAGAAGTAAATAGCTACAATAATTAAATTATGAATAGAATGCTGTTTTTAAATTAATATTTTGTCTGGTTGTTAAATTCATCTTTGTATCTCATCATCAGCAGATGTGAGGATTTGGGAAGATTAGCTTGTTTTACACAGAAAACTATCATCAGAGGATAAGTCAATTATAACTTGAAAGAAAGAGGCATTTTCCTGAGAGGAGGAAATTTGTAACACATTGAACTAGTCAGATCCTCTGGGGCAGTGACAGTACAATCTTTCAGTAAGTGCTGCAAGGCGATAGTCTGTTCCTTAGCTTGTCTATACACCCAAAGCTACTTGTAAGAGAGAGTTACAGAATTAAAGATAATAATGTTAATGTGATTCAGCTTATTCTCAAAATGATCTAACAGTAATTTGGTACAAAACTTAATTTTTCTTATATACTCCAATACAAAATAAAAAGTTAAAAAAAACTTAATTGTTCTTAATTTTAGAGGTAAGAAATTATTTATTTTACATTGAAATTAGTACAGTTATATGTTTAAAGTTAATCCACTGAGCTGAAGGCTATATTATAGTATTTGTGCTCAAAGTTTGGCTTTAGATTTTTAACCTACTGCAATCATAAGCATTTTTTTAACCTTTGCAAGATAACCTTTCATTTGAGGTCAATAATCAAATCTACAGTTTCCTCTATTTACATAGGGAGCTGAAAAGTAAATGGATTTAAACTACGCAAGACTCATATTTGCACTTTATCATTCATAACCTCAAAGGTATGATCTTGACCTACAATCAGACGACTCCAAGGAACAAGGTCAGGAGGTAGACCAGAAGTCTGAATTCAGAGAGCAAAGATTACAACTAGAGGAGATTCATCTCATCAAAGCCAAATTAGCTATATTGTCAGATTTTTAATAATTGATTTTTTCACATCTTTTTCCTCACAAAAGTGTTATTTGATGTTATTTAATTGAATTATAAATGAACGCATCTGTCTATTCAACAAACACATATGGGCTGCCTACCTTGCACCAGGCCCTCCCCTAGGAACTGACAAAATCCCTGACTTCACGGAGCTTTTATTTTAACCAGAGGAGACTGACCTAGAGGAGGAAAGACCGATACTCAACAAATAAAAAGGAGAAAACAGACAATAAGTGAAATGATTTTAAGCGTTATAGAAACATTTGGAACCTGGTGTATCAGGGTTGCTGGGGTCCAGGTGGCAAGCTCTTCTATGTGTGGTGGTTAGGAAACGCCTCACTCCTTGGTGACATTTAAACAGAGGTCTGAAGGATAAGAGGGGGTAAGCCTTGCAGACAGAGGAGGAAAGTTTTCCAGGCAAAGGCAAAAGCAAGAGCAAAGATATTCAAGCAGGAAAGTGCTTGGCATGTTTGAGGAAACTGCGCTTGGGCCAGAGTGATGGAGAGCAGTGAGTCGGGGTGGGAGATAAGAAGAATATGGACAGCAAAATACTGACAGTCCTTAAAAGACTATGGTAATGACTTTTGTTTCTGCCCTGGGTAAGATGGGAAACCATCTGAGGCACAGAACTATTCATTATTAAAGCAATCTCTCCAGCTATTCTGTTAGGAAGAGCCAGGACTCACTGATGGATTATATGAGGGTAAGAAGAAAAAAATTAAAAAAAAAGGAAGCAAGGATGATTCGAAGATGAGTTCTAAGGAAAGAGCTTTGGGACTTATTACTTTGAAATGTCTTTTGCACAACAAAGGGGGAGTGTTAAGTTGGGAGCGGGGTATACAAATGTGAAGTTAGGAAGAGAGGTCTGGCCTGGAGATATAAATCCATCAGTGCAGAGATGAATAATTCAAAGCCTTGAAACTACAAACATCAACTAGGAAGAGTGGATGGAGAAGATAAGAGATCCAAGGGCTGAAAACTTCAAAATTTCAAAATTCAGAGGTCCAGGTGATCAGTGAGAACCAGGCAAGGAGACTGAGGTAAGTGGTCCAGAGGAAGATAAGGAGAGTATGGCAGTCCATAAGCCACACTTTGAAAGTGGCTCTTGAAGGGACACTGCTGATATGAGAATTTTTTTTTCTGTTGGAAACATTAGCAAGTTGATGTCTAGTTATATTTTTAAAGATTGGTTTGATGGAGAGATATGTGTGAAAGTCTGTTTTGATTGATTTACAGAGGTGCCTGAGTGAACACACGGAGAGCTCAAGGCCACTGAAAGGAATTTCATTACGCAGTTGCCATGAGACCAGGGCACACGCACCATGCAGGGTCACCTGGGGGAGCGCCAGTCAGTCAGGAGGCAGAAGGAGTGAGAGGAGAACTTAGTCCAGAGTCTTTCTTGGTGTTTTCACAGGAAGGAATGGGTGAGGCTGGGCAGGTACCCTGAGCAAGCTTGGGATTGACTAGTTGGAATACTTTTTGTGGGCTCTGGGCTATAAGGATGATCTCTAGCTGTCCAGTACCTTGCCCAATGGTAATTTAGGGCAAAGGAAATGCTGGCTAGGTGTGTGAGTTTGATAAAGGAGGAGGTTGGGGATATGGGCTTTGTGTTGGGTGGTCTGTATATGAAAGGCACTCATGGGGGAGTGGTTTGCATCTGTAGGAATCAGCAAACCCTGAGAGGGGCAGTTCCTCCCTGGGTGCACAAGGCCCCTGATTGTCAAAGCATCATAAGATACAGAAAGTAGAAAATATAATGAATACAAAGCTTCAGTGGAGTCTCTGAGAAGAGTCATAGGAGGGCGAGAATTGGAGAAACACTTTCAATGAAAATCTCTCTAAAGGTAGAACAGAGAAATGGGGCAAAAGCTAGAGGAAAAAAGGAAGTGTATTTTTCTTATTATGGGAGAATTTACATTCTGTTTCTATGCTGATGGTAAAGATCAAGTGAAGAAGGAAAAAATGTGATAATGCACTGATCCCAGAAGTGTATATGTTGACTTTGAATCATGGATGATTTATCTGCGATTACAGGAGGTGGGGGGGGGGGGGCAGCGTGCATAGGCAAAGGTGCAGGAAGCTGAGTGAGTGTGGGAACAGATGGAGTTTTATTCTGATTGATTCTATATCCTCAGTAAAATTGGAGGTAATCTCATGAGCTGATAGTGCAAATTATAGAGGAACCATAAGATTGATGAAGACAAAAGATATGACATCACTGTCTAACAGAGTGGGACAGCAATTGAACTTGGAAAATACATTAAGTTTGCCAGAAGACACTAAGAACCTACTTCTTATTAGTATTTACAAGATTGAAGTGGACCATGTGTGTATTTTTTCTTTACCTATATTTGGTCTTATAGATCCAGGTAAAAAGTTTGTGGATTAGTTGGATTCAACCAGATCTGAAGTTTTTTCCAAGTGAACAGAACAAAAGAATAGTGTTAAGAATATATGCAAGGAAAAGATTATGATAATGGGCCATTAAACCTGTCTGTGTGAAAAGAGCAGTAAAAATATGTGTGGCAAGAGGAACAATGAAAAATTGGATCACAGATGACAGGTTCTCACGGGCTCAAGGAATCAATATTTATGAAGCACTTACCTACCATGTGTAACACCCTGCTAGTACTCTTGGAGATTAAATAATCAAAGAAAATATGCCCCCCTTCAAGGATTTTAGAATTTAATAGAGGAAAGAAGTATCATAATGTTTTGTTCAT
Organism: Tursiops truncatus; assembly: GCF_011762595.2. NCBI lineage: Eukaryota > Metazoa > Chordata > Mammalia > Artiodactyla > Delphinidae > Tursiops > Tursiops truncatus. The sequence goes on along the minus strand of NC_047039.1, from coordinate 3,865,549 downwards.
GATAAATTTATTGAGCTTCTTTTATACCACATTATTCTATGTATGGGTAGCTATGGAATACAGGAAAACATTTAGGTTTATTCATGTAAAAATAGTAAGATATAAAGCAACTACCAAAATACAAACAGTAAAATCACTTACCTAATTTAAGCATAAGGTATTTTGTTTTGCTTCCGGTTTTTATTTTTCCAGATTATATCAGAAAACACAGAGGGAAACAATATTCTCAGAGTATATTAGGCAACAGTGCTTGATAATACACTACTGAAAAGCAGTAAAAACATAGCCCCGGTAAATAAATACAGTATGTTGATTTGGTTGATGTATTCATTCTTTGTGTACTAGAAACACAAAAGGTTATCTATAAAATGTAATAACTGACTTGAACATAGTATCTGGCTTGATATATTCTCTCGGTCACTAAAACTATAGAGAAATCCAATCCTGAAATAAAGTTCTACTTTTGGAAACCAAATGCTTTTCTTTGTTTCTTTGTTTGTTTTTATTTAACATCTTTATTGGAGTACAATTGCTTTACAATGGTGTGTTCGTTTCTGCTGTGTAACAAAGTGAATCAGTTATACATATACATATATCCCCATCTCTTCCCTCTTGTGTCTCCCTCCCACCCTCCCTTTCCCACCCCTCTAGGTGGTCACAAAGCACTGAGCTGATCTCCCTGTGCTATGCGGCTGCTTCCCACTAGCTACCTATTTTGCATTTGGTAGTGTATATATAAACATGATATATTTTAAATCCATTAGACATTTAATAGAAAGCAGTTTCCTGCCACGGATTGAGATGCTTTTGTGCTCCTCCCCAGAGCATCACCAAGGTGAATTGGATATACATCTTCAGTATCTTGGCTTATGTCGTTTTTGTACTAGAATCTCTCATGAAACCACACTCATAAGGAAGGAATGAGGGCTTAGACTGTGTCTTAATCTAGTTTGAACACTCAGCACCCAGGACAGTGCCTACCATATAACAGATGATGTTAAGTATGGCACTGGGTAAAGGTAGCTAGCTTTCAATTTGGGAGGTAGTAACCTATTAACATCCACATCAGTATCAACACATCAACATCAATTTGGTGGATGGGGTTAGCAGCAATCTTGCAATCCATTCTCTCCCTTTACTAGAGCAATGCCCCTGGGAAAGACAGAAGCAGGGTACCTAGCAAATCTCCTTGTAAGCATGTTTATGATCACACTCCTGAGATATACAGTGATTGGCTACTAAGAAAGTACTTACCTATGGAATGTTTGATCGGAATATATCTGTTTTATCTGGGATTGCTTAGGGCAAACGAAACCGGAATTTATGGATTTATGGGGAATAGCTTTCTGGCAAATATTCTTTAATTTAGATAAACATCTACATATAAAATGAAAGTGTTTCATAACCAGAACATCTCCTTTTTGCATATATAGCATACGTACATACACTACTTACGTACTTCATATGTTAAATCTGAACCAGGGCATGTCCTACTGCTGCCTTAGATAGCTGTGCTGTAACTCTCTGCTTCCTGCTTTTCCTGTGCCTCACAGTTACATATATCCTTGAAACTATTACTAAATTTTGATAGTGAGTAAAATATTTGATTCTTTTGAGTCTGATTTTAGAATCTGATCTTTTGAATTATCTTAGTTATTTTTAAAGGCATGAGACTAAATGAAATCAATTGAATTAGATTATATGTAAGCATAAAACACTGAGGCTGGCCAAAAGCTAGAAATTAGAAATAGAAGGAAAGTAACACTGAAAATAAATAATGAGATAGGAAGAACTCTGAGAGTTAAGATATCTAAGAAAAGAATAAATGTTTCAAGTAGGAGGGAGTATCATTTGTGTGGGATGCTACTAACAGTTCAGACAAGATAAACACAAAAAATGTTGCCTGGATTTGGTAACAGGAAAGTTATTGACAAAAGTAGTTTCAATGCAGCGGTAGAGATGGAAGCCAAAGAAGAATTATTTGAGGAACGAATGGCAACTGTGGAAGTAGAATGTATTAAATTTACCTGTGAAAGCAAGTGGAGATATGCACTGTAGCTGTTAGGGAATGTAGTGCAGTGATTTGTTGTAGGTTACTTTTCTCTTTCTAGCATGGAAGATACAACAAAATATGATATAATGATGAAAGTGTGAGAAGGGATAACTCCAGGTGTAGGTCCCTGAGAAGATGGGGGGAAATGGGATCCAGACCAAAAACAGAGAGAACAGCTACCAATAGGCACAAGAGCATCGTTTTCACTGAAACTGTACTTGTAGCAGAGAACATCGGTGGGTATATTTTACAGATTTCTTCCACGGTATTGGTAAAATTAAAATAATACATCGTCCTTGTTCTCAAAGTATTGGGTTGGCCAAAAACTTCGTTTGGGTTTTTCATAACAAATACGGAAAAACCCAAGTGAACTTTTTGGCCAGCCCAATATTTCTAACTTAATCATCTTGGGCTGCTATAACAAAATACCATAGACCAGGTGGCTTAAACAACAGACATCCATTTCTCACAGCTCTGGAGGCTAGAGACAAAGACCAAGGCAGCAACAGATTCAGTTCCTGGTGAGAACCTCTTCCTGGCTGGCAGGTGGCCACCTTCTCACGGTGTTCTCCCATGGCATGGTGGAGAGAGAGCTCTTGTGTCTCTCTTGCTCTTTTCATAAGGACACTAATCCCATTATAGGGGCCCATCCTCATGTACTCCTAAACCTACTTATCCAAAACCTAATTATTTCCCAAGGGCTCTGCATACCAGGCCATTGGGGGTTAGGGCTTTCACATATGAATTTGGGGGGGTGGGAGGGCAGGCACAAACATTCAGCCATAACAACTTTCATTCTTATAAATTTGGCAGAGAACTGTGTAATTACTGAACTAACCATATACGTGGTTATATACGCCAGGTGTACTAGAGTAAGATTATTTTGCTATTTAGATTAAGTTTTAGGTTAAACTGAAAAGTTTAATTTTTTACTTATATTAAGTTATTTAGGTTAGGCTTAAAAAAGTTTCATTTAATTATTTTGAAATGTAATCAACTTACATTAAGTATATTTACAAAAATAAAACCACTCATAATGTTAGTGTTTGTTGCTAATATCAAACACTGTTACCGTGCTCCACACATTATGTCTAGATCTGCAGATATTCAAATTTCAGTGTTGTATGACTTGTTTAATGCTGTGAAATGTCAATGGACAGCTCTTGTAAATGCTGAACTAATTAACGATTACCTCTGGAATCACAAACAGGAGCACAAAAAGAAGCAAGGAAATGGAAGCACAGCACTGGTCTAAAGTGATATTTTATTACAAAGAATCTTGCCCATTTATGCATATGAGACGAAGGAGGTGACAAATTCATATTTCTTTTTTCTTGTCTAAGCCCTGCTGCTACTCACATCCTCCCTGACTTCAGAGCAAGGTCCGTTCCAAAGTAGGCAGTGGCATAATACACAACACTTCCCCGAACTGGGGTTTACCTGGTCTTTGTTTTGCACAGAGAGAATAAGAGAAGGATTTCCATTTTCCTGGGCCAGAGGAGTGTCAGTCCTGAGAGCAGAGGGTTAGGATCTGTCCAAGTTCAAGGACAGATCTTCAGTCTGACAGAGGCATTTGTGTTCCTTAATAAGCTATTTTGTGTCTATTTGTGGTATGTGGGGTCCTCTGAGGTGTGGAGCTCAGGGCAGAGGTCCCCATGCCTGAACCTGAGAGCACTACTGATGGGGTAATTCCACAAGCCTACCACCAGCTAAAAGGGAGACAAGGAAATCGGTATTTCAATGGAGCACATCACTGTCCTCCGACTCTCACCCCCCAAAAAGTCATACTTCTGCTATTAAAGAGAATAAACACTGGGTAAGAAAATAAAGCTGTAAGCCACAAAGAAATTACAATCAGAGACTCTCCAGCTGCCCAAATGTGAAATCAACATAGCAAAAGACAAAATCTCTACTTTAAAAACTCAGCTGCATGGGCTTCCCTGGTGGCGCAGTGGTTGAGAGTCCGCCTGCCGATGCAGGGGACACGGGTTCGTGCCCCGGTCCAGGAAGATCCCACATGCCGCGGAGCGGCTGGGCCCGTGAGCCATGGCCGCTGAGCCTGCACGTCCGGAGCCTGTGCTCCGCAATGGGAGAGGCCGCGGCGGTGAGAGGCCCGCGTACCGCCAAAAAAAAACAAACACCTCAGCTGCAATTTGAACTTATACCTGCTCTGTAGGCAGATTCCTCCTAAGGGGAAAAGTTCTTGTATGTTTAAGAGAAGCACAGTATGTTTAATTGATTAAAAAAAAAAGTTACCTCTAAACATAGACTAAATAGGACACCTTCAATCAAAGTCTTTATATGCATATCAAATAAAAGGAATAATTATTCATTTTGAATATCTGGGAGACAGGTTTTAGGACAGAGAAAACTGAATGGAAGGAAGGTCCTCAGCACAGAGAACCTCAAGCCAGCTGCATGCTGAGGAAAAGAAGCCCAGTGATATAGCCTCTGTGATGGACACAGGTGAAGAACCTTTAGAAAGGGATGCCTCATTCAACAGTGCTTGTTCTAGAAGGAGACTGGCAATTAGGGTAACAAGAATTTGGTGTCAGTGGGAATTCAAAGCAACATACAACCATGGAAACACAAATGCTCAGAGTATTTGGAATGTTTGAGAAGAATGTAGCCTCCCCCTAATATAACACATGATATAGGAGTTCAAGCCATTCTATTACGTTATTAAAGCAAAGTGGAGCCTCAGAGTTCAGGAGGAACTTGGAGGCCTCCAGCTGAGCAATATATGATGTACCTGAAAAGCACCTTTTAGCTTGAACTACACCAGCCACATGAATCCAAGCAGCCATGGAACTGTTTTGTGCCTCATTTCTTTTTATATGAAAGGATACTAATCAACTCTCCTTTAGAGGTTTGTTATAGAGAAAATGAGTTTCATTGGCCATACTGAAAGTTACCGAGTTAGATGGTGATCTGAGTAAAAATGGAATCTGTACACAAAAATGCAATTACCCCAGAGTAAACAAATCAACATTCTCAGCAAAAGCTCAGCTGTGACACAGGATTATAAATGTTCAATTAATGATCACAAGCGTAAATGCTGATTTTTAAATAGAAAAGATTGAAATAGTTTGACAAAATGTTACAAATCCAAAATCAAACAGGTGGGAACAGAGTTGTTTGCCCAGCTATGAACCAACATTAAAGGATATTTCAGTTCTTTGGTCCCACCAAAATTTAAGCTGGAGATGAAAATCACTGAACTGTTTTGTAAGTTCTAATAGTTCACCCATTTGTTTCTGGTGAAAGGGAAGACCACTGGATCACTGTCAGAAGAATTAGGTTAGGATCACATGTCCAGTGCACCCCAGATGTCCCTTGACCTCCACTAGCCTTCTGGCCCTTATCTGTAAAATGGGAACATTGGTCTTTCACTGACAGAGTTATTGTCAGGAGTAAATGAGACAGTGTATGTCAGAGTGTCCAGCGTAAGACAGTAATATAGTCAAGGCTCAATGCATGTGTTTTCTAATATACTTTCTATTGGAGTCATGTTATTTTGGTTAAGCACTTTAGTTTCTACTTGGATATACCCGGGCATTGAATCAGTACTCAATCATCTTTTTGATAATTTTTAGGAAAATTATGTTATTCAAGAAAAAAAAATTCATGGAGTTTTTAGACCCTTTGCTTTGCAATATCTAATGATAGTGAATATTTAACTGTCATGTTCAATACAGTCTGGAAAATTTCTTGGTAGAAAGTGTATCACCTCATTAAGCAAGCCAATCTATCACCAACATTTGATCCCAACAAAGAGATAAGCAAAAATAGAGTGGTGGAGTTTCTTACCTTCTTCCCAATATATATTGTTCTCAAGTTCTGGAAACACTGGCAGCCCCTGGTTTTCCTCAGGGAATCACAAAGCTGTCCTCAGGCTCAGGCTGCCTTTCTCAGCTCATCACTAGACCAGAAGAGGTGAAATGAGATATCAAAGACTCCTTTACTTTCTCCCTAGAGCAAGTCTAATAAAGCAGGGAGCTCCCCATACTTTCTGCACCAGTGACAAAGGCATCCCTGAAACAAGGCTTTTCCACATCCACCTCAAAGCCAATGGAGCCACCAAACATCCAAAGGCTCCGAAGAAAACCCTTCCCCAAGCTAAGGTCATGGTTTCTTTGATGTTCCTGGATTCAGACCGTGTACGTTCCTAGTCCGAACTGTTCCCTCCTCTGAACTCTTCCCTCCTCCAAAGTTTGAAATCATTTCTTTAGGAGGAAGGAAAAAATGTGCCACGTTTTCCAGGTCTTTTCTGGACAGTAACGAGTTCATCTCTGCCACCACCGTCCAGCGCGTGCCCCTTCCTCAGGTCAGGACCATGGCTCCCTTAGTGACTGATGACTTACATACAGCTTCCCAGAGCAGGTGGAATGTCGGTGACACACATGGCAATGGAGGTCCTGGCGAGGAGGTGGGGAAGCGCGCTCCCAAGGACCATGCTCTCCCAGGTGGGCTACTGGCGTGTCTACGACCTCCAGCTTCAGGGCTGCAAACAAGAAAACAAAGTGGGAGAGGAGGCTGCAAAGGCCTCCTCCACCATGCTCTGTATTCTTGGGTCAAAAATAAAAAATCAAGATCAGAGACTAATGGCTATTTCAAATTTATTCCGTCTTTAGAAGAAGAGACATAATTCTTTGGTAATGGCAGATTAATCGCAGAAATTAAAGAGGTAGAAAAAAACCAAAAGCCATCTAATTTCAGCTTCTCATCCCAATTACTCTTCAAAGTTAGCAGGGTTTGACCCACCTCATTTTAAATTATTCCAGCACCTCACCTCATCACTTTTTTTTTTTTTGAAACTGTTTCTCACTTTAACATCCTCACCTACAGCACAATTTCTAATCTAGAGCCTAAAAATTTTCTTTTGCTTGGTGTCAGGCCGTTACTCTTATTTATACCTCATTGTCTTTTTTCACACCAGGTGATTATAAAGTAGAACTTCAGGAGATGGCCAGCAGGTCGCCACCTGATGACTGGAGACGGGGGCGGGGGGGGGGAGACAGAGCTCTGAGCCAGCGGCACACTATTTTCCTTATGAAGTAGACAATAATACTTAAAGCACTGCATCTGTCTCATTCCATTCCTACTCAAAATTTCCAAATGCTCTCGGTCATCCCCAGAATAAAGTTCAATCTGCTCTGCCTGGGATTCGAGGCATATTGCAAACTTGTTCCTAGTTCATGTTTCTAGCTGCGACTGCCACTATTTAATTATAAACAAGTAACAGACCAATCTCTTGAATTTCTTTCAAATGGTCTTTGTGGACTTTTGTTGTTGTTTAAGAATGTGCTTTTTCTGATTATAATGTTTCCTCCGTTTTAAACATGCACAGTGAATGACAAACAAAAAAAAAGAAAAAAGAAGGAAGGAAGGGAGGGAGGAAGGAAGGGAAGAAGAAACGATAAGAAAAGGAAGGAAGGAAGGAGGAAGGAAGGAAGAAAGGGAGTCAAGGACACAAACTGCCAATTATCAGTGAGACAGAAATGCTTAGCATGGCTGTTAGTGGAAGAAATGTAAATTTTATCTCCAATAACATGTTAATTATTAAACTATCATATTCGTTAAAAATTTTTAAAGAATGTTATTTCATAAGTATATACAATTTCTTAGCTAACCCCTTATTAATAAGTAATTTGCTTATTTTAAGTTTTTCCCATTGTGCTTTTTCTCTCATCTCCCTGGGGTACCTTTCTATAACAGGAAAGTCTGAAAGCAGCAACAGGTATGTGTGATGTGCCAAGCTGCCCTCCAGAATGTGTGAGCATCACCCCCACTCAGGGCTGGCTGCGAGCACAGTGGTGCATTATGCGCACTGCACAAAGTTTCCTGGCCAAAGAGAGTCTTGGGGGATAGGAGAGTGGGGAGGCCAAAATTCTGGCCATGCTTTACTCGCCAAGACCCATGCCCTATTACAAGTCTGGTCTCTTTTCGTCTTTGTTGTTTTCATTCACAGCAACACTGAAGCTCCCATCTTCTCCAAGGTCTCTGTATCAGTACTGGCTTCTGGGGTTGCATCATCAGAAGTGGAATCTCAGTTCTCATTGACACAACCTCTTATTCTCTTAATATGGTGAATACTGTTTATATCAGGAAACTAGTATGAAATTATTTTTGCATTGTAATTCAATTATATATTTTTCTTATACACAGCCCATTGTCCCAACATCATACATTGAATCATGTATTATTTTTAGAAAACTGCCTTTTACCATGCTGCATTTTATCCATATATGGTTTGATTGAATATCACTGTTATAATGTTTTATTATCCATTAAGGACAACCCCACATCATTTTTCTTCTTTTAAAGAAGTTTTAGCCATTTTTACACATTATTCGCATTATTTTTACTGATACATTTTGGAGCAGTTCAGTTGGAATATTTATTGCAATTGTATTTATATTTACACTTAATTTTAGAAGAAATAAAATACTGTATTCTGTTTGCCTTCCAGGAAAAAATATTTCCTCTCATTAAATTCTATTTTTATGACCCTCGGTGATATCTCATACTTTTTTCATGTAAGTCCTGCACATTTCTTGGTAAGATTACTTATGGGCCTTTTAAAATATTTTCTGTTTATTACTAGGATCCGTTTCTTTAAATTATATTTTCTAAGAGGTTATTGCTGGCATACAGGAAAGTTATTGATTTTTAAATAATTTTCAACCAGGTTACTCACATATATATTTTTAACTATGTTAATTTTTCTGGTGCTTGCCTTGGATTTTCTGAACATACAGTTATATACTCTACAAGCATTATCCAGAGTGCAAATGCCTAGCTGCACTGGGGTGGGCAGAGCTATTACACATCCAGAAACTCAAATGCTGATCTTCCCTCACACCCTTCACCTCCAACTTCTCTTCCCAAAGGCTAAATAACACAGCAGTTTTAGTGCAAAAACGAAACAGAACTCATGTCTGATGGCACACCTGTAATTTAGATTCACAGTAAGAACAGGTCTGGCTTAATGTAACTGTTGATAAAAACCACTGACAAATAACTCGAGCTTTCACAGTCTGCTCAGGGCCACTTACACCCTGTGTAAACAAAGGAGTGAGCTTCAGAACAGCAAGTCGATGAGGTGTTCACGTCCTCAGCAGTATTCTCAAAGCACCTTCATCAAGCATAGGGTTATAACAACTGTTACCACAATTCTGTTGATAACATCACGTCCTGCTCACCAGTCATCCCACGGCACCCAGTGTAGGAGGAACACAGGAGCAGATGCTGCGGTATGAGGCATGGGCAGAGGTGGCCCTGTCCAGGGTGCTGAACCGCACTCCCCGTCACACACTTCAGAACTCCCCGGAGAACATGAGCTAGCTGACTGGGAGCTATGTTGATGGATTACTCATCAAATCTTAGTACCGGCTCTTCAGTTGATCTGCTAAGAGATTTTGTGTTTCTCTGTGATTTTCATTATGTATAAACTATGAATTATATTGATGGCTTCACTGTATTTGTAAACAGTATTTTTCAAATAAAAATGTTTACCTTGGCATAGTAAGAAATTCCCACTGCACTTATGTAAATTCTCATAGATCACTGCTCATGCCTCTGTTTGCAGACTGGACCACATCCTCATTTGTTTTCTAAGTACCTATTAGATGGAGCTCTTCAAGGGCAGAGATGGGCTCTTTCGATTTTTTGCATAGTATTGGAAACATAATAGGTGATCTAGGATTTTTGAAGAGAAAAGCAAGGCAAGACAACTCAAAGCAAAAGAAAATAAGGAAGCAACTGGCTAAAAACTGGCCAGGTATACAGATTCAACAGGAAAAAGAAAAAAGTTTTTATACCCTCATGCCCTCTTTTTTATCTTAACCATATTTACTTTGGGATATAAGAAATGAAAGAAAAGCATAGTTTCATGTGGTGATATTAAGCAGAGAATATAGCTAAAGCCTTTGGACAATTTCTCCCACTGATCAGCTTGTGTATTTTCAGTGAGCAGCGTGAGAGGCACGTAATCATCTGAGAGCAGGTGTCACCTGCTCTGTCACCTGTCATTGGTGTCACCTCCAATGACATGTGGAGGTCCTGAAAATGTGTTCTAATACAAAGTGTCTTTCAGTGACCTTGAAGGTGAGCATCCCTGTTTTTGAGTCAGTCTTTCTCAGATAAATGACTCACTACAGCAGCAGGACCTTATGGGAATGTTAGGCTCCTGAACTGTCTTACCACTGATACCATAAACATCCAAATTTTAGCTGTAGAATTGGAAAAAAAAAAAAAAAAGGAAGAAACAACTTTGATAGGTCTGGAAATCATATCACCTGAGCTTACAAACAAGTTCACTCACAGGCCCATTTTATAGAAAGTACCACAAATGTGTTGCATCCCCAAGCCCAGCCTCTGGACCGTGCTTGCTCTCACAGATGTGCCTAACAGACAACATCTGAAGACGCAGATTGTGATTTGGGTTAAGAAAGAAAGAGATTTTATGACTAATCATGAATCCGGGTAAACTTCCTGAGGTAACACTTTAAATCCTTTCTTCTTGTAATAATATCTCCACATCCTGGTTCTACTGGTCTGCTAGTTTTCCAGGCTCCTTGGGCATTTATTTTAGTTGTCTGAACACAGTATGTTGAGAGGACAGAACAGTCACTTAGAAGCGCACCAGGGAGACGGAATTTTCATCCACATTTCTCTAGAGAATTACATTTGGTCTCCTTTCACTAGAGTACGCATTGCCCTTCTTCAGAATCCACCGGTTTCTGTTTAAGTGCCATCAGATTTGCCACAGAACACTGGGGTTTTATGAAATTTCAATATCTGTCCATGAAATATTTTCGCACTATCTATAAAGAAGTCCTGGTAGAGAGATTTGGGATCTTAAATTAAATCAACTTCCCTTACATCTCTGTCTCCATTCTTGTGTGAATATGTCTCCTCAAGCCAAAAGCAGATGTTGCTTTATGGAAACATTTTGCATAAATATGTTATTTTCATCGAACAGTCAATAAATTCACTTCCTTATAGCAACGTTCCACCTCAGAATGATAAAACCCATCAACTCTCTGCCAACATAGTTTTCATAATAAGTACATGAATAGAAACCATCCGAGATTAAATTTAAGTCTCAGGTGATTGCTACATCACTTCCAAAGACTTGTGATATATGAATGAAGCAAAAGATATTTCAGCATCCAGAGAGCAGTCTTAACAAGGTCAGAATGCTTCATTGGTGAGTAAATCTGTATATTTTTTAGGCATAAATCTCAAGACACGATGTAAGCCTTTTAAGAACATTTCATATCAGTGTCATGTCCCCACTAAGGTAAACTGTCTACATTTTTTGTTTTCTCTTGTGTTTAGATAAAAACAAATACAGTAAGTCCCTTACATACGAATGAGTTCCATTCCAAGAGTGCGTTCGTAAGTCCAATTTGTCAGTAAGACCAACAAAGTTAGCCTAGGTGCCCCACTGACACAGTCGGCTATATAGTATGTACTGTCACAGGTTTATAATACTCTTCACACAAAGAATACATACAAAACAAACAAACAAAAAATAAAGAAACCATTTAAAATCTTACAGTACAGTCCCTTGTAAAGTACAGTAGTCCAGTACAACAGCTGGCATCCAGGGGCTGGCATCGAGGGAACAGGCAAGAAGAGTTACTGACTGGAGGAGGGAGAGGAGGTGGGAGATGGTAGAGCTGAAGGATCATCAGAAATAGGGGACGGAGGGCAAGCTGCAGTTTCACTCACGCCTGACGCTGATGGCGCAGGCTCTGGTTCCTTGCTGGATTCAATGCTATCTAACCTCTTGAAAAAACGATCCAGTGATGTCTGGGTAGTAGCTCTTTTTTTCTCATCATACATGACATGGTAGCACTGGATTTCATTCTGAACGGCTGCTGCAACCTTCGTGTCCCGTTCTACGTTTGGGTCCTGTACCTCAAAAACTAACAGTGCCTCCTCAGATAAAGAAAATCCCCTTGCCATTTCCTGCGTCATGAATCTCTTTGGTTCTTCAGTTACTTCTTCTTCCACTTACTCCTAGACATCCTGGGCTTGAAATAAAGATACTGTACTCCTGTATTCTATACAGTACTGTACAGTAAAGTACATGAAGGCACAACCACTTGTAGAGGATGCACGCATGTGACAGTGTATGCCAGACACGTGAATTAACTTACGTGATTGGACACGTGGACACATGTTCACGTCTTTGAAAGTTCGCAACTTGAAGATTTGTATGTGTGGGACTTACTGTGATCCTAGAAATACCTGCATGAGGTCATCTCCTATAATGGGGGGAGGGTAGGAGATTGGGACTGACTCTCCTGCTAGAAACAAACTGAAATTGCTGGATGAAACACAAAAACATCCTCTTAAAGACATCAGTCAGCTAACAAGATGGTAAGGAATGACTAGCCAGATCTGAGGGGCAAGTTTGAATCCAGAGAAAAGGGGGCCACTGACCTTCCTTTCACCTGAAGCCTTTACCACTTGGAAACTTTGAATTTTGGCTGGAGGGGGCATATGGAAAGAGGGAAACAGGAATCAAATCCAGGGTCTGCTTGAGGTGGAGGGTCTAAGAGACTTTCCCCATATTCAGCTGAGACCACAGTGGCTACAGGCCCCCAGGGCAAATCTGACATTCACATCTACCAGATTTACATCATCTAAGAGGCCCAAAACACTCAAGACGTGAATTTAACTAGATTCCAGAAAGACTAGGTGTGGAACGTAAACAATGAAAATCTTTCTGAAAGCAGTGGTTTTCCAACTTGAGCACGCATCAGAATCACACAGAGGGTTGTTAAAACACATACTGCTGGTCCTCAACTCCAGACCTTCTGATTCAGTGGGTGTGGGATGAGGCCCAAGAATTTACATTTCTAACAAATTCTCAGGTGATGCTGATGTTGCTGGTCCAGGGGCCACACCTGTAGAACCACTGCTCTAGACGAACATACTTTTATCCTAGGCTTCAAATTATCTCCACAAAAAAGTTTGCAAGGATATGGAGGAGCATAGGATAAAAGATAAATAAGCACTCAAAGAAATAAATATGGGCAAAAATCAAAAGCAGAGCTGCAAGACTTCAAATGCTGGAATTATCAGTCACAGACCATAAAACTACTATGCTTACTTAACATCTACGACTGAAAGAAATAAGAGTCAAGCTTAAAACGTCTTTAGGAATAAGAAACTGTAAATACTGATAGCACAGATTTGAAAAAAAAATTGCAAACAGATATGCTGGAAGTGAAAAAGAAAGTAAAGAGATGAGATTAACAACAGATTAGATGAAGCTGAAGGGAGAATTAGTGAGCTGGCAGATAGGTCAGAAGGAAGAATCTAGGTCAGAAGTCAGGAAATTATAGTCCACAGGCAAATTCTGGCCCATTGCTTGTTTTTGTAAATGAAGTTTCATTGGAACACAGCCATGGTCATTCATTTACATATCGTCTATGGCTGCCAGGGCCTGAACTAGGATTATGAGAGAGTGAGATACCTAGGAGGCAAAATTTAAGAATGCATTCACTATCAGGCAAATGCCGCTTCTGCACTTGCCAGACTCTGAAAGTAAGTACTTTCTTAATTTAAACCCTTGGCCCTCTCTTGGCCTTGGGAGGAGGCATGAGAGGGTCTTTTGAGTGGTAAACATATGGAGCTGCTCATTTTTGCTGTAATAACTATAATTGTACAGTTTTCTGTATTTATTTCAACTTCCAAAAAAATTTTTTTGAGAAATGCTCCTCTGAATCAGGTTAAAGAAGAAATAACAATAAAAATTAGACCCATTTTAAACTCAATAATTATGAAAAGACTACCTATCAAAGTAAGTTGGCTGAAGTTAAGACAATAATGAGTATATTGGCAGAGCAGATAAGACAGATATAAGCGTACGTGGGCATCTACGTTAAAAAGCAGCACATCCGATGAGGCAGCCATTCTCCTCCTGAGTATAAGCCTTCAGGAAACCGTGTCCTTGTGCCCAAAGTTACATGTACAGGAATGTCTACGGCAGAATTATTATACTGTAGAGCTATAAAAATGATTGCATTACAGCGAAACGCAAAAAGCGTGCGACTGAATCTCACAAACATAATGTTGTACAAAATAAGCAAAGGGAACATAATACACACCATATCATTCCGTCTATATAAAATTCAAAAGCTGGCAAAACTAAGTCTGAGTTAAGAAGTGCCTCCAGGTAAGGGGAAAGGGTTACGATCCAGAAGGTATACAAAGTGATTTTCTGTTCTTACAAGAGTTGATTTCTTAACATGAGTGAAGATCATACAGTATTTGCTCTTTAATTCTTTATTAAACTATACATTTATTTTATGCACTTTTCTGCATATATGTCAAAATTTTTAAAAATGTTTAAAAAAAGAAAAGCCACATATGGGGATTAATTGAATAACAGGGCATTAAGATAATAGTTTTTCCATTTAACTACAGACTTTCCTAATATTTCTGAAGTTGCACGCTATTATGGCATCAAATCGTCTAACAGTGCGCTGCTGACTGAGGTTCTTGAAACACCAGCTGCTGTGAACCTAAAGACTGTATACAGCGGTCTGCTGAATGGTTCATTTTAATAAACGTGGGGAAAAAAACACCTGCTACTATGGAAAATACAAAATGTACACAGAAGTAGACAGAAGAGTATAATGACAATTTAGGTATTACTCACCCAACTGGAATATTTACCAACATTTTGCACATGCAGTTTTATCCACTCTCCTCTAATTCTTCTTCTGAATGTTCTAAAGGAAAACCCAGATATCATGTCATGCATCTGCAAATACATCATTATTTAATTTTAAAACATAAAAACAGCTTTTGATATCACCACCAGGGCACCACTATCACACCAAACATTCCAATAATTCTTTAATACCATCAATATATGTTTAATTGTACTTTTTATCTCAACCATAATTTTATAGTTGTTTTCTCTGAAGCAGGATCTATATAAGGTCTATACTTTGCATTTCATCATACTTCTTCACTCTTCTCTGCTCTTCAGCCCACTCCAATTTTTTTTAATGCCACTGATCTATTGTAGAAAATAGATCATTTGCATTGTAGAAGGTCCCATGTTCTGGGGTTGGCTGCTTCCTTGTAGTGTGGATAATCTTTTTCTTTATCTGCCTTTTACTTTCTTTTTAGAAGTATACAAACTTACCTTCCAATCTTGATACCATGCGCAGAAACCACGGCAGCAGCAGCCTCTGCTAGATTACACGTGAAAACTCACTTCACACCCTAAGAGAAATAAAGATCACTTTCAAAAACATTCATTCAATTGACAATGGTCGGGTCCAAACCATCTATTTCGTGCAATAATAACTGCATTGCTACAGATCCAAATCTGGTTACAGTAAAGACTTCAGAATTAATGGACTTTTGCACTCATTATGTTTAGGATAATGAACTCTCTTCCAATTAACTGCTATTCCTAAACCCTAAATCAGTCTCTCCTGTGCACTCAGGAAAGTCCCACTTACAGCGTGAATCTCTTATTTTATAGAGCAGAGTTTCTCATTTGTGGACCATGTACTGTGTCTTCATTACATTGACAGGATACCAATTCTAGATAAATTGAGAAACAGGATTATTACAAGCTTTTAAATAATAAAATTAATAACCAGATTTCAAGTTAACAATATTAAAAATATTTTGTGTCAGTGAGATGGATGATATTATTTGAAAGTTTTCACCAACTTATTTGTACTAGGCTGAATAATGACTGCCTGGGGATGCAAATCAGGTCCTGTATCCAGTGAATTACTTCATTTATTCTTTATTTCTACCAAATCAGAAATTCTTAACATATTAAGACAACAAATACAAGTCACCTAAAATGAGTTTGAATGTTTTGTGTTTCTGCCTTATAGTTCTAGATATTTGGATCGAACATGAAATATATCCAAACTATGGGGAGATTTCATATTGAATATGATGCCCTGCGTGCCGAAAGATGCTAAATTGATTACTACATCGCATTCAAAAGCATTTGAATGACCCGGAAGGGGAAGAGTGGTAAATGTATTTATTTTAAACTCTCTTTTTTTGTATTTATTTATGGAAAACATTTCTTCGTGTTCTGTGGCACCATTTAAATTTGTTTTTAAAATATATCACAGTGGGTCAATGATTTTCTTATCTGACAAGTGAAGAAGAAAAAGAACCATACTCTTGGCAATTGAGTTCTATGTACCAATTTAGACTTCTTAAGAAATCTGTTGTCTTATCAGCAATATTAACATCATATTGTCACTAAAGTAATATATTCAGACTATTCAAGTTACTCTATGTATTTTTGAGATATGTCACAAAGCAAAAGTGCCTGAAATCAGAGAAATAGACCTTAATCTTTTATCGATGCCGTGAATCGTTAAAGGAATCTTACCCCTCATTTGAAAAGCTCCCAGGAGCACCCTCCCCCTTGACAACTAGCATACTTCAGAGGGAAAAAGTGAGTCTGGCTTTCACTTCTAGCCCGTATATTTGAATAGCAACCTGAAAAGTGAGACATTCAATGGCCACGATTACCGACACTCACAAGGTTTTCTCTTTACTTGAACACTAAATTCAGATTGGGCATATTACCAGTTACTGACTGAATATTTGACACTTAGATGCTTGCTATTTTATTTGCATATCAAAACCCTACTCGTGACACATATAGTGATTACTGCTTGTTACTGATACCAAACACGTTTATCCAATCGTAGTTAAAAAGATTATTGTGTATTTCCCCATATACTAACTGAAAATGGATCCACGTCAGGACAGTCCTCCACTCATCAAGCAACATATTGGCCATAAGCACAGGTGACGGCTCTTCCACAATGCACGTCATGGACACCTATCTGACTTTACCTCCCTCCACTGTCCCCTTGACACACGACGTTGCAACCAGACAAGTCTTCTTTCTTTGGCACAGAAAGGTCCCGCTTTTGCTTGCCATGGTACCTTTGCACGAGCTTGTCCCTTGATCCCTGTGGATTCTCTTATTTCATACGGCTGCTTCCTCTCATCATCTTTAGCTCAGTTAAAAGCCTCAGTAAAGTCTATCCTAACTTCTCAATCTGTATTACCACACTCCCAGTCCCTTACCACCACATCCAGAAGGGATAGTAAAAAACTATTTAATGATCTCTAAAGCATGAGCACCAATCAGAAGGGATGCAAGCTGCAGACTACATGCATAGCCAGATGGGTGCATAGTTGCTGAATATACACCCTGACAACATTAAGCTCTCTAGTCTCTTCAGGGCATTTGTCACTTTCTGAAATGAATCTTGACTTGGCTGTTATGTGGTTCCTCCCAATGAGAATATAAGCTCTACAAGAGCAGAGCTTTCTTCACCACTGCGTCCCTAGTACCTAAAAGTTTGTCACACGTCACCAATCAACAGGTGTTAATAACAGGTGTTAAATATGGACCTTGATAAGTGCCTGACTTTGCTCTTTGAATGAAGCCTCTATAGTTTCCATTTCTTATGTGCCATGAGCAACAGCATTAGATTATCACAGATAGGAAAACCTTATTTTGTTGCCATTCTAGGAAAAACTCAACGAGTTTGCAAGAGATTACTGAACTTTGCTTAAAATGAATGGTGCAAAAACACGAGTGGTGGGCTTCCCTGGTGGCGCAGTGGTTGAGAGTCCGCCTGCCGATGCAGGGAACACGGGTTCGTGCCCCGGTCCGGGAAGATCCCACGTGCCGCGGAGCGGCTGGGCCCGTGAGTCATGGCCGCTGAGCCGGCGCGTCCGGAGCCTGTGCTCCGCAACGGGAGAGGCCACAACAGTGAGAGGCCCGCATACTACAAAAAACAAAACAAAACAAAACAAAAAAACACGAGTGGCTCCCTACCTTTGTTTGACAGCACCTGGCAGACTTGATTGGTTCTCACCAGTCCATGGACACTGCCCACTCCCACCAAGAACCACCAGGGGCCATGGACCACACGTTGATAAACACTTTTGCGGAGCAAAGTTTGACTTCAAGTCAATAAACATCCAAATTCCACTGGAGCCAAATTAGGGAATTTTCAACTAAATTTCATACTGTTTGTCTTATATGAAAGTAAAACCCAAGAAAATAGTAAGATAAAGTTTTTTAAAGTGGCATGGAAAAGACCATAAATATAATCAGAAGTTTCAGCAAAATTTCTAAAATTTTAATAATGATCATTATATTTTCCCTACACACAGGGACAGTAGTCACAGAATTTACTAAATGCTTTTAATGTACCAAACAGTCTTCTGAATTTTCTTCATCTGTGAAATAAGGATAATAGAACCTATTCTAGGGGTTGTTGTGAGGAATAATAAGATACACAGGAAGAGCTTAGCACACTGTTTGGCAAGGCAGTAGATGCTCAATAAATACTGTTATTAATAATGATTTCAGCAATTTTAAAAGACGGATATGAAGTACAAATCCTAACATCTCTAAGAGTTTGTGACCTTATTATTCCAGGAATGTCCTAAAAATCGTCATGCTCAGAAACTGGGTAAGAGAATGTCAACTGAAAAAAAAAAAATGCACAGCCTAAAAGTTGAGAATTATGTTTTATTTGGCAGTCAAAACTGAGGACTTTAGCCCGGGACACAGCATCTCAGATAGCTCTGAAGGTCTGCTCCGAAGAGGTAAGGGGGGAGCGAGGATACACAGGAGTTTTTGCAACAAAGACCAAGTACTCTGAACGTCAAAAGATTACTGTTAATTAAAGAAAATCAGACATCTCAAATTAAGGAATTTAGTGCTTTTCTACGTACGGGAAGATGCAAAAGTCTGGGCTCATTGAAATCATTCCTTTGATCTGCACCTCAGCTATCTGGGGCCACTGTCCAGTGCTTTCTCATCCTGAATCCTTGCAGGGTGCACCGTTGTGGGGCTGCAGTGGCTGAGGGCTTGATGGCAGGCATCCTGTCTCCATCCTGAGCTCCCTCAGGGCTCACCGTCCGGGCTGCTGTAATGTGATGGCTTGATGGCGGCAACATCCTTTGTTTACTGATACGGCAGCAACACTTTTTTTTCATTGGTAAGAAGGAGATCCAGTGCTGTGTAATAAAGTACCAGTCCTCTCCATCTTTCAGTATCCCTTAAGTGAATAGCTTCAGGAGAAGAAGTCAGTTAAAAAGTTTATAGTGACTGTGAAAACTCCTCTTCCAAGCTCATACCCCAAAATGCCAAAAAAACAATGAATATAATTATGAATATATATGACATCGTTACAGAGTTCAAGCTCACCCTGCTCACCGCAGGGCAGGCCAACGAACTGAAGACGGGGTGCTGAGGCAGGGAATGCGACTTTATTCGGAAAGCCGGCAGATGGAGAAGACAGCAGACTAGTGTCTCTGAAAAACCATCTTCTCTAGGTCTGGATGCCAGTTTCTTTTATAGAATCAGAGATGGAGAGGAGGTAAGGAAGTAAAGTAAAAGGGCCATCGTCTTGCAAAGCATCTCCTGGAATGACCAGCCTCGGTGAGGGGATGAATTAGTTTCTTTTTTCTAGCAGCCATTCACAGGTGGGCAGGGTTCCCTGCAGCAGGCCATTATGTATGATTATAATAACAAAAGCAACGAAAAGCAAAGGTTAAAGTCGAAGAAACAGATCCAACGTGGAGTCCGATTTAGCACTTCCCCGTTACAACATGAATATAATTATAGAATTATGACGCTGATGGGGATTCATCGTGCAACATCCTGCTTTTACAGATGAGGGACATGCATCTCAGAGGGTAAACTATCGGCCAAGAGTCCTGCAACTACATTCATTCAACCCAGTAATGTCTGTTGAGTGTTTACTCTGTACAAGGTAACCTACCTGCTATTACAAGGAATAAAACATTAAAAAACAAAAAACAAAACATAAAGGATAAATTCTGCCTCCAAGCAGTTCACAGTAATGGGAGAGGAGAAAACACAAGTATCAAAAAAAATGACAATAGAATACGTGATACAGACACTCACTGGTAGATCAAAAAAGAGATTGCTTCTGCCTTGATGCAAAACAGAGAAAGGATTATTCCTTTAAATAAGCTTGTAGATGAGCCTTGAAGGCTGTCTTGGCTTTCACCATGCTGGGATGAAAGGTGTGATGATCCTTCTAGGTGGAAGGATCAACAGAAGCAAAGGTAGCAGGGGAAAATTAAGGGCAAATTCCGGGGCCATAGAGCTGTCCAATGTGATTGGTGCCTTGGGTGGAAGAACGGTAAAAACTGGCTACAAGTCTGTAAATAAAGGTTTGGACTGCTCTGTAGCCAGCCTTAAACATCCAACCAGAGGAGTTTAAACTTAATTCAGAAAGCTGAGAAGACACCACAGGCTCTTTGCCAGGAGAATGGCTTTATATAAACTGTGGTTTAGGAAGATCTGTAAATGCGGTGAGGAATGATTTCTATCAGGGAGAAACTAGAACTGGGGAGATGAGTTTCTTTTGCTGTAATATAGATCAGAAATATATCCTTTACCTCGCATACTGACAGAGGCCATGGAGAGAGGAGTAAAGAGACAAGAAAACAGTAGCCATAGAGTTGATTGTGTTTGGCAACATATTGCATTTAGGATTAAGAGTCAAAGATAAAAGAACAGACGAGATGAGACCAATAGCAAAGAAAGAGTTCCTCCGGGGAGAAAAGATGAATGGTTAGGTTTTTGGCCTTAAGGCTGATGTCCTGACAATGCATTCCATTCATTTAGGGAAGATAAACAAAACAGTGTGAGCTGGCAGAAGCAGATTCAGGACTGGGGGAAGAGACTGAAGTGAGAAAGCTAGATTTTGGAGTCCTCTACAGGGAGGTGATCAAGTGTTTGGAGTCGGTAATATCAGCGAAGGGTCAGCTGAAGGGAGAAGTAGCGACAGTAGGAGGTGAAGGCCTGGGGATTGTTTTCTTTAATCCCTTCTTATAGTAGAAAGAAGAGCTGTCAGATGAGCCATAAAGAGAGTCTGGAGAACAGGAAAGGAGCGACCACCCTGTTTTGCCGAAGTTTTACTTTCGTTCTAGGTTCAAAGGATTCGTTAACAAAAAGACACCACTTGTCACACAAATAGACAATTTCAACTTAACTTTAATAGAAAATCATTAAAAAGAAAGAAATAGAAATGAAAAGGGAAAGAAAAGTAAAAGCACGTACATCACCAAATTGGGCCGACACCTATATCCAGACTGGAACAGCGCTGGGAACTCCCTCAAACAGCAATCTGGAGTCCCAAGTGGGAAAGGTCCCGGGCAGTGGGTCCACTCTGCGGGTGAGACTTCAAATTGCAGTTTAGGGGAGTCCCGCTTATAGTACCAGGCTGCAAACTGATATCATCAGTTTGTGTGCAAATATGCATCTCTGGGTTTCCTCAGCAATGCTCTTTATCTCATTTTGTGTATCATAAGAATTTCTAGACCCCCCCCCCGGAAATGGCCAGGTCCCCAGGCTCAAGAAACTCTGTGATCCACTCCCTTCTTTATCTTAAGTGCTGCCGGACTTGCTGGCGGCAACTCACAAGCAGACATTAGTCCAGGCAAGGTCACGAATCTGAATATCGCCTCTGAAGTTTCAACAAAACATCCTCTAACACACCCTTCCTTGCTCTCATAGGCAGTAATTGCTGGGGTGGAGGGAGAGTAAGGCAAATATACATACATATATATATATATATATATATACGTATATACATAATATATATGTAATAGATCTCCCCACACAAGTCAGAAGAGAAGCCCATTATTACTCCAAGAAGAATGCATCTCTCCTCACTGTTTATAAATCTGAAGGTCGCATACTTGCACACCTCTGCTTCCCTTTTTTCCACATGCAGTAAAAGCATCTACTTCCTGAAGGAAAAAAAAAAAAAGCCAGTAGAGGAGAAGATGTAAGCCTAAGAAAGGATAATCTATGACAGCAACATGCTTTAAAATACAGAAAGAGAATCAAGAACATTAACAGAGTGGGGTTTTTTTTAGGAAAGGAGGCACTATGTCTTTCTTTTTTCCTCAGACAGATGAAAAATATGTCAATTCTAGTGAACATTTGTTCAGTGCCTATGACCGTGCTCCACGCCTTGTACGCTGGAATTAGAGATGCGCATGGGAAAAGGTGCGCTACAGGGAACCCAGACTTTCGTGGGAGGAGCAGCCCAGTCAATTAAGCAAATAAAAACAATCACTTTACAAAATTCCGCTGCGCTTGCGCCAGGAGCTCAGCACTAAGGGAACAGAGGACATGGATCCTGCCTGCAGGAAAGGGGAAACGTCTGGAACAATGGACATTTGCTTGTAACTAGAATAAAAACTAAGATTTTGCCAGATAAGTTATGGAAGAGAAATTCAGGCTGAGAGAACGTGAGCAAAGTCACAGAGAAGTGAAACAAAAAAGAAAGGAAAGGGCCTGGGATACTGATAAAGGACAAACGGACGAGTTAGGGTCCTGGGACCCCATGTCCTCAGTGGAGGGAGGTCTAGACTGGAGAGGGCTTGGGAAGGGGGCTGAGGATGTGAGACCACTGAGGACTGAACCTTTGAAGAGGGTTCACAAGAAATACACAAGGGGTGTGATGTGCCGCTCTGAGTTTAGGCTCCTGAATTTCCAGTGAGCTGGGAAGCATGCTCATGTGAATTACTCTCAGCCACAGCAGATAAGGAAGAATGAAAATTTGCCTCTCCTGACTCCTAGTGAATGTTTTTCCCCAAAAATACACTACTGGCTAGTGAGCTGTCATGGCAGGAGAGGCCAGACTCTTGTTTTGCTGGGTGATGGTACCGGATGTAGAGATGGTGTGAACAGGCACCTGACTTGTGAATCCTCAGAACTGATCTGGGAAAAGCTGCCCTCTTCAGGCCCTCATTAGAATCAAATAACCACTGAGACATTAAAAATAATGAAACCAGGGGACTTTGAACAATATGTCTTGCTGGATTAAAATTCAGTTACTTTTACAAAACAAAGTTACTTTATTATCCAAAATCACAGAAGCACAGAGCTATGCGAGCTCAAATAAACAGTCACTAACCCTGAATCCCAAAATTCAAGAACCAGCTAGGGCACACGCATGCACGCGCACACACACACGCACACACGTGCACGAGCACACATACACATACTCACCTTGGCCCTTAGCTAATAGGCACTTTTAATCTATATTTTACTATAGAAGATAGTACAACCTATGCAAAAGGAAGGACAGTAAAATGAACATTCTTGTACCTACTATCTTGCTTCTATAATTACAACCTCATGGCCAGTCTAAGCTGATGAACTTTTAAATTCTTTTACATTTTAAGAGGACACTATAAGGACTTAAAGAGTTGTAAAAAAAAAAAAAAAGTGACGAAAGTATGCAAGAGAATGGAAGTTATTTCACGCCCACCAATGGTCCACATTAGCTTCCCTGGGCTGCAAAACATAAAACAAAAAGTTGCAAAAGCCTCTTTTAAATATACATGGAATGAACCATAAAGAGAACACAGAACAACTGGATTCCACCCTCACAAAAGACCAATAAAATGATAAGAGCTTAAAATCTCCCGAGAGAGTTTCCATAAGCCCTGAATAATTTCTGATGACAGTATAATTTAACACTGGAATGGGATTCTATAGGAAGCTGTGAATTTCCATCTGCGATGATCACTAAAAATATCATCCACACCCATGTATCTGTGGGGTGTGGAGCCGTCAAGTAAGTATCTTTCTATGTTACTGACTTATTTGTGTACTAAGTCAAATCATACTGCGTGGAACTAAGTAGTTATACTAAATTCTAAGTGATTTAATCAATTTTCAAATGCTGAAGTGTGTTACTACTTCGAATTTGGTGTAAGTGTAGTTAATTTGCTAAGGATTTGCACACAATGCAGTGTTGTGTTTTTAGGGGAAAAAACCCAGCAATCAATAATCTCATCAATCTTTGTTAATGTGATCATCTTACAAAACATACAATTTAATCAGTTCCAATTATTAAAACAACTCTGGGCCCCAGTGATACCCCTTAATTCTGTACAAGGAAGGGCAAACCATCCAGGGCTTTTCACCTAACTCTCCAGGTGGTCCTTCCAGCTCAGGGAAAAGTAACTGAGTTGTTAACTGGCCCAAGAATCATCTGATTTGTATCACTTTCCTCTCCTTTACGCAACTTTCTTTGATCTTCAACCACTCTCGGACTAGCAAATACTACTTTACACAGATTCTCATGATATACAAATATACATCCTGCTAAATCTACTCTTAGCACTTCTAATTATCATTCAATCACTTGAAAATGTTTTCTTTCTTTCCTTCTCTTTAGACATATTGTGAGTTTTTAAAAAGTTATTTCAACTATGGCTAATAAATGTTAGTGTGGTGGTAGGTCTGTACCTGCATCAGGAATTTTGAAAACAATTATATATATAGTAAGGAACAAATACCACCCCTGACATGTTAAAATTCCACTGAAGCTCCCTTTAAAGTTACTATCCTTACCATCCCTTGATAATTAATCTGCTTTTCCTCAAATGCCAGCATGTGAGAAAAAACTCTTAATTTGTATGTTTATCCAACTCTGGTGTTGACTAAGACCTAGGCACTGCTAGGCTAGGAGTAAACAGTGGTGAGCAAAACCAGATGTAGCCCCTGATGTAATTCAGCCTGAGACACTAATCAAATGTTCTCATCTTGGTCCTAACCTTTAAAGCAATGAGAATCCAACGAAGAGTGTTATCTGTGAATGAGTCCGAGCATGTGTGTATGTGTGTGTGTGTGTGTGTGTGTGGTGTGCACGTGTAGAGAAGTGTCACATTCACATTTGCGTTTGCATTGCCAAAAGATCACACTGGTTTCAAGGTGGTAAAATCTTAAAAATAATTTGTATTAATTTGTACTTTTTTGGTTTATCACCAGCGCTAGGAAATATGTTCTCTTTATTGTGAATATAAAGTTTTTATCTACGTATGCACAAATTTGGTTTATCTGAGCTAGTCTAGAAATCTAACCAAAGCTTTGAGCAGTCTGCAAGACACAGTGCCACCCAAGTACCAAATATCTTGTAAAAAGACTAGAAAAATAACCAGTCATATATATGGACCTGCTATTTCTTTCTGGCTTATTATGCCCAAACTAACGTTTTCTATGAACAATTACTTAATTATCTACTTAAAATAGATAATCTGAAGTAAATCTGATGACTGTTCAGTCAGATATTTTAAAAATAATGAGCACTTAATATTCTTGTTTATCTTAAAACATAATTGCATTTATTCGAATACAGTGAAATGAAAATAAGTGGATAGTTTTTAATTAAACGTCATGACCTCATTACAGGGATACCTGCATCCCAGTTTGCCCAGAACTTGGGAGTTTGCAGAGACATGGGATGTTCAGTGCTAAAACTGGGGCACTCCAGACAAACTGGGACTTCAGTCAATAAACACTGAGGTACATAACAAGTAAGCGTCAACTGCCCTCAGTGTTTAAGTACGACTGTGATTTTCCCTGTTTCGTCTGTTTATTTAATTCTGAGCTTCCCAAGTAAGAGTGAAAAATTAACACTAAATCGTGACCTGGGAGACCCCAGGACTCATTCTTTGAGGCTGTAATTTGTTCAAGCTTCAGTTTGGTCCAAGGTTTTGGCCTGATTGTCTGAGTTACTCATTTTCTTTTCTGCTGTTCACTAATAGTCTCTGAAACAACAGGAGGACTTGAAAATACTACATGTTCATTCTCATCAAAGAAGTTTTAACAGAATGCAGGTGATACATCTATTGCTTACCGGGCCAGACGAATTTTCCATCTGGTCTGTCTTCATGACAGAGGAGTTGTTGGCGTGCAAATTTCTTACCACGGAACAAGCTAAGAAGATCCGACTTTCCTATCTTCTCGTACCAATTGGAAACAATAATTAAATGGCAAGTGTTACTGATACACTTGGCTCTTAGAATCCACAACAGTCACCATGAAATGAAAAGAGAAGTAATAACAGGAACGCACTGAAACAAGACAGGAGAGAAAAGACAATGAATGTATACATATATCCCCATATCCCCTCCCTCTTGCTGGTTCACTTTGTTATACAGCAGGAACTAACACAACATTGTAAAGCAATTATACTCCAATAGAGATGCGAAAAAGTAAAATAAAATAAAATTGTTAGACTAAGAAAGAATGGATAATTAATGTATTTTCTAATCAATATAGTAAGAATGAGAAACTAAAAAGTTCCAGTTTGATTCAAAATAAGGTTTGAGCTACATGTAGGCAGGGGAAACCATGCAATTAGGGGGTGAGAGTGGTTGCGTATATTTGATGTTTTTAACAAATTTTTTATAGAGTAAGTTCATGGCTTTATAATGAAACAGAGAGTCATAATAGGCTGAGACAACATCCAAAAAAAACTACTTGGACTGGAGCCACTAAATCTTTTCTTTTTTTTAAGCTGCATTTGGAGTGAATTCCAGTTTTATACAGATTCACTGAATATAATCAAAACAAAGAGTAAATTATCGACTGCGTTTTCTAGTAACCATGAACGTTCAAATGGGAGCACCCTTTTTTTACTTTCCTTTTTCCTTTTTTAGAATGAAAATTAATCAGAACAAACCAGGCGCTCTCAGTGTAAGGACCTCGCTCTCAGCCTTGGAACTGATCCAGGAGAGCCCCGGACAGCGATGCCAGGGACACAAGGTAGATGGTCTCCTGAATGTCACTTTGTATATATTATTTGAAAAATGAATGTTGTGTCTACATTTGTCACATTTAAATGCCAGATTGGTGTTATCATATGTGACTGAACTTTTCAAGGAAGCAGAGTGATACTGAGGGATTTAGAAAGCTGCATATACACAACTAGGGAACTTAATTATAAATAATGCAGTCTGTGTATGTAAATACCACAGAAACATGTGTTAAATTAAATCACTGGCAACTTAAAAGTTTGTGCTTCTTCAACACTGTCCCACTGGAGTACTTCATGGAAATATAAGTTAAATGAGGAAACAGCGTTAGTCATAATGCCCTTCAGAGACTTAAAAACTATAAAAATGCTTTATGTCACTCTACACAAGGACACGTCAGCATGCAAGGCTTACATTTTGCCACGATTTACAATTTTGAAGCTTATCTTTCATATATCAAAAGACAATTCTATCAGCTCAATTCAATGTGTAATTAAGTTCTTTGAAAAACATGCTCTAGGATGGGCACAATTTGCTCAGTACTCAGGAAGCAAAAATCTAAATAAAATGTAGGGGTATTTTTGAGAATAAATTCGAAAATGCATAAAAAATCAATCAAACACAACTAATGAGCTACTCTTAAAGGTTATTCTTCCACTTAATTACAAAATCGTAATCCTAGTTATGTGAATGCTAAGAAGCATGGATGTCACTGGAAGAAAAAAAATGTGGTATTTAAAATGTCAATAACAGGGTTTTGGAAAAAAATGAAGATTGTCTGAAAAATATTCACTTGTTATTATGTAAGCAAAACAATTTAATTATTAAGCACTAGCAGGTGAAAACACAAGGAAAGCCACATCTAAAACACAGTCTGTATATGACCTTTGAAAAGTGAAAGTTTGGAGGCAACTTATCCTCAAAAAGATGAAAGTTTGGAGGGTACACAGTGAAGAAGTTGTGATATTCAAAACCATGGCTTCTATTTATTTATATTGTGTCAGATGGTATGTTCATATTAATTTTAGTAGAAAAATACATGCAATGACAGTTTAGTTAATACAGATGCCATTTTAATATAACTTCATAAGTTATGAAAAAATGAAGCAACGCTGATTGATATGAGAACTTTCTGTGCCCCTCTGTTATTCCACCCTGTGGAAAAAGCCTAGCACCTTGACCAATATCGATTAACTGCCACCATCTCCTCCGATGTATATTTAGGGATGCATTTAACATAGGTCATCAGTCAGTTTTATTCCCAGACTATCTTCAGGCAGAATCCTTAGGGATCATCTGGTAACCTCCTCCTTTTTCAGGTGAGGGAGAAACACACACACACACACACACACACACACACCCCCCTCCCAAGACACAGTGTGTAAAATTGGTGTTAATTCTTTAAACATGCGGAAAAATTCTTCAGTGATGCCATCTGGGCCTCTATATTTCTTTTTCAGGAATTTTTAAGTTACAACATCAGTCTTAATAGTTATAATGCTATACAAATTATCAGTTTTATACTGAGTGAGCGGTAATAGTTAGGTTTTTCAAGGAATTGGATTATTTACAAAAATTGTCAGATTTGTGTGTGTAAATTGGTTTGTAGTATTCCCTTATTATCCTTTTAATGTCTGATGGGTCCATAGTGATATACAGTTTCTTTCCTGATATTGATGATTTGTATCTTCTTTTCCTTTGTCAGTCTTACCAGAACTTTATCGATTTTTATTTAATCTCAGAGAATCAGTTCTTTGTTTTATTGATTTTCCCTATTATTTTTGTTTTGTTTTCAATTTTATTGGTTTATGCTATTATCTTTATTAGTTTTTCCTTGGTTTGGGTTTATTTTGCTGTGCTTTTTCTACATTCTTGAGGTGGGAGCTTCAATTATTGATTTAAAACTTCCTTTTCTGATGCATGCATTGAGTGTTATAAATTTCCTGCTCAGCACTATTTTAACTGTGTCCCACAAATTTTGATGTGTTGTATTTTTATTTTCATTACGTTGACACTTCTTCTTTCACCCATGGATTATTTAGGAGTTGTTTAATTTCTAAGTGTTTGGAGAATTTCCTGTTATTGATTTCCTGTTCAATTTTGTTGCGGTTGGAGAACACAATCTGTATCTATCAAATTTTTTATACTTGACGAGTTTTGTTTTATGGCCCAGGATATGGTAAATCGTGGTATACTTTCTGTGGGACCTGAAAATTATGTGTTTTGCTCTTGTTGGATGGAGTGTCTCACAAATGTTTATTTGATTCTTTTAATTGATAATGAGTTCTTTCATATCCTCACTGATTTTCTGCTTAATTGTTCTAACAACTGTTGAGAAAAGAGTATTAAAGTCTCAACTATAATTATGGATTTGTCTAATTCTCCTTTCAGTTTCATCAGTTTTTGCTTCACATATTTTGTAGCTCTGTTGTTTGGTGGATACATATTAAGGAATGCTATGTTTTCTTGGTAGAATAACTCTTTTATCATCATATAATATCTATCTCTCATGAGTCTTTGCTCTGAAGTCTACTTTATCTAATATTAATATTGCCACTTCTGCTTTTTTTGATTAATGATTACATATCTTTTCCCATCACTTTACTGTTAACCAGCCTATAGTATTATAACTGAAGTCAGTTTCTTGCAGACAGCATATAGTTGGGTCATGCTCTTCAATCCACTTTGCTAATCTCTGTCTGTAATTGGTGCATTTAGACCATTTACACTAAATGTAATAATAGATATGTTAGGGCTTAAGTCTGCCATTTTTTATTTGTTTAATGTTTGTTCTCCAATTTTTGTTTTCTTTCTCCTGCCTTACTGTTGGTTACTTGAACATTTTTAGAACTCCATTTTCATTTATATGTAGTATTTTTATTGCATGTCTTTGTATAGCTTTTTTGGTGGTTGCTCTAGGTGTTGCGCTGTATATACATAACCTATCACAGTCTACTGATGTTATCATTTTACCAGTCTAAGTAAAGTGTAGGAAATTTACCTTCCTTCATGTTCTTTTACACCTCCCCCGTTTATAAAATCATTGTATGAAGTATTTTTTTCTAAAACAAATTTAGAACGACATCAGACAGGGATACAATTTTTGCTTCAATCACCAAACATAACTGTGAAAACTTGAGGAGAAGGAAAGTTGGTTATATTTACCCATATTTTTGCTTACTGTGTCCTTCCTTCTTCCCCAAGGTTCAAAGGTTCCTTCTTTAACCATTTCCTTCCGGTTTAGAAAACCCCTTTAGTCATTATTCTAAAGTAGTTCTGCTGACTGCAAATTCTCTTCATTTTTCTTCACCCGATGCCTTGATTTCTCCCTTCATTCCTGAAAGATATTTTCACTGGATACATAGGTGAGTCACTGCTTTCATGATTTTTTTCTTCTTCTTTTTCAGAAGTTTTACTATGATGTATCTTGGTGTGTGTTTCACTGGGTCTATGCTATTTGGAGTTCACTCAGCTTTTTGAAACTGCAGGTGTATATCTTGTGCCAAATTTGGGAATTTTTTAGCCATTACTTATTCAAGTGCTTTTTAAGTTCTACCATCTTTTGTTTCTCCTTCTAGAACTTCAATGACAAAAATGTGAGACCTTTTGTTATAGGTTGACAGGTGCCTGAGGCTCTATCCAATACACTTTTCAGTCTTTCTTTCTACTATTCAGATTGGGTAAGTTCTATTGTTCTAGCTTCCTGAGTAATTTCTATCATTCTAGCTTCCAGCTCCATGATTCTTCCATCTGTCCCCTTCATTATGCTATTCAGCCCATCTGTGAAGTTTTTTAAAATTATGTTAATGTATTTTTCAGTTCTAAATGGTCCATCTGGTTCTTCTTTATGTCTTCTATTCCTTTTCTGAGACTTTCTATTTCTTTGCTGTGATTTTCCACTTTTGAATTTATTTCAAATATGTTCACAATTACTCCTTGAAGCATTTTTTTTTATGAGAACTGATTTAAAATTGTTGTCAAATAACTCTAACATCTCTGTCTGCTTGGTGCAAGCATCTATTGATTATCTTTTTTGTTGTTGTTCTGTTTGAGATCTTCCTGGTGCTCAGAATGAGTGATTAAAACCTGGACACTTTGAATACTATGTTACGGACATTTGGGGTACCATACTTGTATTTTAGCTGGCTTTGACTCCATCCTGGCAGGTGAAGGAGGATGCCACCATATCACTGCATGAAGTGGGCAGAAGTCTAGATTCCCTCCAATGATGACCATGGTAAGGGGCTCCTCATCACTGCTATGCAGGAGTAGGAATTTTGATCACCTGAAAGGTCTCCACTGATAACTTTCTGGCTGGGAGGGGCAGGAATGTCTTGTTACTTCCCTACACAGCCTGTACTGACACCTAGGGGAGCAGAAAGTTACCTAGTGACCAGTGGACAGTGGTGAAAATTCTGACTTTTCACCACACCTCTTAGGAAACCACTTCTCAAAAGGGCTACCTCATTACTGCCTGGTGGGGGTGGAAGCCTTTACTGATGCTATTGGGGATAGGGTACTATTACTGCTCTGTGAGAAAGAAAGGCCCTGCTCCCTCCTAAGCCTTCTCTGACCACTCCAGGGGGCAGTGGGCACAGCCAGCGAGGATGGCAGTCTAGGCTACCCACTCAACGTTTAATGGAGCAGGTGGGGACAGGGCCACAGTTTCTCTCTGTGGTGTTTGTCTAGAGTACAGTGGTTATTGTCTAAAATCTTTCTCTTGCAAGAATGCCCCTTTTACTGGTGCTTTGCCAGAAGGGAGAAAGCTTATGTTGGGGCTTTTTCTGGATTTCCAGCTCCAACTTTAGGTTATATGAGACAAAAAGAAAACCCTGGGGAACTAACCACCATGTCATTTCTTAGGACCCGAGACGCATAGCTGGTTTGTTTCCTTCTCTCCACCATTCGGTTTTCTTTTTTTTTTTTCTTTTTTTTTTGCGGTACGCGGGCCTCTCACTGTTGTGGCCTCTCCCGTCGCAGAGCACAGGCTCTGGACACACAGGCTCAGCGGCCATGGCTCACGGGCATGGGATCCTCCCGGACCGGGGTACGAACCCGCGTCCCCTGCATCGGCAGGCGGACTCTCAACCACTGCGCCACCAGGGAAGCCCTCTGTTTTCTTATGTTACTTTTATTTATATATCATTCAGAATATTTAGTTGTATTTAGCAGGAGGAATTGAGAAAAGTATATTCAATACATCTACTCCATTCTTTCCAGAAGTGGAGGTCTTCTCTTTGCTACCTTTAAACGTATGAATTTTACTATTTTTCCTGTGTTTAAACAGAGTGATGATACTTTTTAATAAGAATGAGGAATCATCACATACTGTTCTGGAATTTTAAATATTGAATCCTTATCATCACTTCATTCAATTAAGGAAAGTAAATACTTATCTTTTTTGTTGTTGTTGTTCAGTTTGAGATGTTGCATTTGTACTGGACTCTCTTTTGCCAAGTTTATCTCATCTGTTTCTGGCTGGCTTGCAGGACAGTGATTTAAGCATCCTGTTGGCTAGGTTTTACTGACTCCTGGCTTAATTCGTTTTCATATAGATGCTCTCCAGTTATGTTTAAAAGGGATCAAGGATGTTTTCTAACTAAGAAATATGTTAGGTGCAAATTTCATCTCATGTTCTACGGTTTAGCAGTCTAAAACAATTTTAGGAAGTAAGTGCTGTAGTCACTTATTCCTTCTGCCTTTCCTTTTCCTATCCTGAGGCCCTTGGTAAAAACGATACACAAATTTTTCTATATTTTCTAAAACCTTCAAGTGGTTGTTAAACTCTATGTTATACACTAGCTTTCTTTTCAGAAAATGGGATACCCTTTCTGCCCTCTTTCTTCTGCAGGAGAAAAGACTGACAAATTCAAAATTGAAGTCATAAATGCTATGAAAATCCATCTCAAAAAATTACTCAGAGGTCACAAAACTTTTGTGGCATAAATGGCAATATAAAGAGTAAAATTTAACAGATCTGAGACATAGAGAAACCCTTCTTCAAAGGGAGCTCAAAATATCGTAGGAAATAGCCCAGATTTAATTGGCAAGTGCTTAAGGGATGCTCTTTGAGATACTCTTTCCTTCAGATCTGATAAAAAGTGAGCATTTGTAAGACAACCCTTTGAAAAATAAGGTGTCAGGGTTAGGTAGTAAAACTATTAAGTGGCTTCCCTTTGTCATGCCCTGCTAGCTCATAAAGGAGTGAACTTAGAAAGCAGGTGACCTGGCAAAATATCCCTAAGAGTGGGATCAGGACACAGCAAGAAAGTATAGCCCCCCAGCCCCAGACAAAGGAGGAAAAGAGCAGTAATTGAAGAGAACAAGAGCTTCATAGAGCTGACTTGAGTGGAAATGGTTTTTAGAGTGAGTTTGTGCTAAAAAAAAAAAAAGAAAGGCATGCTAAGGTGGCTTTTTGGTTTATTTCCACTTTTTTTTAAAAAAGATGAAAAGACGCCATATATAATAGTCATTGGCAGGGTTCCTGAAAAGGGGAGTACTTAGTTAGAAAACATCCTTTGATCCCTTTTAAACATAACTGGAGAGCATCTATATGAAAATGAATTAATCCAGGAGGCAATAAAACCTAGCCAACAAG
Organism: Tursiops truncatus; assembly: GCF_011762595.2. Lineage (NCBI taxonomy): Eukaryota > Metazoa > Chordata > Mammalia > Artiodactyla > Delphinidae > Tursiops > Tursiops truncatus. The sequence continues at coordinate 3,832,250 of NC_047039.1, read as the reverse complement.
CTGCTTAAATCACTGTCCTGCAAGCCAGCCAAAAACAGATGACATAAACTTTGCAAAAGAGAGTCCAGTACAAATGCAAGATTATTTCAAGGCAGTGTTCAAATCTAGTCCATTAGAAACGAAAACTGAATAACAGAGACCCAATATGTAAGGACATGAAAACTATTTAACGATGTTAAATTAGTCTGACAAAACAGAAAGAAAAAAAGTAGCAATAACTTCTCCTCGACGAAAAAAACACATGTTCCATTAACAAAAAGAAAACAGGAATGGGTCCATTGTGCTATACCCCACCTAGTTGGAATTCTAAGAATAGAAGTAGAGAAAAGATCCAGAGACCTGAAACAATATTTAGACTCACAGGTGTTCTATGCACCATAACAATCAGTTGGAAGAAAGGTGATCTTGATTAACTACTTTTCGTAAAAAGTTTCCGTAAAAAGGCTCCACCACAATTGTTCACATTTAAGCAGTGTAATTATTTAAGAATTTGACGACTGGAGATTCAGTGGGAATTAAATGGAGTTTAAGAAGAATACATGGTACCGGTTCTTATCTCTTTCTGGGGATGGAAGTAAGCTGCATGAATAAAATGCAATAAATGATAAACCGACTTTGTTCTTTCAGCCTTGAGTTGGAATATACTCGTGGAGAATGCACTTAGCAGGAACTCAGGAGAGGAGGAGGGGCTGTGTGAGCAGAGGAGGGTGTGCGGCTTCTCAGAGGCAATCAGTCTTCAGTAGGGAAATATTTCTGAGCTGACATGCCTTGGGGTAAATTCAGTATTGGTTTCAGGCTCTCTTTGCACCTTTTGAGCAGCTGGGATGAAGCTGACTGTCATGAAGTGGCTACAGCGTGAGATTTGGAATCATGCAAAACTGAGTTGAAATTCCAGATCTACCAACCATTTGCTGAGTCAATTTAGGATTATTCTTTTCTGAAGAAGCTTCAATTTTCTAATCTGTAAAAGAGATTATAATAGCGAACTTGCAAAAACACTGCATTACTGTATTCTTGAGGGTTCTCCAGAAAACAGAGCCAATAGGAGATATCTATATCTATATCCATAACATATCCATCTATTGATGCATCCATCCATTCATCTATCCATTCCATTTCCTTCCTCCCTCTCTCCTTCCCTTCCTATACACACAATCATCCCTTGGTAACTTAGGGAGTGGTTCCAGCAGTTGCCAGGGATGCCAAAATCCACAGGTGTTCAAACCCCATCGTTGGTGCTCCTCATTTTTGGTTCCACATCCATGGATTCAACCAACCGCAGATCACACAGTGCTGTAGTATTTACTATTGAAAAGAATCCACATACAAGTGGACCCTTGCAGTTCAAACCTGTGTTGTTCAAGGGTCAACCGTGTGTTTCCATACATACGCATACACACATGCACACACACATACATATAATAGAAATGTTATTGTCTGGAATTGGTTCACACCATTATGGAGACTGAGAAGCCCTGAGATGTACAGTTGGCCAGATGGACACCCAAAAGAGCCAATGGTAACTGTTCTACTCTAAGTCCAAAGACCTGAAAAGCAAGAGAGCCAATGGTATACATTCCGTTCAAAGTTCAAGGGCAAGAGAAACCCCATGTTCCAGCTCAGCGGTCAAGCCAAGTTCCTCTTACTCAGCCTTTTTGTTCTATTCAGGTCTTCAGTGGATTGGATGAGGCCCACCCACATCAGGGAGGGCAACCTGCTTCGCTTTGTCTTCCAATTCAAATGTTAACCTCATCCAGAAACACCCTCACAGAAACACCCAGAATAACTTTTGACCAATTATTTGGGTACCCTGTAGCTGAGTCAAGTTGACAAAGGAAATTGACCACCACAATTACCAATGAAACATATCAAAGAACTAAGGATGCAGTAAAATACAGCAGACACTCAACAGATGATTAACTATGGGGTGTAGCTTCCGGCATGGGACTATCTGAAGTACAGGCTCTCCAACCTTGCTTTCCACTCTGGCTTTTGGACAGTAGAGATCTCACAGAAGTTTAATTATGTTAACTAAGAAGTTTAATTATCTATCTAGATAGATAGAAGGAAAGGGAAATATGATTTAAAAACTCAAAAAGTGAACAGTCTAAGTGAGACTGAACTTTGGGCGTTAATCATACCCCAGTCAGGAAGAGCAACAAATTCACTGGTTAGAACAAAAATGAAGCAACAAAGAACAGGTTTTCTTACATCTGGAAGTATAATACCACAGAACAGACTTCTATGGTCTGGAGGAGAGGGTTTTCTTCTCCTCTCCTCAACCTTGGAACTGTACTTTTTCTAAAATCAATCTCACTGCATAGTGAATGAAATGCAAAATAAATCAGAAAAATTTTGTTTGATGAATGTCATCTGATGTTCCAGAAGATCATAAAAAAATTAACAGTGCCACTTAAATTACAAACAGTAGAGTAGTGTAAATATTATTCTGGGCTAAATAAAAATATTTTAATCTACAGATTTAATGAAATTGAGAATCTTTACTTTTTTTGTGTGTGTGTATCACATTGATATAAATTACCTGGGGCAGAATGGGCCCTGCCCACAGCCCATATCATCTGCACATGGTACATAATAGCTATTACCCAATTTATACATAGATCTAAGAAAAAGTAAAGGAAGGGTTGAAGACAGGTATCTTCATGAAATAAATAATATTAGCAAACACTTATTTTTTACTATATGCTTATCACTCTTCCAAGTATTTAAAATATTGATATTTTAACCAGTTTTTAATCCTATCCTCCGAGACATAGGTACTATCATTACCCACTAACAGTGAGCAAACTGAGGCACAAATGGGTGAAAATAACTTTTCCAGCATCACACAGCCAGTAACTAGCAGAGCTGTAATTTGAACTCACACAGTCAGGCTCTTCACTCTGATATTCTACCCACTACAAGAGAGTGTACGTCTCAGTCCTAACAGAAGACAAATTACCAAGCACCACGTATAATAACAATAGAATAAGCAATTTTTTCTCATCTGTATTAAAGAATGATATCCATACATATATATGTAACCAATCTGAGACCTGATTATCATAAACTAGTGATCCATGTGTTCTACTGAGTGTACCAATTTCCTAGGGACACCTCAACAAAATACCACAAATTTGGTGGCTTGAAATAGCACAATGTTATTCTCTCACAGTCTGGAGGCCAAAAGTCCAAAGTCAAGGGCCTGCTCCCTCTGAAGGCTCCTTCCTGCCTCTTCCAGTTGACAGAGACCCCAGTCCTCCCTGGCTTGTGGCAGCATAGCCCCAGTCTCTGACTCCATCTTCCCAGGGTCTTCTTATCTGCGTGTGTCTGTGTGTCCTTTCCTGTCTCTTACAAGGACCTTCATTGAATTTAGGACCCACTCCAATCCAGTGTAATCCCATTTTTATCTTTATCTTAATTCCACCTGCAAAGACCCTATTTCCAAATAAGATCCAAATAAGATCACACGCAGAGGTTTCAGCACACATGGATTTGGGGAGATATTATTCAATCCACTACAATGAGTTAAACACATCTAGCCCAAACCGTAAAAGTGCATCAATATTTTAGAGTACCTGACTGTTTTTACTGAAATTCACTGTTGGCCTTCATGGATGAGAAACTCCAAATTAGGAACCACTGGTAGAATCCAGCCCTGGTCGTCGGGCAGACATCAGGGAAGGTTCTGGCAGGAGCTGACTTATGATTGTGAGGCGCTGATGCGGCTGAGTAGGAATCAGAGGTAAGGTCGGGTAAGGAGGGGCTAGACTACACAGGAAGGTAGGCTTAGACTTACACGTCTTCTATGTCGACAACAGCTCAGTAGAGCTGGGGAATGGAGGGAGGTCAGGAGGAGGGGCATGGGGGGAGGAAGAAGATGGTGATACGGATACAACAGGGCATAAGCAGGGCCTGGGAGTACGGACCGGGCTTGGGATCAGGCTCCCCTGTGCCCAAATGTGGCTTTGAGACACTGCAACGTTAGAAAGGGCTTAAAGGGAGCGTCAGAGAGCGTGGAGGCCTCTCTAGACAAATTTCCCCAAGACCTCAAAACACCCCTGCCAAGGCTGCTGCACCTCCCAGCCCTGCCTCAGGGATAACACTCTTTCCTTTGACCTTGAGATCAGAGGATGAAGTTTCTAGATAGGAACTCACATCCTCCTTTTCCTCACTCAAAAGGTGTATTATAAGGTAACATGCCAGGCCCAACTTAGGGCACTAACTGGGGAGGGATACAGAAAATGCAAAGAGTGTCTGCAATTTGGGGCCTATAATAACTTTTAAAAATGAATTAACAGGGCTTCCCTGGTGGCGCAGTGGTTGGGAGTCTGCCTGCCAATGCAGGGGACGCGGGATCGCGCCCTGGTCTGGGAAGATCCCACATGCCGCAGAGCAACTGGGCCCGTGAGCCACAATTACTGAGCCTGCGCGTCTGGAGCCTGTGTGCTGCAACAAGAGAGGCCGCGATAGTGAGAGGCCCGTGCACCGCGATGAAGAGTGGCCCCCACTTGCCACAACTAGAGAAAGCCCTCGCACAGAAATGAAGACCCAACACAACCATAAATAAATAAATTAATTAACAATGTTTTAGTTGAAATAGCTTGAAAGAAAATTCAGTGTCCTTGCAAAGAGAGACGGCCGAGCAGAAAAGCTGGCCAGGATGGTAAGGATATTTTATGCTTGGATCTCGGGGAGACTAAACAAAACTCCACAAAAATCAATCCTATTGGCTTAGTTTATCTATATATTATTTATTCCTGTTGCCCCCATTCTCCATACGCATTCCTCTCCTCCTCCATAGGTTACCATCCTAAAGTGCTTAATATATGTATTTTTGTTCTTATGTCTTTCTGTAACAGGTATAGTTTATTTTACAGGACTATAGATTTAATTTATTTAAATGGTGTTCTCTAGTCACACTTTTTTCATTTAACAAATTGGTTTAGGATCCGTTCACGTTGCCAGGGGTCTATCTAGTTGCTTCTCACTGCTGCCGAGTGCTCTGGGGTGGGAACCCACCGGATTGAAGCTGGCCAACTTGCCCACTGATAGACACCGGGACCACCTTCAACACTGTCACCACAAATGTGCTGTGATGAACATTCATGTGCAAGTTCTCTGATGGTCCTGTAAAATAATTTATTGGGGATATATGTTCAGGAGATGACTTGCTCTATCTTGGAGGACATAGTCAATCAATTTGATGAAGTTGTGCCACATTTCTCTCCAGAATGGGTGGACCTTTCTCCATTCCCATTAGTAATGGATAAAAGCCTTACATCAGCACATCCTCTCCATCATCGAGGCTGTCTAATGGGAGGTCACCTGATACGTTATAGTCATATACATACATAGTCTGTATTTCTTTGACTACTAATGAATTTTTAAGGTTTCTCTTCTGAAAATTGCTTGGTCATGTCATCTGCCCATTTTTCCACTGAGGTTCCTGTTTGCTGTTTGGTGAACTTTGGAAGCCACACAAAGCAACTTTGGAGCAAAGAAATGAAAAGAGAGACAGGATAAAGACAGGGTATTACTAAGGATGTCAGAGCTTACATGGTATACAAAATCTTCAGGGGTAAGAATACTTCATAGATTAACATAGCACCTCTCTCCATGGGGAGAATGGCCTTAAATAACTTAAAATCAAATCTTCTTTAGAGTTGTATAGAGATTCTAGAAGAAGGACTCTTTGAGGGAAAGAAAGAAGTTAAATAAAGCACAGTTGGGCTGAAATGAGGTTGAGAAAAAAAAAAAAAACTGTGAGGTACATTAGCCCAGAACTGACTCCCCAGCAAAGTTCAGGAAATCGCTATCACTTGCATCAATTAAAGGTGACAGCCTCTTCTGGAAGAAACACTGAGAAATAAAGCATAACTGATGGTCCTTCATTACTGTGGGAATGGATTAGATGCTGCAATGATCCCTCCTGCTTTTCTGCCCTGATTTCACGTGGCATGCGTGATCACGGAGTGAAGCCCTTCTCACCTGTCCACTGACATCTTCTAAATACTCATGGAGAGAAGCTAGTTTTGGCTGCCATATCCAGTTATTTTTAAAACTTTTTTAAAGCTGCCAATTACTGGTAATTAAGAGAGGTTATATAGTGTCCACTGACTCAAAGTGAAAGCAACTCTTTTGCCCCCTTCCTGTTTGCCCGTTTCTATTCCCCTCTAAACCCGAAAGCATCTAATT